>NC_140026.1:23561880-23742447 GCF_964263955.1 Coregonus lavaretus
ATTTAGATCCTTTGCCATTTGCAAATGAGCACAAGTAAAACAAATCTCTACATTCCCTATCTGTGTTGGCAATGAGGCGAACAGAGGTTCTATGCCAATGTTGATTATAAATACCCTATTATTGATCAAAAGTGGGCGAGACCACCTACACCACGAATCCAATGAAGCCAGTGACATCACACAGCCAGCCATAATAGACCAATGCCTTGTTGACTATTTATGAATCATGAATATGGCATACCTACACCACAACAAAAAGCATAATGTTATGGTTATAAACAGACTGGAATTCCAACTCTGCTATATGTTCTCTTCCCCCAGAAGTACAAATTATGTCTGATCATAGAATTAGATTTACTGGAACTGACATTCCCATTCTATTTCTATGTGTCTGATATCCTATATAATCTTGAGTTTGTGCATTCAAACCTCAAAGCCCCATCCCTCAAAATGAACGGCCAGACCAGACAAAGAGCATGGGGACCACAGCTGTTCCGGCGAGTTGTCAATTGCATCACGACGTGAACATTAGACTTTATTCAATATAAACACGTCTAATCGGAGGCCAACACAGTGAACATCCCCTCGTAATGAGATGATGGATGACAGAGAGCAGATTTAGGCAGGCGGTTGCCATTTCATTACGGCTCTCCATTGCTATGTCTGGGAGATGGAGTGTTAGAGGAGGGGGATGGAGAGAGAGAACGGACACAGGGGAGGTAGAAAGGGAGTGAAAGAAAGAGGGAGGGGAGGGGTTGAATAGGGAGAGGAGGATGAGACTGAAATAGAAAAACCATGGCGACATGGGTGGATGGCTGGATGGATGGATGAGGAGGATTGGGAGAGAGGTGAAGAGAGACAGAGGTAGAGACACAAGATACCTTGCACTGACGTGTACAAGCACAGACAGACATAAAGCATGATGGGAAAAAATGGGAAACCAGAGATGGACAATGTGAATAGGAGGGATGGAGGCAGACAGACGACGGGACTGAGAGAGGGGACACAGTTTACGGTGTGTGGGGGGCGTGTGCGCGTGAGACAGCGTGTGTGCGCATGCTCGCCGGTGCAGGGGGTTCGGCAGGGTGATGGATTACCTGTTCTCTGCCACGCACTTTCTAATCAACCTACCGCCACAACCTGGGAGTGGAGAGAGAGAGAGACATAGAGAGAGGGAGAGGGAGAGAGGTAGAGGGTGGGAGGGGGTTATGAGAGAAAGAGACAGAGGGGGGGAGAGAAACAAAGAAAAGCTGTGTGACAAAGGAAGACAAAGGGAAAGGGAATAATAGAGAGAGAGAGAAAGAGAGAAATGCAGTCCATTGTAAAAGACTGGGATGGTGGGGGTGGTAGCTATAGGGACTAGAAAGGAATAACAACCACTGATAATACACAGGTCAACAGACACAAAGGAGAACATAGCGACATGTTTCACGGTTTCCATTGCAGTTATTACACAGGGGATCACAACGTTATCTAACGTTTATTATATTCTCTTTGGTTGGTTTTATTAAGAACATCCTTCAACCTTAACTCCCCCTCTTCTGGCTCTCTAAATGTCTCCCTCCCTCTTCTTCACCACAATTCACCCACAATTCTCTCTCCTCCTACTGCAGGGGAAGGGTGAGTGTGTGTGGGTGAGAGAGAGAGAGAGAGAGAGAGAGAGAGAGAGAGAGAGAGAGAGAGAGAGAGAGAGAGAGAGAGAGAGAAGGGAAAATGAGAGAGGAGTGAAATGGAGGGGTGAAGCTCTTCCATCTCCATCCAGTAACAAATGAACAGAGAGCTAAATATACACACCAGGAAATGATCTCAGGAATAAATTATGAATTCCTGACAACATTGATCACATTTGACTCCTTTCCAGACATTTTTTACATGTATTTTTTATTTTCTACCATATCTGGAGAAATGGAGCCACTATCATATCAGTAGTATAAGATTATAGAGGTGACAATTTCTGTTCAGTTATGGTATGTGGTTTAACATTCGTAGCAGTGGTGCTACTGTTTGCACAATAGTGCCACTATCATTGCTTGTAGTAGGGTTATTACTACATTCTTAGAAAAAAGGGTTCGAAAAGGGTTCTGCGGCTTGCCCCATAGGAAAAACCAAAAGGGTTCTACCTGAAACCAAAAGAGTTCTACCTGGAACTAAAAGGGGTTATTCAACGGGTTCTCCTAGGGGGACAGCCGAATAACCCTTTTTGGTTCTAGATAGCACCTTTTCTTCTAAGAGTGTACTGCAGTGAATTCCAGGTTATTGCCTAGTGACAGCATCTCCCTGATGCTGGATATCACTGTGAATACATTTGTGCTGCAAATGACCGTACTGTCATGGTATCTGTGATACCATCTCCAACATGTTATCTTGGTATGCAATACGACAAAAACATGGCAATGAGGGACTTAGATTTAGCACCTTGCTAAGAAAAGCAAGATGTTTGGCATGAGATAAACTGAGATTTACCGTAAATCTACTGTACCGGCATGTTTAAATTCATACCACCACCTCGATTCCAGTCCATGTCCAATGCTAGCTGATAGAGGCTATCTAGCCTACACAGTATGCACAGGTACATAAGGACATACTACACTGTCGGCACAACCAGCGTTATTGCATTGATTGCCATTCAACGGTCAGTCATGGTCTATGGTGGCCAAGGTGTCACCTGTTATCGAAGCAGACACAAAGCCTGATAGTACTGGTGTTGTGTACTAATGGGCCGGACTGAGAATGTCTGTGACCGGCCGGTGCTGTGCAGTGGGTGCTATGATGCCTTTAGTGAAGAGGGAACAACATTACCACCTCAGAGACGTGTGTGCGTGTGTTCTCTTGCTTTCCAACAAACTTCAAGAGGGTTCCACCTTAATCAGGTTGGGAAAATCACTCAAACAATGTTCTACACTAGGAGACAAATATTCTGAGTAAAGAAATCCTAATTTCACATCAAGCTGACACACAGGCTCAATAGAGTGCTTAGTCAAACTCTGAGACGACAACCACAACATAATCCATTACCAGGTTCAACCATCCATCCCATACTACATCTTAGTCCAAGTTTTATCTGTATGTTCTCGGAAAGGGGCCCTTGTTTCCATTAACATTTACATAATTTAGCAGACGCTCTTATCCAGAGCCACTTGTTCAGTGACAACACATTGTATTCCCCCAGAGTCACATTGGGGTCTCTGTCAGGTGTTATTTAAATTTTTTGGTCATCGATTTTTGGTTCCAAGCACCCTTTTTACTTTAAGAAGATTCAGAGTTGAGGATGTTCTTTTCCTTTACTGAGACTACTCTTTGTCAGGTTCAAATGGGTTCATATCTCAATAGTTAAAATGCCGGGTTAATATACAAATATCTCAATGTTTCAAATGGGTTCGGCCTACACTTGGCCTAAGGATCCCTTTAAGACTTCATAGTATTTTGCCGGTAAGTATACGTTTTTATGTAATCTCTCTGTGTTATTGCCACCGCCACCTACCTGCTTGACCCCTCTGGCTTTACAAGAAGACACACAGGTGGGCCGCTCTGCTACCTCATCACCTCTCGCCCTGTACCACACACACTCTGACTCACCATCTCTCTCTCTCTCTCTCTCTCTCTCTCTCTCTCTCTCTCTCTCTCTTTTTCTCCTTTCCTCTTTCTCTCTCTCTATTTCTCACCCTCTCACTATACCTCTCTCCTCTCTCCCCCGTCACTCATTCTCACTGTCCCTCCCTCCCTCCCTCCCTCCCTCCCTCCCTCCCTCCCTCCCTCCCTCCCTCCCTCCCTCCCTCTCTCGCTCTCTCTTTCTCCCCAGTGTCACAGCAGACAACCAGCTAGCGGACTGCCTGTATGAGTAAACATCAGTCAAGCAGGATTCATCTGTGCGACTGTAGACACTAGTCTATTTAACAAGACTGTGAAGCACGCATTTTGAATGGGATTCTGTTTAAGTGCGAGGAACTTACTCATTATGATTGTCTGTATTTACTCTTTGAAGTTGTAAACAGTATTAATGAAGTTGTGTATTTACCCTATAGGGGGAAGAGGAAGAAAAGGAGGAGGAAACTGGGGTGGGAAAAAGATACAGTGAGGGAAAAAAGTATTTGATCCCCTGCTGATTTTGTACGTTTGCCCACTGACAAAGAAATGATCAGTCTATCATTTTAATGGTAGGTTTATTTGAACAGTGAGAGACAGAATAACAACAACAAAATCCAGAAAAAACGCATGTCAAAAATGTTATAAATTGATTTGCATTTTAATGAGGGAAATAAGTATTTGACCCCCTCTAAATCAGAAAGATTTCTGGCTCCCAGGTGTCTTTTATACAGGTAACGAGCTGAGATTAGGAGCACACTCTTAAAGGGAGTGCTCCTAATCTCAGTTTGTTACCTGTATAAAAGACACCTGTCCACAGAAGCAATCAATCAATCAGAATCCAAACTCTCCACCATGGCCAAGACCAAAGAGCTCTCCAAGGATGTCAGGGACAAGATTGTAGACCTACACAAGGCTGGAATGGGCTACAAGACCATCGCCAAGCAGCTTGGTGAGAAGGTGACAACAGTTGGTGCGATTATTCGCAAATGGAAGAAACACAACAGAACTATCAATCTCCCTCGGCATGGGGCTCCATGCAAGATCTCACCTCGTGGAGTTGCAATGATCATGAGAACGGTGACGAATCAGAACTACACGGGAGGATCTTGTCAATGATCTCAAGGCAGCTGGGACCATAGTCACCAAGAAAACAATTGGTAACACACTATGCCGTGAAGGACTGAAATCCTGCAGCGTATGCAAGGTCCCCCTGCTCAAGAAAGCACATATACTGGCCCGTCTGAAGTTTGCCAATGAACATCTGAATGATTCAGAGGAGAACTGGGTGAAAGTGTTGTGGTCAGATGAGACCAAAATCGAGCTCTTTGGCATCAACTCAACTCGCCGTGTTTGGAGGAGGAGGAATGCTGCCTATGACCCCAAGAACACCATCCCCACCGTCAAACATGGAGGTGGAAACATTATGCTTTGGGGGTGTTTTTCTGCTAAGGGGACAGGACAACTTCACCGCATCAAATCTTGGGTGAGAACCTCCTTCCCTCAGCCAGGGCATTGAAAATGGGTCGTGGATGGGTATTCCAGCATGACAATGACCCAAAACACACGGCCAAGGCAACAAAGGAGTGGCTCAAGAAGAAGCACATTAAGGTCCTGGAGTGGCCTAGCCAGTCTCCAGACCTTAATCCCATAGAAATCTGTGGAGGGAGCTGAAGGTTCGAGTTGCCAAACGTCAGCCTCAAAACCTTAATGACTTGGAGAAGATCTGCAAAGAGGTGTGGGACAAAATCCCTCCTAAGATGTGTGCAAACCTGGTGGCCAACTACAAGAAACGTCTGACCTCTGTTATGCCAACAAGGGTTTTGCTACCAAGTACTAAGTAATGTTTTGCAGAGGGGTCAAATACTTATTTCCCTCATTAAAATGCAAATCAATCTATAACATTTTTGACATGCGTTTTTCTGGATTTTGTTGTTGTTATTCTGTCTCTCACTGTTCAAATAAACCTACCATTAAAATGATAGACTGATCATGTCTTTGTCAGTGGGCAAACGTACAAAATCAGCAGGGGATCAAATACTTTTTTCCCTCACTGTAAACAAAACAGACAGATTCCCAGTAGGCTCTAGCGAGAACACAGGAGGAGAACAGCAAGGCCTCTTTAACAAGCACAGCAAGACTACAGCAAGACTACAGTCCATGATGGGGAATAGGAGACTGGTTATGGAACACACAAATTGAGAATGAGATGCTCCAAACCTGTTGTTTGTGTGTAGGCTGTGTGTGTGTGTGTTGGTGTGTGTGTGGTGTGTGTGTGTGTGTGTGTTTGTGTGTGGTGTGTGTGTGTGTGTCTGTCCATAATGTCTACTGTATACACACCATCATCTACATATATTTATATTCCAGACTCTGACATTGCTCGTTCTAATATTTTTATATTTCTTAATTCCTTTCTTTGTATTATTTTGTATTGTTCGGTAGGCTATTACTGCACTGTTGGAGCTAGGAACCAAAGCATTTCACTACACCCGCGATAACATCTGCAAAATATGTGTACGCGACCAATAACATTGGATTTGATTTGTGTGTGTGTGTGTGTGTGTGTGAGAGTGGGTGTGTGTGTGTGTTTGTTTGCGTGTGTGTTATACTGTGCACATAATACACTATATGGCAAATTAACACAGATTTATTAGACTGGGACCTTTGTTTATCTTTTAAGTTTATAGTAAGACGTACCTATCTATACAGCTTATTTTATCTTTAAAAAGTATATATATTTTTTTGTGTGTCAATAATATTTATACACTTCTAGGTTACACAATGTGTACTTGTACTCCAAAGTATGAGGGAGTTATGAGCCATCTTGGTCCCCATTATCATCATGCGTATAGGATTTTGTTTTCTCATCAAGCAGGCCTCCCCAAATAACATAGTTTGCCAAACACCTAACCAGAATAAATAGGCTATGCTCAGAGTCCTTCAGCTATGCAATAAGGCTAAGCGAAACATATTTTGATATGTAATGTAAACCAACTAGGCTACACACTGACTTGAGCACTGAGAACATGATCATGGCTGGTTCTGCTCTGTGCCTTCAGGGGCCAGATTGCAGAGGATTGCGTCTCCCTCTGTTATACTCACGACGGACGCCTATGATCGCTTTATCCAAGGAGTCGCAGTAATGTTAACATTCACATTTACATTTTAGTCATTTAGCAGACGCTCTTATCCAGAGCGACTTACAGTTAGTGAGTGCATAATTTTTTTTTTCATACTGTTAACAAGGACTTGTCATTTTGCTCATAATAATCATAGCCGTAAAAGCATGGAAGATCACATTTCAGTTGGATATACATATTGCAGCTATTAAAACCTTGTTTAATGTTGGCTTGCTGAAAGAACCATCGCAGGAAAAATCTATTGGCTATATTAAAAAATTACATGTTATGGTGGAAAGTGATTATGATGGGCTGGTAATCACAATATCTTTAGGCCTCCTGAGGTTAGTGTTTTTGTTAATAGCCTACCCATTGTAATAATTGCTTATTTGTTTAACGTTTCTCTACTCCGTAGCACAGCAGTCTGTGAGGCAGAGAAGTACACGAGGGAATCCACTGCACAGACAATAAATCCTACAATATAAGACATCACCAAGCACGCAAGCACACACGCACAGACAACAGAATAGCCTATCCTATCTCCTATCATGAATGTAAGAAAATAAAAGACATAAGACAGGCCAATTGTCAACCCACTTCAGCACCAAAACACACATTGATGGACAGTAGCCTAATTGAACAGGTTGGCAAATTAATAAATAAATACCCGCTAATGTGTGCCGAAGGAGGTCCGTTTGATTTTTTATTCCCTTTTGGATTGTGTCAATCCCCGTGCGGGCTCAATATCGGGCGTCATGCCGTTGTTAAAACACCACTTGCGAAGGTATGTTGGATGGAACAACCATTGGACCGGACAGTCGGCCGGACAGTCGGCATTGCCTCTCCTTTGTCATCGGGTACAGTGGAGACTGCGAGATGCTCTTTCCTCTCGGAAACTATTCGTGGTCCAGACAGCCCGTTGTCACGCCCATCTCTCTTTAGCACTCTACCTTGGAAAAAACACAGGAGTCACACGGATACACCATCGCCCACATTATTGCCTCTCTGCGGTTGATCAGGATTCCGCGATTCTTGCGTAAGATTCGCACAATGGGCTGGCTCCACCTACCTGCTGATCCCTGCCCATGCGCATGATGCTTGTACAGTACAGTTGGTGGGTTACTGTAAAGAGGCGCTGTTCAGGAAGGTACAGTTGCCAAGGCAGTGTGTAGATTATTCTGTGTGAATGATCATGTCTTTTTTTTAAAGAAACATCTCCAGCTCTATATTCTAGGGAGATGTGATAATAGAGGCTGTAAAATTGAAGAAAGAGCAAGTTGTTGACTTGTTAAAAACAGAATAACAGAAAATACACTACATGGCCAAAAGTCTACTTTCCAACAAGTCAGATAGCCAAATTTCTGCCCTGCTAGAGCTACCCCGGTCAACTGTAAGTGCTGTTATTGTGAAATGGAAACTTATAGGTGCAACAATGGCTCAGATCACAGAACGGGACTGTAGAGTGTTGAAGCGCTTAGCATGTAAAAATCGTCTGTCCTCGGTTGCAACACTCACTACAGAGTTCCAAACTGCCTCTGGAAGCAATATGTTTGTCTGGAGCTTCATGAAATGGGTTTCTATGGCAGAGCAGCTGCACACAAGCCTAAGATCACCATGCGCAATGCCAAGTGTTGGATGGAGTGGTGTAAAGCTTGCCGTCATTGGAGTGGAAACATGGTCATTTGAGTGATGAATCACGCTTCACCATCTGGCAGGCCGACGGACGAATCTGGGTTTGGCAGATGCCAGGAGAACGCTACCTGACCAAATGCATTGTGCCAACTGTAAAGTTTGGTGGAGGATAAATAATGGTCTGGGGCTGTTTTTCATGGTTCGGGCTAGGCCCCTTAGTTCCAGTGAAGGGAAATCTTAACACTACAGCATAAAATGACATTCTAGATGACTCTGTGCTTCCAACTTTGTGGCAACAGTTTGGGGAAGGCCCTTTCCTGTTTCAGCATGACAATGCCCCCTTGCACAAAGCGAGGTCCATACAGAAATGGTTTGTCGAGATCGGTGTGGAAGAACTTGACTGGCCTGCACAGTGCCCTGACCTCAACCCCATCGAACACCTTTGGGATGAACTGGAACGCCGATTGCGAATATAAAAAACATTTGCATGTAGGGTAATGATTTGAGTTAGCCTAATAAAAACGTTACATAGCTTCTGTAGCATTCAATAAGGGCAAATTATGTAATACAAACACCCCATAATGCTTTTTTTTGTTAATTGGCTGTTATAATAAACTTTTATTATAGGGCCACTGACATTCGAAGGGGTTAGTGCTACGTGGGGACGCCCCCACCCTAAACCCTAACCCTTACCTTAACCCCTACCCTTACCCTAACCTTAACCATAACCATAACCATAACCCTTACCTAACCCTAACCCTTACCTTAACTCTTACATTAACCATTTTAAATTTAAACTCCAATGGGGTATGGACGTCCCAAGGATTCCGGATAGCAAGGACCCATTCGAAGGTGTCACGAGCATCATCCAGCAGGAGACTGGGAGAGCCTGGCCTTTCGCTAAAAGAGCCCCTGGCTAAATTGGCCCCTCAGTAAAACTTGGCAACTCCTACTGACCTCTAATTTCCTTTTATTTTTGGGCCTAGGACTCGGCTCAAGAGGGACCTGATTACCAGCACGTGAGATGTCCCGGGTACATAGCCGCGGGAAGTAGGGGTGCTGAGGGTGCTGCATCACCCCCTGAAACGTTTTATTTCTCACAAAAGTAGTGCACTGGGCCTTTACTAGTCCCCTATTGGTGGATCTATATAGCCTTCTGTAGCGCGGCCCCCCTTACAAACAATTTCTTCAACCCCATCCCTCAGCTGTTTACCAAAAATAGTGGCGGGGAGGGCCGTTGTTGTTGTTAGATTCAGCCACTGGACAATTTTTTCTTGAGTGGATGGTCAGGGGGCCGGAGCATAAGTATAAATCATATGTACTTTGCAAATTGACGCAAAAATCCCAAACAGATATTGTATTTGACTAAAATCTAATCATTTTAAACCTTGATTACATTGGTACACGATCACATCTCTCTATTTATGAGTGGAAATACTTAAGAATAGATGTCCTAAATTAAAACCATTTTGAGGTGAATTCCTAGTGATTTTACAGTCTTTTATGTCCAAAAACGAAAATTCTAAAAGTATTATTATTAATATATACACTACCGTTCAACATTTTGGGGTCACTTAGAAATGTCCTTGTTTTCGAAAGAAAAGCATTTTTTTTGTCCATTAAAATAACATCGAATTGATCAGAAATACAGTGTAGACATTATTGTTGTAAATGGCTATAGTAGCTGGAAACTGCATATTTTTTATGGGATATCTACATAGGCTTACAGAGGCCCATTATCAGCAACCATCAGTCCTGTGTTCCAATGGCACGTTGTGTTTGCTAATCCAAGTTTATCATTTTAAAAGGCTAATTGATCATTAGAAAACCCTTTTGCAATTATGTTGGCACAACTGAAAACTGTTGTGCTGATTAAAGAAGCAATAAAACTGGCCTTCTTGAGACTTTTTATTACTTTTTATTTATTTCACCTTTATTTAACCAGGTAAGCCAGTTGAGAACAAGTTCTCATTTACAACTGCGACCTGGCCAAGATAAAGCAAAGCAGTGCGATAAAAACAACAACACAGAGTTACATATGGGGTAAAACAAAACATAAAGTCAAAAATACCACAGAACATATATATAAAGTGTGTGCAAATGTAGCAAGTTATGGAGGTAAGGCAATAAATAGGCCATAGTGCAAAATAATTACAATTAGTATTAACACTGGAATGATAGATGTGCAAGAGATGATGTGCAAATAGAGATACTGGGGTGCAAATGAGCAAAATAAATAACAATATGGGGATGAAGTAGTTGAGTGGGCTAATTTCAGAAGGGCTGTGTACAGGTGCAGTGATCGGTAAGGTGCTCTGACAACTGATGCTTAAAGTTAGTGAGGGAGATAAGAGTCTCCAGCTTCAGAGATTTTTGCAGCTCGTTCCAGTCATTGGCAGCAGAGAACTGGAAGGAATGGCGGCCAAAGGAGGTGTTGGCTTTGGGGATGACCAGTGAGATATACCTGCTGGAGCGCATACTACGGGTGGGTGTGGCTATGGTGACCAATGAGCTAAGATAAGGCAGAGATTTGCCTAGCTGTGATTTATAGATGGCCTGGAGCCAGTGGGTTTGGCGACGAATATGTAGTGAGGACCAGCCAACAAGAGCGTACAGGTCACAGTGGTGGGTAGTATATGGGGCTTTGGTGACAAAACGGATGGCACTGTGATAGACTACATCCAATTTGCTGAGTAGAGTGTTGGAGGCTATTTCGTAAATGACATCGCCAAAGTCAAGGATCGGTAGGATAGTCAGTTTTACGAGGGCATGTTTGGCAGCATGAGTGAAGGAGGCTTTGTTGCGAAATAGGAAGCCGATTCTAGATTTAACTTTGGATTGGAGATGCTTAATGTGAGTCTGGAAGGAGAGTTTACAGTCTAACCAGACACCTAGGTATTTGTAGTTGTCCACATACTCGTGTGTAAATGGTTGAGAAACATATATATTTAAATCAATTTTGAATTCAGGCTGTAATAAAACAAAATGTGGAATAAGCCAAGGGGTATGAATACTTTCTGAGGCACTTAAAAGTTTCATATCAAGAAATTTAAAAAATATATATTTTGGGTATCAGAAGGAATTCTATTGAGTCAGAAAATGATATTCATATGATAGGTAAGATATACAAAACCTTGCAGAGAGCCTATACAACTGTCAATCTCTTATAAAAAAAAAAAAACTATTGGAACCAAGACTGATATTGGCACATGGAGGGAATGTTGGAACTTAACTAACAAAATTAAAGTTAACGGAAAGTCCAAAAAGTTATGGGTGTAGTTAGAAAGTTGGCTGTCATTTACATTTTTACATTTACGTCATTTAGCAGACGCTCTTATCCAGAGCGGTGCATTCACCTTATAGCCAGTGGGATAACCACTTTACAATGTTTTTTTTTTTTTTTTTGGGGGGGGGGGGGGGGGGGGGGGGGGGGTAAGGGGGGGTAGAAGGATTACTTTATCCTATCCCAGGTATTCCTTAAAGAGGTGGGGTTTCAAGTGTCTCCGGAAGGTGGTGAGTGACTCCGCTGTCCTGGCGTCGTGAGGGAGCTTGTTCCACCATTGGGGTGCCAGAGCAGCGAACAGTTTTGACTGGGCTGAGCGGGAACTGTGCTTCCGCAGAGGTAGGGGGGCCAGCAGGCCAGAGGTGGATGAACGCAATGCCCTCGTTTGGGTGTAGGGACTGATCAGAGCCTGAAGGTACAGAGGTGCCGTTCCCCTCACAGCTCCGTAGGCAAGCACCATGGTCTTGTAGCAGATGCGAGCTTCAACTGGAAGCCAGTGGAGTGTGCGGAGGAGCGGGGTGACGTGAGAGAACTTGGGAAGGTTGAACACCAGACGGGCTGCGGCATTCTGGATGAGTTGTAGGGGTTTAATGGCACAGGCAGGGAGCCCAGCCAACAGCGAGTTGCAGTAATCCAGACGGGAGATGACAAGTGCCTGGATTAGGACCTGTGCCGCTTCCTGTGTAAGGCAGGGTCGTACTCTCCGAATGTTGTAGAGCATGAACCTACAGGATCGGGTCACCACCTTGATGTTAGCGGAGAACGACAGGGTGTTGTCCAGGGTCACGCCAAGGCTCTTCGCACTCTGGGAGGAGGACACAACGGAGTTGTCAACCGTGATGGCGAGATCATGGAACGGGCAGTCCTTCCCCGGGAGGAAGAGCAGCTTCGTCTTGCCAAGGTTCAGCTTGAGGTGGTGATCCGTCATCCACACTGATATGTCTGCCAGACATGCAGAGATGCGATTCGCCACCTGGTTATCAGAAGGGGGAAAGGAGAAGATTAGTTGTGTGTCGTCTGCGTAGCAATGATAGGAGAGGCCATGTGAGGATATGACAGAGCCAAGTGACTTGGTGTATAGCAAGAATAGGAGAGGGCCTAGAACTGAGCCCTGGGGGACACCAGTGGTGTGAGCACGTGGTGCGGAGACAGCTTCTCGCCACGCCACTTGGTAGGAGCGACCGGTCAGGTAGGACGCAATCCATGAGTGAAGTATTACAATGTAAATTTAGTTTTAATCCATCTCTCTGTATATTTCAAGACATGGCATATGAGGGTGCATTGAGATCCCCGATGGGTTGCACAATACTTTTCTCATCAATCATCTTGAAAAAACGCATACTTAAAATCTGGAAATAAACCAATCATTAACACAATGGAAAGGTAAAATGGTTTATTATCTAAATGTTGAAAGTGTGTGGGACGACGGAGAGAAACAAAATGGTGCAGTTTAAGGCCATGTGGCGGAGAGTGATGAGGGCGCTGGAGAAGGGGGTGAGCAGGTGGGTCTGGGCAGGGGTGATGTTGTAGATGTTTATGTGCGTCTGTATGTTGTTGTTTGTATGCGTATGTTTTGTATTGTAAAATAATATATAATAAATAACATCTTTTTTTTTTTCAGGAAAAAATGTCCTATAACATCAGTACTAGTGTAACACAGTGTTACAGTCGAAAAGTAGCAATAGAGAGGTTGGCTAAACCTAACTACAGTAATGGATGTTACTGTTTCATCGGGGAGTCACAAAGATGAAGTAAACAAATGTAATCGCTGAATTCACGTTATGTTTGCTATTTCATGAAGCCACAGAATAAAAAGAAGTTAAACAAATGATTTTGTATTCGAATTTCTCATTGTTTAAAGTTGAAGAGATATCATTCACGCAAAGTAATGAGACTGGGTGTGTAAGTATACCTCCAGGATAATATGGTAAAGTTGACCTCATGTATAGGCCCTCGAACAAATAAATAAGACCAAGGACATCCAAGCTAACATCTGGAATTGTTTTATGACATACCAAGAATCATTTAGCTATTTAATTTTGAATTTAAGACCTTAAGGTATCCCAAAAATATATAAAAAGATTATTGGATGAAACATTGAATTTGGTATTACTGTTGTTAGCCAATAGAAACGCATTGAATACTACATGGAACAACAGATAGTCAAAAAAATCGAAAGGAACTTTGTTCTGAAGTTTCTGTCCTATATCTGAGAGATATAAGAAAGATCAGGAAACTATTATTATTTATTTTCTACATTTATTTATCCCCTTATTTTAGGCACTAAACTATCTCCATATACAGTCGTGGTCAAAAGTTTTGAGAATGACACAAGTATTGGTCTTCACAATGTTTGCTGCTTCAGTGTTTTTAGATATTTTTGTCAGATGTTACTATGGTATACTGAAGTATAATTACAAGCATTCCATAAGTTTATGCAAAGAGTCAATATTTGCAGTGTTGACCCTTCTTTTTCAAGACCTCTGCAATCCGCCTGGCATGCTGTCAATTAACTTCTGGGCCACATCCTGACTGATGGCAGCCCATTCTTGCATAATCAATGCTTGGAGTTTGTCAGAATTTGTGGGTTTTTGTTTGTCCACCCGCCTCTTGAGGATTGACCACAAGTTCTCAATGGGATTAAGGTCTGGGGAGTTTCCTGGCCATGGACCCAAAATGTTGATATTTTGTTCCCCGAGCCACTTAGTTATCACTTTTGCCTTATGGCAAGGTGCTCCATCATGCTGGAAAAGGCATTGTTTGTCACCAAACTGTTCTTGGATGGTTGGGAGAAGTTGCTGTCGGAGGATGTGTTGGTACCATTCTGTGTTCTTAGGCAAAATTGTGAGTGAGCCCACTCCCTTGGCTGAGAAGCAACCCCACACATGAATGGTCTCAGGATGCTTTACTGTTGGCATGACACAGGACTGATGGTAGCGCTCACCTTGTCTTCTCCGGACAAGCTTTTTTCCGGATGCCCCAAACAATCGGAAAGGGGATTCATCAGAGAAAATGACTTTACCCCAGTCCTCAGCAGTTCAATCCCTGTACCTTTTGCAGAATATCAGTCTTTCCCTGATGTTTTTCCTGGAGAGAAGTGGCTTCCTCGCTGCCCTTCTTGACACCAGGCCATCCTCCAAAAGTCTTTGCCTCACTGTGCGTGCAGATGCACTCACACCTGCCTGCTGCCATTCCTGAGCAAGCTCTGCACTGGTGGTGCCCGATCCCACAGCTGAATCAACTTTAGGAGACGGTCCTGGCGCTTGCTGGACTTTCTTGGGCGCCCTGAATCCTTCTTCACAACAATTGAACCTCTCTCCTTGAAGTTCTTGATGATCCGATAAATGGTTGATTTAGGTGCAATCTTACTAGCAGCAATATCCTTTCCTGTGAAGCCCTTTTTGTGCAAAGCAATGATGACCGCACATGTTTCCTTGCAGGTAACCATGGTTAACAGAGGAAGAACAATGACTTCAAGCACCACCCTCCTTTTAAAGCTTCCAGTCTGTTATTCTAACTCAATCAGCATGACAGAGTGATCTCCAGCCTTGTCCTCGTCAACACTCTCACCTGTGTTAACGAGAGAATCACTGACATGATGTCAGCTGGTCCTTTTGTGGCAGGGCTGAAATGCAGTGGAAATGTTTTTTGGGGATTAAGTTAATTTTCATGGCAAAGAGGGACTTTGCAATTAATTGCAATTCATCTGATCACTCTTCATAACATTCTGGAGTATATGCAAATTGCCATCATAAAAACTGATTTATATTTGTGTCATTCTCAAAACTTTTGACCACGACTGCCTTCTGAAGTTATTCAGACCCCTTGCCCTTTTCCACATTTTGTTATGTTACAGCCTTATTCTTAAATGGATTTTTTTTTAAAGAATCCTCACAAATCTACACACAATACCCCATAATGACAAAGCGAAAATAGGTTTATAGAATTTTTTGCAAATGTATACAAAATAAAAACAGAAATACCTTATTTACATAAGTATTCAGACCCTTTGCTATGAGACTCGAAATTGACCTCAGGTGCATCCTGTTTCCATTGATCATCCTTGAGATGTTTCTACAACTTGATTGGCGTCCACCTGTGGTAAATTCAATTGATTGGACACGAAAAGGCACACACGTGTCTATATAAGGTCCCACAGTTGACAGTGCATGTCAGAGCAAAAACTAAGCCTTGAGGTTGAAGGAATTGTTCGTAGAGCTCCGAGACAGGATTGTGTCGAGGCAAAGATCTGGGGAAGGGTACCAAAACATCTCTGCAGCATTGAAGGTCCCTAGGAACACAGTGGCCTCCATCATTCTTAAATGGAAGAAGTTTGGAACCACCAAGACTCTTCCTAGAGCTGGCCGCCCGGCCAAACTGAGCAATGGTGGGAGAATGGCCTTGGTCAGGGAGGTGATCAAGAACCCAATGGTCACTCTGACAGAGCTCTAGAGTTCCTCTGTGGAGATGGGAGAACCTTCCAGAAGGACAACCATCTCTGCAGCACTCTTCCAATCAGGCCTTTATGGTAGAGTGGCCAGACGGAAGCCACTCCTCAGTAAAAGGCACATGACAGCCCGCTTGGAGTTTGCCAAAAGGCACCTAAAGACTCTCAGACTTTGAGAAACAATATTCTCTGGTCTGATGAAACCAAGATTGAACTCTTTGACCTGAATGCCAAGCGTCACGTCTGGAGGAAACCTGGCACCATCGAGGGAAAGATGAACTGAGCAAAGTACAGAGAGATCCTTGATGAAAACCTGCACCAGAGCGCTCAGGACCTCAGACTGGGGCGAAGGTTCCCCTTCAAACAGGACAACGACTCTAAGCACACAGCCAAGACAATGCAGGAGTGGCTTCGGAAAACAAGTCTCTGAATGTCACTGTTACATTGGTGCCGTGACCCGGATCACTGGTTGCTGCGGAAAAGGAGGAGGTCAAAGGGGGGTGAGTGTAACCGGTGTGAAATGGCTAGCTAGTTAGCGGTGCGCGCTAGTAGCGTTTCAATCGGTGACGTCACTCGCTCTGAGACCTTGAAGTAGTTGTTTACCTTGCTCTGCAAGGGCCGCGGCTTTTATGGAGCGATGGGTAACGATGCTTCGAGGGTGACTGTTGTCGATGTGTGCAGAGGGTCCCCGGTTCCCTGGTTCAAGCCCAGGTTGGGGCGAGGAGCGGGACGGAAGCAACACTGTTACACACAGAGTTGTCATAGTTTGTAGGCCAAATTGTTCGGACACTACAGACGTTTCCGTGAGAAGACCGATTTTCGGGATGTTTCATGGTCTGACAAACACCGCTCTAGCTCTTTCACCACAGATGCGGAAGGGCGATATCAGTGGATATGATGGATTGAGATGCAGCCCATGCAACAAAAAAAAACATATCTCTAGCATAAACAGACGGATTTTGATGGTGATGTTTTTATTATGTTAATTAGATGTCCGTGGGGGTTGCAATTTCAGATTAATCCACCAGAAAAGACAGACCAAATATTACAACAAATATTATGGTTAAACTCAAATGTATTAATTGATAGAAAACCAACATTTTGGGAGAACATTTTTTAAAAACAGTATAATCTTTGTAAATGATATCATAAATAGGACTGGTGGAATTATGTCACACATGCAGCTAAGAAATATATATGGAAATGTCTGCTCTACTCAAAATTACAACCAACTAATTGCAGCATTACCTCAAAAATGGAAGAGGCAAGTGGAAGGGGGAGAAAGTAAGGAACTTGTCTGTAGGCCCTGCATTAAAGACCAAAATTGGTTAAAGAAAATTGTGATATATAAGAAAGTATACAGTGAGGGAAAAAAGTATTTGATCCCTTGCTGATTTTGTACGTTTGCCCACTGACAAAGACATGATCAGTCTATAATTTTAATGGTAGGTTTATTTGAACAGTGAGAGACAGAATAACAACAACAAAATCCAGAAAAACGCATGTAAAAAATGTTATAAATTGATTTGCATTTTAATGAGGGAAATAAGTATTTGACCCCTCTGCAAAACATGACTTAGTACTTGGTGGCAAAACCCTAGTTGGCAATCACATAGGTCAGACGTTTCTTGTAGTTGGCCACCAGGTTTGCACACATCTCAGGAGGTATTTTGTCCCACTCCTCTTTGCAGATCTTTTCCAAGTCATTAAGTTTTCGAGGCTGACGTTTGGCAACTCGAACCTTCAGCTCCCTCCACAGATTTTCTATGGGATTAAGGTCTGGAGACTGGCTAGGCCACTCCAGGACCTTAATGTGCTTCTTCTTGAGCCACTCCTTTGTTGCCATGGCCGTGTGTTTTGGGTCATTGTCATGCTGGAATACCCATCCACGACCCATTTTCAATGCCCTGGCTGAGGGAAGGAGGTTCTCACCCAAGATTTGACGGTACATGGCCCCGTCCATCGTCCCTTTGATGCGGTGAAGTTGTCCTGTCCCCTTAGCAGAAAAACACCCCCAAAGCATAATGTTTCCACCTCCATGTTTGACGGTGGGGATGGTGTTCTTGGGGTCATAGGCAGCATTCCTCCTCCTCCAAACACTGCGAGTTGAGTTGATGCCAAAGAGCTCAATTTTGGTCTCATCTGACCACAACACTTTCACACAGTTCTCCTCTGAATCATTTAGATGTTAATTGGCAAACTTCAGACGGGCATGTATATGTGCTTTCTTGAGTAGGGGGACCTTGCGGGCGCTGCAGGATTTCAGTCCTTCACGGTGTAGTGTGTTACCAATTGTTTTCTTGGTGACTATGGTCCCAGCTGCCTTGAGATCATTGACAAGATCCTCCCGTGTAGTTCTGGGCTGATTCCTCACCGTTCTCATGATCATTGCAACTCCACGAGGTGAGATCTTGCATGGAGCCCCAGGCCGAGGGAGATTGACAGTTCTGTTGTGTTTCTTCCATTTGCGAGTAATCGCACCAACTGTTGTCACCTTCTCACCAAGCTGCTTGGCGATGGTCTTGTAGCCCATTCCAGCCTTGTGTAGGTCTACAATCTTGTCCCTGACATCCTTGGAGAGCTCTTTGGTCTTGGCCATGGTGGAGAGTTTGGATTCTGATTGATTGATTGCTTCTGTGGACAGGTGTCTTTTATACAGGTAACACGCTGAGACTAGGAGCACTCCCTTTAAGAGTGTGCTCCTAATCTCAGCTCGTTACCTGTATAAAAGACACCTGGGAGCCAGAAATCTTTCTGATTGAGAGGGGGTCAAATACTTATCAATTTATAACATTTTTTACATGCGTTTTTCTGGATATTTTTGTTGTTATTCTGTCTCTCACTGTCCAAATAAACCTACCATTAAAATTATAGACTGATCATGTCTTTGTCAGTGGGCAAACGTACAAAATCAGCAGGGGATCAAATACTTTTTCCCCCTCACTGTACCAGTTTCATTTAAGGACCAAAAAATGTACAGCTGTCCCATATAGATTGCAAAATAGTTTGGAAGAGATTTCCGATGTACCGATTCCATGGCAAATGGTTTATGAACTGATTCACAATTTAAGTTATTATACACAATTCTTGTAAACAATAGAATGTTATTCATATGGGGGATACAACCATCACAGTTCTGAAGATTTCGCTGCGGAAAGACAGAATCATTAGATCATTTGTTTTGGTACTGTCCATACTGTATGTAGCTTGTTTTTGGTCTTAGGTTTGGGAATGGCTGAAGAATTGCAACATTTACCTGGAGCTAACTCTGCAAATAGCACTGCTGGGTGATTTAAAAAGTAAAAGTCAATCAAATCAAATCAAATCAAATCAAATCAAATTTTATTGGTCACATGCGCCGAATACAACAGGTGCAGACATTACAGTGAAATGCTTACTTACAGCCCTTAACCAACAGTGCATTTATTTTAAACAAAAAAGTAAGAATAAAACAACAACAAAAAAGTGTTGAGAAAAAAAGAGCAGAAGTAAAAATAAAGTGACAGTAGGGAGGCTATATATACAATAGAATAAAGTGACAGTAGGGAGGCTATATATACAGGGGGGTACCGTTGCATAGTCAATGTGCGGGGGCACCGGCTAGTTGAGGTAGTTGAGGTAATATGTACATGTGGGTAGAGTTAAAGTGACTATGCATAAATACTTAACAGAGTAGCAGCAGCGTAAAAAGTATGGGGTGGGGGGGCAGTGCAAATAGTCCGGGTAGCCATGATTAGCTGTTCAGGAGTCTTATGGCTTGGGGGTAGAAGCTGTTGAGAAGTCTTTTGGACCTAGACTTGGCACTCCGGTACCGCTTGCCGTGCGGTAGCAGAGAGAACAGTCTATGACTAGGGTGACTGGAGTCTTTGACAATTTTGAGGGCCTTCCTCTGACACCGCCTGGTATAGAGGTCCTGGATGGCAGGGAGCTTTGCCCCTGTGATGTACTGGGCCGTACACACTACCCTCTGTAGTGCCTTGCGGTCAGAGGCCAAGCAGTTGCCATACCAGGCGGTGATGCAACCAGTCAGGATGCTCTCGATGGTGCAGCTGTAGAATTTTTTGAGGATCTGAGGACCCATGCCAAATCTTTTTAGTCTCCTGAGGGGGAATAGGCTTTGTCGTGCCCTCTTCACGACTGTCTTGGTGTGTTTGGACCATGATAGTTCGTTGGTGATGTGGACACCAAGGAACTTGAAGCTCTCAACCTGTTCCACTACAGCCCCGTCGATGAGAATGGGGGCGTGCTCAGTCCTCTTTTTTTTCCTGTAGTCCACAATCATCTCCTTTGTCTTGGTCACGTTGAGGGAGAGGTTGTTGTCCTGGCACCACACGGCCAGATCTCTGACCTCCTCCCTATAGGCTGTCTCATCGTTGTCGGTGATCAGGCCTACCACTGTTGTGTCGTCGGCAAACTTAATGATGGTGTTGGAGTCGTGCCTGGCCATGCAGTCATGGGTGAACAGAGAGTACAGGAGGGGACTGAGCACGCACCCCTGAGGGGCCCCCGTGTTGAGGATCAGTGTGGCAGATGTGTTGTTACCTACCCTTACCACCTGGGGGCGGCCCGTCAGGAAGTCCAGGATCCAGTTGCAGAGAGAGGTGTTTAGTCCCAGGATCCTTAGCTTAGTGATGAGCTTTGAGGGCACTATGGTGTTGAATGCTGAGCTGTAGTCAATGAATAGCATTCTCACGTAGGTGTTCCTCTTGTCCAGGTGGGAAAGGGCAGTGTGGAGTGCGATAGAGATTGCATCATCTGTGGATCTGTTGGGGCGGTATGCAAATTGGAGTGGGTCTAGGGTTTCTGGGATTATGCTGTTGATGTGAGCCATGACCAGTCTTTCAAAGCACTTCATGGCTACAGACGTCAGTGCCACGGGTCGGTAGTCATTTAGGCAGGTTATCTTAGAGTTCTTGGGCACGGGGACTATGGTGGTCTGCTTGAAACATGTTGGTATTACAGACTCAGTCAGGGACATGTTGAAAATGTCAGTGAAGACACTTGCCAGTTGGTCAGCACATGCTCGGAGTACACGTCCTGGTAATCCGTCTGGCCCTGCGGCCTTGTGAATGTTGACCTGCTTAAAAGTCTTACTCACATCGGCTACGGAGAGCGTGATCACATAGTCGTCCGGAACAGCTGGTGCTCTCATGCATGCTTCAGTGTTGCTTGCCTCGAAGCGAGCATAGAAGTGGTTTAGCTCGTCTGGTAGGCTTGTGTCACTGGGCAGCTCGCGGCTGTGCTTCCCTTTGTAGTCTGTAATAGTTTTCAAGCCCTGCCACATCCGACGAGCGTCAGAGCCAGTGTAGTATGATTCAATCTTAGACCTGTATTGACTCTTTGCCTGTTTGATGGTTCGTCGGAGGTCATAGCGGGATTTCTTATAAGCGTCCGGGTTAGAGTCCCGTTCCTTGAAAGCGGCAGCTCTACCCTTTAGCTCAGTGCGGATGTTTCCTGTAATCCATGGCTTCTGGTTGGGGTATGTACGTACGGTCACTGTGGGGACGACATCATCGATGCACTTATTGATGAAGCCAGTGACTGATGTGGTGTACTCCTCAATGCTGTCTGAAGAATCCCGGAACATGTTCCAGTCTGTGCTAGCAAAACAGTCCTGTAGCTTAGCATCTGCGTCATCTGACCACTTTTTTATTAGCCGAATCACTGGTGCTTCCTGCTTCAGTTTTTGCTTATAAGCAGGAATCAGGAGGATAGAGTTATGGTCAGATTTGCCAAATGGAGGGCGAGGGAGAGCTTTGTATGCGTCTCTGTGTGTGGAGTAAAGGTGGTCTAGAGTTTTTTCCCCTCTGGTTGCACATTTAACATGCTGGTAGAAATTAGGTAGAACGGATTTAAGTTTCCCTGCATTAAAGTCCCCTGCTACTAGGAGCGCTGCATCTGGATGAGCGTTTTCCTGTTGATTAATGGCCTTGTACAACTCATTCAGTGCAATCTTAATGCCAGCATTGGTTTGTGGTGGTAAATAGACAGCTATGAAAAATATAGATGAAAACTCTCTTGGTAAATAGTGTGGTCTACAGCTTATCATAAGATACTCTACCTCAGGCGAGCAAAACCTCGATCAATAATATAATAATACTCTTAGCAAAAAAATTATATTTAATTTACAATCTGTATAAACTATATGGCAAATATAAATCAAAACTGGATGGTGTTGAGTGGAGCTGAAGGGTGGTACTAAAAATAACAAGATAACTAATGTAAAATATACTGTGTCCGTAAAATGTATATAGTATCTATAAGCTGGAAGTAGAAGGCTAAGTGTTGTTATCCATTAGTTTACTCCAATTAGGGGAGGGGATTTTAGAAACACTTCAAATAAGGGTTGTGTTTCGTGTAGGCTCACCCTGGTGTGACGTTTTGATAACTGTGTAAATTTCTCTATGACAAGGTGACATTTATCTATATATTTGCTTGTATTTACCCCCGAAAAATAAATGCTAATTAGCTGCTAATGTGGCTATCATAAAGAACTACAAATGCCATGATGATCTGGACGAGACTGCCCGAATCGAGGCAAAGGTAAGAATCTCTGGATTAACTATCTAATGTTAGCTAAATGTAGCAATGAATAAATTGGCTACATTTCTTTAAATTGACAATTCTGTGAACTGTTTTAAATTGACACAATACCTGTCAACAAAGGTGTCAGCTAGAGATGACATGCAGGAGCTTGCAGGGATTTGTAGTTTTGCATGATGTCTACTTTGACGCTAAATAGCATTTTTGAATCTGAGAGTAAATAGAGCAAAATATATTGATAAAAGTCTCCTTGTCCGAGAGAGATTTACAGGGTTATCAAAACGTCACGTCAGGGTAAGCCTACACTTGACACAGCCCTTATTTTAAGTGTTTCTAAAATACCCTATGGGAAAAACGATTGGAACCATTTCCCTGTTTGACCGCTAGGTTTTATGGGTATTACGACACCACCTCTGTGTGGCTCTATGATTGATCCTCAGTGCATTGATTATGGGAAGGTGTGCATCCGACGCAATGTGATGACGTTAATTATAGCGCCAGGATATGTGAAGGAGAACTGACTTTTTTTTGGTCATTTTGCTTTTATGAATGTTTTCACGAATTAAAGTGGTCAAGGAATTACCACACCACGACATAATCTCTTCGTTTGAACACAACCATTGACACTGTCCCCTCGCCATGGTAGAGGATGACGATTTAACGCCAAATCTTATGTCAAACCAAATGTGGAGCAGCAATGGCGAGTTTGTGCCTCCTGACGGAATATGCTGGGTGTCTGTTCTGTCCTGTTTACTGCTTGCCTGCTCTTACGTTGGGAGCTTATATGTATGGAGAAGTGACTTACCCAGGTAAGCCTCGTATTTATTCAATTTCTTTACTTCCTTGATTCGTAGAAAATGCTGTAGTTAGCTAGCCTGTCGGCGCATGCTAGGTGGTTGCTAGCTAAATTAGGGAACTAACGTTAAATAGCTAACATGGCTTTCGTGCAGCAGTCGGGGGCAATTCCGGGAACAGAATGACGCTGATTTGTCACCTTAAAATTTATGCCAAACAAAAATAATTCCAAAGTTAAAGAAACCATACAACTCTATGCACAAGGACTACTTTTAACAACTTCCCCTGAACATTTTACAAGAACATTTACTTAAGAACAGTGCAGATGTAAAGTTTCATAACAGAAAATGAAAGCAAAAATCTCCCTCAGTTTATGTGACCAAGGTTCCCAAAAATATCTACTCTGAATTAAGATTCAAAGATGTATCCAGAAAGAATGGGGTGTCAGCTATGAAATGACAACTTGAGTTTTAAAAACTATTTTGGTTATATACTACATTAAGTGAAGTGGATTAACACCTGATAACAGACATGGGTCCCTGATCAGAAATGCATAATTATGGGTATGTGATGTATATCCCCCCCCCCCCCCCCCACCCCAAACAAGAGCAAATTTGGTTGGTACTGACCAAATCTCAACCAGTCATAGATTTTCCAATTTTCACTAGTTTGGACATCAAATCACAGTAGAGTACAGTACAGAACAGGTACACCAGAGTAGAGTTCAGTACAGAACAGTATAGTTAAGTACAGTACAATACAGTAATTATACTGTACTCTAGGGTGCTCTACTGTATAGAACTGTACTGACCTATAATATACTTTACTGTAATGTACTAAACTCTACTGTACAATACTGACCTATATGCTACTATACTCCCGAGTGGCACAGCGGTCTAAGGCACAGCATCTCAGTGCTAGAGGCGTCACTACAGACCCTGGTTTGATTCCAGGCTGTATCACAATCCGGCCGTGATTGGGAGTCCCATAGGGCGGTGCACAATTGGCCCAGCATCGTCTGGGTTTGGCTGGGGTAGGCCGTCATTGTAAATAAGAATTTGTTCTTAACTGACTTGCCTAGTTAAATAAAGATTAAATAAAAAGAGTAATACAAAAATACTCTACTTTTATTTTCTTTGCTGTACTGTAATGTGCTATCCAAACTTGTGAAACATAGACATCTATGATTGGTTCAGATTTGGACTGACCAATGTAAGGTGTCAGTCGATTCTTAGTGGTTGAGGATGCTTATTACAGGAAATGGAAAGAGAGGGGGCTCATGGGTAGGTGTCAGTAAGAGGTGATATTAACTGTAGAGAGAGACAGGGACAGAGACAGGACGGGGTTGTCCAGACTGTTTTCAGAATTATGAGCTGAACATAACAGTATGCCAGTGGAAGGGAGGATAGTAGCAGGTGACCCAACTGTGGTTTGTGACTACTATCATTTCCCATTTTAGCCAATTCAATTGCAATCATTCTGTTATGGATTTTGTAACAGAATGCCACATTTTAATCACTTAATAAGTCATAAACAAAATTGATAGTCAGTAAACATACTAGTTGGTTGGTCTACCTTAACTTGTTACTTCTGTGAACTTTTATTATCCTCCCTCCTCATGAGGGAGAGAAATTAGAAAATATCTTAAAGATGTGTTTTTTTTAAATAACAGTGACAAGGCAATATTTCTTAAACGTAAAGAAGGCAAATAATTTCAGCAAAATTAAATATCAATGTTGATATTAGTTGGCAGGGGTCTTAACTTCATTATTCTGTTTTTATGTATTGATAATAGGCCTACCTTAATACATTTTCTGGTAGATTTGATCTAAGACCCTGGCTCCATCTGTTTGACCAGAAATCAAAGCCTTCGCTTCTTCCATTATTTGCTGGTAAATTAGCAAGCAAGCAAACTCCTCTGGGTTTATTTATTTTGTTTCCTGCTGAACTGCAGTGTTCTTGCGCTAGCTTCTGGAGGGGTTTGTTGACTAAATTTAATTTTGACACGTGTCTGCTTGTGTGTCCATCACGTGCTTGCCCCCAGGGACCACCCGGCCGTTATCAAGAGGCGATTCACCAGTGTCCTGATCGTATCTGCCGTGTCGCCTGTCTTCGTGTGGGCATGGAAAATGTACACTGGTGTGATGGTGAGTCTCTACACAGCACTATCTCAGCTATAGGCTGACTGCTGCTATAGGCTGACTGCTATACTGCCCTACAAAGGCTAAGTGCAGTAACTACGAATTTGGTAAAAAGCTTTGATCTGTTGTAATCAAGGGAGAACAACCCTTCTCACTGAAGCCACGGAAGTTCAGGGCCGACCGCGGTAATGCAGGCATTGTTTGCAGAAAACAGGATCCCCCATAATAGTGAATGGGAAAATTGCAATCTTTGTGTAAATATATCATTTTAAGACAATGATGGTACCAATAATTGTTTCTAATACACCTGATGTATGTCCTTGAACCGACTATTAAAAAATCGCAGAGAAGAAGTTCTAAGGATAATTTAGTTGAGAGGGGGCAACACTGAGCTAGCCAGCACCATCATATCCTGGGTCTTTTCTCAATTGGTTGCTCAACTCCTGCGTCCTCTCTGGCCTCATTTTGAAAAAGGTCAAAGGTAATCAAGGAGATGCGTCAAGGAGAGGGAAAGTGGACGAAAATGCGGTTGTAGGAAATGAGACCCCTTCTCCAATCGCGGGTCATCGGGCAAATGACGTTTACAGGGTGGAATCCCAAAATAAATGTATAAAGTGATGTTTTTTTTTGTTGCTAGTTGTGCAATACATTTTATAGATAGAAAGATAAGGAGAATATAATGTTTAAATGTTAGAGAAAACAATAGCTGATTCAAAGGGGATGTGGCAGATTTCAAAACTCGTCCGCAAAGGACTCTGGTAGGATACACTTGAGCTTCCTCGCCAAAAGGAGACCGTTTGCCTACTAATGTATTGACACTCTCGTCGACCACTTATCGGTTTCCGGGTCACGGAGGAGAGAGGATGGACTTTTTCCCAAATGAGAAAAGGCCCTGGAGTAGCTCAAACTGTACATGTTATGTCTCCATGAGACGCCATCTTAACTGACTTCATTTGGCTTCAATGCGCTATTGAGTCTTTACATAGGAATGAATGGTGTCATGTGATCGATGGCTTTGTGCTTTCATATATACAGTAATTGATTGTAATGGCCAGGTATATTATCTGATTAATGTGGTATTTAGTTTCCTGACACAAGAACAAGCCAGTCGATCAGAATATATCATGAAGTACCAGAAATTGCTGCCTGTATACTAGGGCTGTGCAACCCCCCCCGTGACTAGACTAGCAGCCATTGTCTCTCTCTCCTCCCAGCTGCAGCAACCACCACAGAACATCAGTGTTTATTGCGCTGTCCGTGTTGCTGAAGCTGCAACAATTACAGCCATTTCTGACTGAAAAGTTCTGTTACTGAAATCCCTCATTTGTTTAGGAAAAACATTCCCTATTCCCTCAACCCTTGCTCTCATGTATGCATCATATGCACGTGACCAAAGACCTATTCGCACGGGACTAGTATTACTAGTGTACCAGAGAGTCTGTTGTAAAAAAAATTTGTCAAGCCTTTATTACAGCAAAGACTAAAAACAGTCGCATTCATTCGTGAATGCAATTTCCGAAATGGAACTGTTTATTTATTGTTTAAGCTAATTATTCAACGCTCGCTTTATTTTATTTTAAAACTAAAATGCTTGATTACATTTCAAATTATGAATGACTCGTATGCTGTGTGATGACATGAACGAATGAATGATTGATTGATATACAGTAGCCTATAGAAGTATTGAAACAAAGGCCTAAGTAAGTTACGGTATTAAGACTAAACAGGATATGCTTTTAGGCCTACAGTTCGACGGTGGTTATACAAGGCTACTCTACTAAGCCTACTAATGAGAATGACATTACTTATAATTATAATAGTAATAACATTAAGAAGGAGATCAAGAACAAGGAGCGTTATTATTGTAAATATAATTTCCCCGACAATTTGGAACAGTGTACACACTAAATAAATTATAAATAGAACAGCCTCTCTGGTATTAACGAATAAAAGTGTAAAGCCTTTATTACAGCAAAGCAAAGATTAAAAACAGACGAATTTGTGAAATTGTTTACTTGTCGTTGTGTGAGGCTTGGTGCTCACGGAATCAGTAGGCTATTAAACAAAGACTCAAACAGGCAACAGAAGCAGGATCTGTCTTATTTCTGTAGATGTATTGATGATTTATAAAGCCAGGTACATTTAATAGTTAGGTTATTGATTATAGACCTCATAAAGTTTGGGTTTCCTCTCTTCTCACTTTGACAATTAGGCATGGGCTGTTTTCTCATCTCCTCATTCTGCTGCTGCCTCCGCCGCATTGTTCTCAACACCAATATGCTGGTTAACTTTGCTATTATGCACATAGCAACATGGTCTTGGAAAAGGCGCCAATTCAACAGCGCGCTGATGTGTTTCAGAGCCGTGGACAGCGACCTCTATCCAACGAGGGAGAAAGAGCATTTGTTATAAAATAATATTAGTTTTATTAGTGTTGCACCATTGTTCTTATGTAATATAACATTTGACATTTTAGTCATTTAGCAGACGCTCTTATCCAGAGCGACTTACAGTTAGTGAGTGCATACATAATTTTTTGTATTTTTCATACCCCCCGTGGGAATCGAACCCACAACACTGGCGTTGCAAATGCCATGCTCTACCAACTGAGCTACATCCCTGCTGGCCATTCCCTCCCCTACCTGTATATAACCATATTCAATTTCAGTAGCACGTCTTAGACTGTTGGACTGTGCCTTCCCCACACCCTCCACAGTGGATCAGTCCACTTAGCACGAATCAGACATGTGTCTTGTACACCATGGTATATATATATATATATATATATATATATATATTCTTAATTTTTTTTGCTACTGCTCGACTAAAGAAATCTTGGTCGACCAACAGCCTATCGACCAGTCGACTAAATGGGGTCAGCCCTACTGTATACACAGAAAAGTATTTTGAAGTCAGATTTTACAGTTCTTTTTACGTGCAGTAGTTTTTTTTTTTACAAGCCAGTCGGTCAGAATGTATGTCTTGAAGTACCAGAAATTGCTGTCCGTATATAGACAGGACAATACTTTGAAATCATATTTTACTGCACTTTACCTTTGTAGGGCAGTATAGATGACAAAGCTAATGGTTAGTAATGACAGATGAGCCTGTGTTGATGGTTTCAAGTGCCTTGGAAGAGCAGTCTGCTGTAGTTTTGTATGGGGGAAGAATGGGTTATATTAGCTAATTGCATCACATTTCCCCACTGTATTAGAAAAGGTAGAGCAGCTTACTACAATTGAACCATACAGAACAGCTGCACATTATGCCCAGCTTTCCAAGAAACCTGTTGCCCTGGCCTACAATGGACTTGATACATTGTAACATCAATCCCACATCTGGGTGAATTCCCCCCCTCCCCCATACACTTTTTATCTGAAATCCTCATCACCCACTGATTCACTTGTCATATAGCAGATTTAAATGTTTTGAGCTAGTAGTATGTCAATATTTACTTCAGAAATGATACTGAACAACAATATTAACGCAACATGTAAAACATTGGTCCCATGTTTCATGAGCTGAAATAAAAGATCCCAGAAATGTTCCATATGCACAAAGCTTATTTTCGCTCAGATTTTGTGCACATATTTTTTACATCCCTGTTAGTGAGCATTTCTCCTTTGCCATGATAATCCATCCACCTGACAGGTGTGGCATATCAAGAAGCTGATTGATTAAACAGCATGATCTTTACACATGCTGGAGAAAATAAAAGGCCACTCTAAAATGTGCAGTTTTGTCACACAGCACAATGCCACAGATGTTTTAAGTTTTGAGGGTGCGTGTAATTGGCATGCTCACTGCAGGAATGTCCACCAGAACTGTTGCCAGAGAATTTAATGTTCATTTCTCTACCATAAGCTGCCTCCAATGCCGTTTTTGAGGCCTGCGTACTCACCAGACATGTTTGGGATGCTCTGGATCGACGTGTACGACAGCGTGTTCCAGTTCCCGCCAATATCCAGCAACATCGCACAGCCATTGAAGAGGAGTGGGATAACAGTCCACAGGCCACAAGCAACAGCCTGATCAACTCTATGCGAAGGAGATGTGTTGCGCTGCATGAGGCAAATGGTGGTCAAACCAGTTACTGACTGGTTTTCTGATCCAAGTCCCTACCTTTTTTTAAGGTATCTGTGACCAACAGATGTGTATCTGTATTCCCAGTCATGTGAAATCCATAGATTAGGGCCTAATTTACCTATATGAACTGTAACTCAGTTTTATATTTTTGTTCAGCGTAACAATGCCATACATAGCCTATTAATATAACACAGCTTTGGATTTCACCCAGTCTCAAAAGTGAATTGTTTTGCACTGACTGTTTTACAGTATTTTACTGTGAACCTGGCAATCGAAAAGCCCCAATCAACAAGATGTGAGTTGTGTCCACTCCGGCAGCCTACCCAGCTCCGCTACTAAAATACAGTTTTCTACAGCGCATTTGGTAACAATTACCAAGCAAATTACATTGGTTGTCCCTCAATTAATAAAGCCTATGATTTGCCGTGCAGATGTAGCCTACAAATATTGGCGCGAGCAGCTGCGTCTCTCGCACTGTTGGCACAAGGCCTATCTATCGGGAATTAAAAGCTGTATCTTGCAATTTCTTGGCTTGTAAAGTCTCGCAACTTCAGTAAAACAGGGCCTATCATCAATAGATAGGCTAGGATATTGAGATGAGCGAGATGCAACACTACGCTGTCACACACAGTATCTGCGCATGTGCACAGGTTCATTCACACTGTTCACAGCGTTTTAGCCAGTGCACCAAAACAGTGGCGTAGTTGAGCATCGCGCTTCAGTGCTCTTAGTTGTTGCATCTACTTCATATTGCTGAGTCTTCCTTTAAATTACACAACTTTCCCGAGGCCTTTATAGTCTATCGTCTATTTAGGCTATAACACAGAAAATAATATGTTTTGTGAAAACTGCACTGTGCTTTTAATGTTGCGGGGGAAGAAAAACATCAAAACATATTTCGGTTAGGGATTTTTCTTAACGTTAAGGATCCCAATTTTGTTTAAAAGTTTTAACGTTTAAACGTTCACACGCCTAATACACATGAAAACATTTCCATGAATTCCATCAATATGTCTCCTCATGTTCTTCCACAGCCTGGTCCCTCGTTGCTGGCTCTGATGGGCATTCGCTTCGAGGGCCTCATCCCAGCCATCATACTGCCTCTGCTGCTCACCATGGTAATAGAAACAAGAGACTCTCTTTGATCGATCTCTGCATATGGTCTGACCTGTAGTTGACCTCTGACCTTTGCTCTGGTAGGTGCTGTTCCTTGGCCCCCTTATCCAGCTGGCTATGGACTGCCCCTGGGGCTTCATGGATGGGATACGAGTGACCTTCGGTGAGATACTGTCTGGAGATTATTTTTCACCCAATATGTCTATTACTGTGTTATCCTGGAGTGGAGATTATTCACCTCTGCTATGGCCTAAATCTTAACCTGAGATTTGCACGCTTAACTTGAGTTTCATTCAAACCTCCCATTGACACCAATGCATGATTTATGAGTTAAGTGTGCCAATCTCAAGGTAGGATTCAGCCCTAAGTGCTTCCATTTTTCCTAGATGTGTACAGTATCTCTCTCACACACAACATTATCGCATACAGCATCTCTCTAAAGCTTTCTCTCCGTTCCACAGACCCGTGGTTCTGGGCTCTGTGCCTCAGTGACATGCGTTGGCTGAGGAACCAAGTGGTGGCCCCACTGACTGAGGAGCTGGTGTTCAGGGCCTGTATGCTGCCAATGCTGGTACCCTGCACCAGTCCTTCCACTGCCATCTTCACCTGCCCCCTCTTCTTCGGAGTGGGTGAGTCCCACCAATTTACAGCACAGGGGGATCTTGTAGATCTTGCCTCAATCCCAGCTGGAAAAAAAAAAGCAATTAAATTAGAACAACCCTTACAATGTGTGTGTCTGATATGTCCGTTTTATGTCGGTGCATGTACTAAAGATGTTGGCTGACATTTTCGTCACACAAAAGAGCACAGATCTGAGTAAAGAAAACAACCTAAAACTCCTTCTCTGGAGCACAATTTTAAATTGGAACTTTTCTTCAAAGATGAGCGTTAAAAGGGGAATATTGTTTAACCAGTGTTTTGTAAACCGGTTGATGCAATTGATGCGATCAATCGCGAGTTGCAGCATTCTGAACTCTCATAGGATAATGTGCCCTTCCCATCTATTTGAAATATAATGGTTATTTTGCTTGTGCAAAATGTCAACCGTTATCTTCACAGCCCACTTTCATCATGTGATCGAGCTGCTGCGTTTCAGACAGGGCACCGTGTCTGGGATCTTTCTCGCTGCAGGTAAAGACCATACGATATTCATTGTTTTTCTACCTTCACCTCCATGTTAGTTTGTTATACCTTTCTTTTCCATATACCATTAGATTGTATATGATTGGTTAGTTAATGACTGGGTGTACTGTTTGCTTTGCAGTGTTCCAGTTCTCCTACACCGCTGTCTTTGGAGCTTACACTGCCTTCATATTTATCAGAACCGGTGAGCCTACAGTTTCTCTCTTTCTGGTGTACAGAAAACACACACGCCTAATATGTGATTCATTTCATTTAAGATTGCATTTATGTAGAGCTTTCTTTATGTCTCAAGGCACTTCACATTGTATGGGGCTAACTCACCCCGTCCACCACTACTGTGTACTGTAGTACCAACCTGTATGCATTATATGCAGTCTTGTCACCCCCTTCCCCTCTGGTCCTCAGGTCACCTGGTGGGGCCGGTGCTGTGCCACTCGTTCTGTAACCACATGGGCTTCCCTGCCCTTGGCATGGCCCTGGAGCACCCCCACCGCTTTACCGTCCTCTCCTGCTACCTGCTGGGGGTCCTCCTCTTCCTCCTTCTCCTCTTCCCCCTCACAGACCCCATCTTCTACAGCCTGCCCACCCCCGTCTGTACCCTGGCCTCCGTGCCCAGCTCTCTCTGCATCTCCTGATCCAACCCCCACAAACACCCCTCTGTATGAGATGGACCGATCCACTGAGCGGGTCGCCACCACCAGCCAAAAGGAGGAGCGGTCCAAGTGGTCCAAGAATGAGGGGTGTTTTAGCTCTTCGGTCATGCCCGCTTGGGTGTGCTTTCTCTGGTGGGACATGAGTAGGTGAGCAGAGGGGAGGGTTTAGGGTATGTCAGGTCAGTTATGGGCTGTCTCTACTATGTATGCTGCTAGAGGGAGCAGGATAACTTAAATAGCCATTCCTTATGTTCAGGTCGCATTGGCTTTCAGTCAGTCAGCCAGTCAATCAGTCATGTGGTATGTAGTGTAGACTCAACAAGGAACACTATCTGGCTATGACGCAAGGCGCTGTAGTAGTAGTAATACATTCTGGTGGTGAATAGGTCAGTGTTTTCATAGGTCCTAGATGCTGAATGAGAGTATTTAAAAACACATCTGCATGTTTCTATAATGTAGTGTTTATTTGTTTTAATGGTGGTGGATTTATTGGTTTGAGGGTTGGGTTGGATTGTTACTATTGTAAGGGGTTGGACGTGCACATTGTTTTGGTTCTATGACAGTTTAGCCACAATTCTCTTTTTACTCGGGCTGATGTTTGAATTGGCCACAAAGCCTTTCTTTCCAACTGTTTAAGACGCCAGACAATTTGTGTTAGGCGATATAACAAAGGTTACAGTCTTAACCCAGCCCTGAATTCAATCATTTACTCTAGTTGACGCTCATTCCAAATATCCATTCCAAGTCATGCAGATAGAAGCCTACAATCACTTATCTAACAATACCATTGCTAATTTGTTGGGCCTGGAGTTTTTCCCTTGGAAAAACTCTGGGCCCCTACCATTCGCTTCACACACAGTTCTACCCAGGGTTATCCATGTTGATTTTATTTGAGTGTTTGAAGGGGGAATTACCTTAAGCTGGGGTGCGATGACAGACCGTTTCCCCTTCAAGGGACTCAAACCCTCTATAACACTCAGGTGAAGTCATATGTATGTAGGTTTGAATGCTATCTACCCACTACTTAGCATGCTGCTACATGGTGCGGATGTCAAACAAGACGTCGCGTTTACATTCTTCACACACACACACACACACCAAGCTATACTCCAAAATAAGATAATGTACAGACTCGGACAGTGTTACATCACAATGTTTATTCACTCACTCACTCATCGAAACTGATACTTTGCATTGTTTTTTAAAAATACGTTATTTATTTGACCAGGCTGTGACCATTATAGTCCATTTCACTATATAGACAGGGCGTTTAGGTGAAAATGTTTTTTCTTTTATTGTTTTTTTTTTTGGCATCTCCATGTCATGCTTTAGAATCAAATCCAATTTTATTGGTCACATACACATAGTTATCAGATGTTACTGCGGGTGTAGCGAAATGCTTGGTGGGTTGTTGATTTTTACGGGGAACGCTAATGGACTTTTCCCTTTTATGAACCCGGCGTAATACTATATAACAATTCCAATTGACTAGAACAGAAGTGTAGTGTGGTTTATAAACTAGCAGATTGAATCACACTGAATGTATTGAAATCGGATACCAAGGCAAATGAAGTAACTGATAATTTTGTAAACAGACTTCACTGTGTAAATTAGATCCATATCTTTGGAGGCACCTGCAAAAGGCTCTAACATTCACTGACAGAAAGATGGATCTGTGAAGCTTTCTACCACAGCAGCGAGGAGTTGTCAGTCAGCATGTTTGCTGTATAAGCTATGAAGTAGTTACATTATACTCTTCAGCAATAACTTAGTGGATGGAAAGGGATCAAAATCAGGGAATTATCTGAAATGGGTGTATATATGTGAATAAATAAAATCTATATCCCCATTCCTGTCGTTTAGAGATGAAATGTTAAATACTGTGGTGCTTGGAGGTTTTGACATCAGATGATTTTAATGATCAGCCAGTATTTTGAATAGATTGTTTATGTTTAAGCCGACCTCAGATGGGCCATATATCCCAGAGTTGAAGGTTTTAATAGACTTTCTCTTGAATGAACCTGCATGGTGCATGCATTCAGACCAGCTGTAATGATCTAAAATGTACAACAGAGAGCGCCAGAGTACCATGTCTGGGTGTTGTGCTGTAGAAATGTGAATCACAGGAACCTGGGACCTTCGCACATCTGCTCATTAGGTTTCTCTGATGGGTAGTCATCCGTCACTTGAAAAACCAATCCGTTTTTATTCTGTTATTTCCTCTTGCCTCTTTTCCTCTCACCAGGTGACGCCCCGTTCCAATAGAAAAGACGGATATAGTCCTAGAGAGGAAACGGGTGTTTGACCCTAAGAACTGAGATAGCTACCTGTCTCGCTGTTGACCATTCTTTCTGATCAATAAAAAAAAAGACTCTAGCCTCACTTTTAGAGTCAAACTCTAAACTATCTCGCTGTCTCCGTCTCACATCCAAAATAGATGCCCTTGAATGTTTTGGCCAAGGCCCTCAAGCACCATTTTGGGAGTTCAATTACCCCTACACAGACAGGCTGTCATGTTCAGGTAACTGGTAGATTTACTTTGTTGTCGAAATGTACACATACAAGACTCAATGACGAGGCTGTGTTGAATTTGTATTGGGTAGGGTCAGAAGAAGCACATCTAGAGAGTAGAGAGAGACGTTTCATCAATACAATCAAATTTAATCTGCGTTCAACCGTAGCTTATCATTCTCCCACATCAACAACCTTTTGGAGAACAGATATTTTCGTAAAGATTGTCACTGGCTCGTATTGTCTGAATTCTGCCTTAGGATTCACAGGTTAGGCTATGTCATTGACTTGAATTGAAATCCGGTAAACATAAGTAGGCTTCACTTGGGGAGAAATGCTGACTCCACTTTCCTGCTGAAAACAACTAAAACACTTTCACATTGTATGTATTTTTCTTAAATTTTCTCTCTCCAAAATGTCCTAGCAAAACAATTGCATCTACAGCACTCTCAAAGTAGTGACTCACAGTATATGCATAGAGCAGAAACACAGTGGTAGAGACAGGAATATATATTTTTGTAACTTAATATGTAGCTCTGTGCTATTTTAGTAAAACAACAAGAAGAATGATTTAAAGCTTGGATTTTTCAGACTAGTTGAGCACGTGCTGTGACTCTGACCTGGTTGTAAAAAACAAACAAAAAGACGATCCAGATGTTTATATTGAAGACTTTATTTTGTAAATCAAATCTATTTTGGTGACATGGACTTGAATGTTCTGATATGTGCATGTGTATTTTGTGTGTGCAATGCAATTTTTGGGAGACTTACCCATCTTGAACGGACAGTGTTTTATGATGACAATCTTTTATGGGATCTTATAGAAATCACACACTGCAAAAATCTCAGCATTTGTAAATAAACAAGCTAATTTTATAAATCGTCTCTAGGTGTTTTGTCATGTTTTTTACCCTCTTTGTGCCCAATGTTTTGTTTTTCACTTAAATCAGTGACTTAATCGTTGAATTCCTGGATCTGTCCCCAGTTATTGAGTGCTCTATGCACTGAGTAATGATTGTATTGAGTCTGTGTCTAACTGATGTCAAGTTTCCAAACATCCCTTTGTTTAGGAACAACATATCAAAGTTTAGTGCTGAAAGTGAGCCAACCATATAAGCTAAAATTAAATTTGTCTTGATTTTCTTTTAATTACCAGGCAGATATATTTCCTTTCAGTCCTTATACAAATACTTTAGTTGTGTAACAAATCTGTTTATTGTTCCTGGCAGACTATTGTGTCATAAGAAAAGGCCAGCAGATTATTTAATCATTAGTTAAAGGCCAGGCTCCATTCAATGGTCCTGTTGACACTTTTACACGATGGAAAGTTGTTGTGTCTCTTTGTTATAGTCATCCTGGGGATGAGTAGACGCACAGAGATGGCCTGAAGTTCTCAGCATGGAAATCCGCCATAGCAGAAAGGGGATATGAGCAGTGGCGGCTGGCCGATAGAGGGCGCTAGGGCGCCGCCCCCTTAAATAAAATTATTTAAAAAAAAATAATAATAAAAAAAAAATAATAATAATAAAAACATCAGTATGTCAATATTTGTGTGTTTGAAATATGGAATGCACACAGTAATATGTGTAAGATATGATAGAAAATCATATTCGCAACCTTTCCTCTGCCTGTCAAACGCCTCGTCAGCTCTGGGCGATACAGAAAGTGCCCCGAGGAGACGGGTCTACGTAGCAGTTAAGCCAATTGCTAATTTAAGATATGAATGTATGACATAAAATGTAGCTAATCAGCGATTTTAATTCGAATCCAAGGAGGGCGATTATTTTATCGCCCCAAGCTCGCCCCTGATAAAATAAGGACCGGGCTCCAGTGGCGCCATTTTTACTAGACGACAATGGCGAGCGCAAACGTTACTCCTCCAAGACCCAACCCTAACTCGGTGAAATCTCTCCTCCAAGATCCGTTTGAGAGGAGAACTTTGTCAGAGAAAGTTCGGGTGAAAGAGCTGGGCCCAGATCAACCTGACCTCTCAATCAGACAGCAGGCTAGCGAGAAAGGGAAGCAGTATATGCGCGGCTTCTCCCGTAGCTGGTACACCAGGAAGGCTTGGCTAGCTGGGTGCACTGATGCTAATGCTTTATTTTGCTTTCCGTGCTTGCTTTTTAAAACGACGGGGTCAGATTCAGCATGGACAGGTACCGGAGTGAGGGATATGAAGCACCTGTCAGAGAAGGTAAAGAAACATGAGAACACCAGGGCACACATGGACAACTCTGTAAAGCTAGCTGTATTAGGAAGGGTGAACATTGCTACGCAGCTGGATGACGGCCACAGGATTGCGGTGAGGAAACACAATGAGGAGGTGGATAAAAACAGGCACATTCTATCCAAAATTATCGATTGTGTGAAGTTCTGTGGGGCTTTTGAGTTGGCCTTGCGTGGGCACGAGGAGACTGACTCCTCGGACAACCCCGGCATTTTCCGGGGCTTAGTGGATTTTGTTGCCTCCCTCGACAGTGTGCTGGAGGAGCACCTGAAGACAGCTACCGTTTTTAAGGGCACGTCAAAGACGATACAGAACGAGCTGTTGGACTGTATGCTGTCAGTGCTTAAGGATTACATCCTGGAGGAAGTAAAGAGTGCTGATTTTATCGCCATTCAAGCTGACGAGACGACTGACGTTTCCACCCACTGCCAGTTGGTGCTTGTGATACGCTACATCGATGCTAAAAGTAACGTCCAAGAGCGTTTTTTCGAGTTCATTTTGATCGAGAACGCAACCGCCGACACCATCGCTACAGCGCTGCTGGAGAGGCTCAGCACCATACTCTCACATGGACAAAAGGCCAAACTTATTGCCCAGGCTTACGACGGAGCAAGTGTGATGAGGGGAGCCACCGGCGGAGTGCAGCGTAAAATAGTGGATGTGTACGAAAATGCGCACTACGTCCACTGCTATGCACATCAGCTGAACCTCATCATGCAGCAGGCTACTTCACGCATCCCCAGGATCGGCACTTTCTTTTCCGACCTTGCAGGATTTTCTGCTTTCTTCTCCAGGTCTCCCAAGCGAACCACCGTGCTTGACGAAGTGGTTGCGCATAGACTCCCCAGAGCCTCTACAACACGGTGGAACTTCCACAGTCGCGCTGTAAACACTGTGTACGAGTACAGGGATGACCTAACGTGTTTCCAGACCATCAGAGACTCTGGGAACTTTGATGCCCCGACTGTCAGAGAGGCGGGGGGCTTTGTGAGGATGCTCGAAGACGAGGCTTTCTGTTTTTTCCTGGCACTGTTCCACAAGATCATGCCAAATGTGGACATGCTTTTCAGCCAGCTGCAGAAGAGGAACATCGACCCTGTCTTCATTAAAGCACTTGTCCAGAGGTTCACAGACAGCATGCTAACAATCAGGTAAATAACTATATTTACTATTGGCTGATAAAGATGTTGTTAGAAAGATGAATAGTTCACTTACAACAGTTTAAAAGCCTAAATGTGTCTGGTCATCAAAGTGAGTGATTATCATAGAGCCGTCACAATTATATTTGTTTTAGTATTTTAAAAGGAAAGAGAAGACACAATCAGACGTTGATAATAATGCAGGAAAGTACTACACAGTTTGTAATAATTATTCAGGTGTCCACCAGGTCAATTTCTAGAAGAGGCCTAGTTGTTATTGAAGATTAACTTTATTGCTAAGTGCACAGCAGAACAAAATGATGTTGCATCCCTCTCACAAATGTAATAGAAAAAGGCTTTAAAACGTAATAACATCAGTTAATTATGTACATCACAGGTTAAAAGCAGTTACTAGACATAGTTTGTGTGTATATACACACTATCTGTCTGTCTGTCTGTCTGTCTATATATATATATATATATATATATATATATATATATATATATAAAAGTCACTGGTTGTGTGTTGAGGGGGAATTACAGTGAGTTAAGAAGTCTGATTGCAAGTTATCAAATTAAACTTTATTTTTTGGACCCAGGGCCTCAATTCCCTCTTTGTGTGGGGACAGCGCATCTGACGAGCAGCAACAGCCCATCAAGCGACGGAGGATGCTGGGACCAGGAGAACAACAGAGGTTGGCTATAGAGGTAAGTTGTGATGTAATTGTCAGTGTTTCCCCCTAGAACTATTTTCAGGCCTGGTAGTATGTAGCCAAAACCCTGAACAATCAGCACCTTGGTAATCATATACTTGAGTTGGACATAGGCATGTGTCAGTCAGGATCACTTGCATCAAAATAGCTTAATTGCAAATTAAAGCTGATGATGTATCTTTTACAGGTATGTGATACCATCCTGAGTCATGCCAAAGAGAGGTTCTCCTTCACCCAGCACCTCATCAGCGCAACACTATTGCACGGAGAGTTGTTCCCACAACACAGTGTGAAGTTCCCCGATACAGCGCTTGAAACAACCGTGGAGGCGTACCCCATGTTGAACAAGGCCAAGCTCAAAACCGAACTGTCCCTCATCTATGAGAACAGTGAGTTCAAGGCTTGTAGTGGTGCAGTGCCCCTGTACCAGTTCTTCATGGAGAACAACCTTCAGAGCACTTTCACAGAGACTGCCAGCCTCCTCAAGATCCTCATCACCACACCCATGACAACTGCTGAGTCAGAAAGGTGCTTCTCTACACTGAAAAGGATCAAGACCTTCCTGAGAAACAGCATGACACAGGATCGCCTGAACGCTCTGGCCATGCTCTCCATGGAGAAGAAACTTGTCAGGGACATTCCTGACTTTAATCAAAGGGTCATTGAGAGGTTTGCCACTCAGAAGGACAGACGGGCAAAATTCCTGTACAAATAAGATGACAGACACACACACACAGAGCAGCTCTGGCCGCATGTTTCTTTGTATATAGTTGACCTTAGCATAAAACATCCAGTTATATATGGTACTCTAGAAAGTCTTAATAGTGTCTTTGCTAATATTACTGTATATATGTTGTTTGTATCAATTAATTGTTGCAGTTCTGGAGCACATTAACAATTAGTCACATTTAGTATGATCATAAAATACTGTATGCTATTCTTCCAGTCAAAGGTTTGAGTTCATCCACTTGATATCCATTTCTATATTATACATCCTTTTATACAGTGTAAGATTTCCTATAAACTTTATAATAATTTCATGTTATTGTCCACTTTCCACTCTGTTCTGACAGCATGCCTGTTGCGTTGCCTGTTTACTACCAATGGTGAAAAGTTCACTTTAAATGCAAATGAAAGGCTTGGGTTTGTGTAATATGTTTTTGTGTAAGAATGCCTCAACTTTTTAATATTGGCATTAAATAATTACTGAATGTTTCACTGAGCACTGCTGTCCTGCAGTTTGTGTTAAAATATATCGCGATGGTTACAGGAAAAAAAAAGTATGGCACAGCCCCACCGAGAATATTTTTCACCAGCCGCCACTGGATATGAGGACACCTCGTTGGCTGACATTTTAGCTTGCTGAAAGTAGTATCCATTATGCTGTAGGAGCTCCCCAAAGTGTGTGTGTGTATGCACTGGTGTGTGCAGTACACAGATTTATTTTGTTTGTCATCCCCACACACAGTTCTTTCACAAGAAAGTTGTTTTGAATTGAACAATATGACCATTTTAGAGGGCCTCTCCATTCCATTCCCTGTGTTTCTGTGTGTGGTCTGGATCTGTCAATCATTGATTCTTATTTTGTTTTCTGATAGCGTTCTAGTTCTTATTCCACCTGCATAGCTTTTTTCTGCACCACGCTCAATTCCCCCGTGGCCTTTATCGCATCGTACCGCACCCATTCTTTAGCTGTTTTCATACACTTTGAAAAACTCTGTCTTTTTCTAATGCCGCTCATGTTCAAGGGCTGTGAATCATGCATCAAAAACATCAAGGGAGAGAGAACATTATTCACTCCGTAAAAAAAGAATAATACATATATATATATATATATATATATATATATATATATATATATCTGAACGGGCGGCGTGGGCGCAAGAAAACAACTTCTCTGATGCAATCAGCACTGCGTCCTCCAACGTTGATCTCTGTTAATTTTAATCTAAATTAATTAGCGCTAGAGGGGAGCTAGTTGGCTATAGTGTGAGTGTGTGTCATACGCGTGGATGTAGGCCTATATGAGACTCCCGTCATGGGTATTTTATGATGTCTGAGTCACATTCAATTCCACTTACTGTCTCTTATGAAAGGAGCTGATTATGGAGTTGCCAGCATTACTCCAATAGAGCTTGACATCTTTGCCTGTTTGTCATTTAGATTCCTCCTCACCAGAATCTGGGTACGACTATGAAATAACTCAGCGAATTACGACATATCAATACTGAATGTTTTTACACCAATGATTTGAGTTATGGCAGCCAGTGGAATGCCATCTGTAGGTTATCATTCATACTGATGTATGGGTCTGGTTATATCTTTTTTACTGGCCTTCCTTCTGCAGCTTCCAGATGTGTTGTTTCTCTTTCTTGGTCTCTAAATCTAAACCCCTCTTAAATGTACTCTCAGGTTATTACAGTAAGACAGAGGGTGATAGCTCAGTTGCTCAGAAACCACAGAGAAGTATGACTGTATATTGGCCCATAACCTTCGCAACACCAAGTTCCTTGTACTTCAAGTCCAATGGAGACCCATGGTGAGTAAGCTAGTTGTCCTGGTTAGATACAGTCATCTGTGGAAATGCGATAACCTACCCTAGTGTTACAGGCTCTTCAAACATACAGCTTTGAAAGTCAATATCATGAAGTACCTCCAGTTCATGACTGTATGACTGAATTGGGCTGATGACTACCAGAAATCAACCCCTCCATCCCTCCAAACAAAGTGGCCACTGTGGCCTCTTCAACCCAGACTACCTGTCTACTCGATCCCCTCCTCCTTCGCAATGTCTCTCTTCCTCAATTATTTTGAGGGCCTGGGCAATCAAAGTGACATTAAGGTTGAGGACAGACTGGGGAAAGAGAGAGAGAGCGAGGGAGAGAGAGAGAACAGGCCCGGTTCCACGAGGGGGCAAAAGGGGGCTTAGCCCTCTCAGTTGAAACTTGTGCCACCTCAGCTTTAGTTTTATGTTCCTATTTAAAAATAGCAAAAAAGTTAAAATGATTGAGTGACAAGTTGGCGTGAAATCTGTATCTCCGCTGCGATGTATCAGCACCATGGACAGAGCGTGCCGCGGAGTGTGTCTTTGTGTGTAGGGGGGAAAGCAACTGGGCGGTTAGGTATAACTCCTTTGGGTTTCCATAAAAAGCGGGGGGAAACACTGCTCATCTGTTGTAGGCTACGTTAATAATGAGATATGCCTCTGCCTGTAATATTTGATTTTGATTGATAAGGATGGGATCAGGCTTACAGTTGAAGCTGCTTCAAATCAAATCAAATCAAATCAAATTTTATTGGTCACATGCGCCGAATACAACAGGTGCAGACATTACAGTGAAATGCTTACTTACAGCCCTTAACCACCAGTGCATTTATTTTAAACAAAAAAAGTAAGAATAAAACAACAACAAAAAAAGTGTTGAGGAAAAAAGAGCAGAAGTAAAATAAAGTGACAGTAGGGAGGCTATATATACAGTAAAATAAAGTGACAGTAGGGAGGCTATATATACAGGGGGGTACCGTTGCAGAGTCAATGTGCGGGGGCACCGGCTAGTTGAGGTAGTTGAGGTAATATGTACATGTGGGTAGAGTTAAAGTGACTATGCATAAATACTTAACAGAGTAGCAGCAGCGTAAAAAGGATGGGGTGGGGGGGCAGTGCAAATAGTCCGGGTAGCCATGATTAGCTGTTCAGGAGTCTTATGGCTTGGGGGTAGAAGCTGTTGAGAAGTCTTTTGGACCTAGACTTGGCACTCCGGTACCGCTTGCCGTGCGGTAGCAGAGAGAACAGTCTATGACTAGGGTGGCTGGAGTCTTTGACAATTTTGAGGGCCTTCCTCTGACACCGCCTGGTATAGAGGTCCTGAATGGCAGGGAGCTTTGCCCCAGTGATGTACTGGGCCGTACGCACTACCCTCTGTAGTGCCTTGCGGTCAGAGGCCAAGCAGTTGCCATACCAGGCGGTGATGCAACCAGTCAGGATGCTCTCGATGGTGCAGCTGTATAATTTTTTGAGGATCTGAGGACCCATGCCAAATCTTTTTAGTCTCCTGAGGGGGAATAGGCTTTGTCGTGCCCTCACTTAACTCTGTCTCACGCCCCACCACTACAGTTTAGTTAGCTTCTTAGCTAGCTGTAAAAGGCGTTAGTGTTGTTAGCCTATTTAGCTCTAAACACCTAATTTGCCACTGCCACGATGGATATCAGAAATGAAACCTCCGAGGCCGCCTCCAAGCCCAGCAGCGTTGATGCTGCCGACCTCTGCTAGTGCTGCGTGAAGAGCCCATCCCCCCTTCCACAAGTGCCACCAGGATAATGGCTACACAGTCCCCTCCACCCCCGACTGTTCCTGACGATCTTGGAACAGAGGAGCCAGCCCAGGTTAGCCTGGAATCCTACAGCCACAGGTTTTCTGTCCAAAAAGGTTCATTTAATAGCAACTGGTTCATAGGAAGAGAGTGGCTGGAATAACACAGACAAGACCTTCACCCAAGGCGGGTATTCTAACTGGAAGCATGCTATTGATAAAACCAAAGGATTCAGTAGACACTGTATCACGCATCAAGCAAGGAGCATTTGAAATGCACTGCACTGTGGAACGAAAAACAAGTTGTATTCTGCTGCATTCACATAGGCTGTTTGTAATAGGTCAATTACCTGATCTATCTTGTAGCCTATACCCATTGCCGAATAGGCATTGCTTTACTGTGTAGGGCGCTGTCCATTGTGCTGATACAGTGCAGCGGAGATGGGTTACAGATTTTGCGCCAACCTGTCACTTCAAAAGCACTCAATGGTCTTTATGTTTATTGTGGTATAGCGTGATATAAGCAGAATTCAATATAATTCCAATGCAAGAACCCCATGAAATTGTGCCCCCTCACTGATTTCAACTGCCCCCTTAGTCACTTTATCCTGGCGCCGGGTCGGTAGCGAGAGGGAATAGAGTGATGATGAGCAATCTCTTTACCGTATGCCACTGGGTGGAAGGGAAGGCAGTAAATCTTAGTACTTTAATATTCTGCGAGGAGCATGGGATGAACTTATATTTGCCATCAGTGCAGGGCTGCAGCACAACAGTTCCATTCCATTAGGAAAATAGGAAAATAGGAAAAAAGGTGCTAGAGTTGGAATTTGATATTGAGCGTTAACTGCATTAGATAGTGTGGGTGACGGCTTACTGTAAGATGTGTCTGTGTGCGTGCCTGTGTGTGTGTGTGTGAAAGAGACTGAGATAGAGAAAGATAGAAAGAGAGAGTACAGAAAGTGTGTGTGTGCATGCATTCTCACCCTCCTCAAGGGCACCTGGAGCTGTTTACCGCTAAACGTCAATGTTTAACCTCACTGTCATCGTGATGCTATGAATCATGAGTGCCTGGGAGGAAGATTTTCTGTTCCAGTGGAAAATGTCAGCTCTCTGTTTGAAAAGAGAGCCCATGAGACAAGAGCATGCACAGGACAACAAGGTATCACAGTTTGATTTCGAAATGTGACGTTTGTCTATGTTTTTCCAAACATCTATGGGTGAAGTCAAGTAAATGTCGGTTTTTGACATTTAAGTTGAGACACTGTTACCTAACTCTGTGTTGGTCTGTTTCCCATCTGTTAAGTTAAGGGTTAAAGGGGAATTCCACTCAAAAACGATATTTTGGTATTTTTTTAATTAGTCCACTGTTGATACAGTCCCAAAATGTTTTGCATGTCAGCAGTCAAGTTTTAAAGATATTGGACTTTCAAGAAACAAAGTGTCACCGGCCACATCGTCATGAGATTGCAAAATGAATCAAGTCCAATATCTTTAAAACTTGACTGCTGACATGCAAAACATTTTGGGACTGTATCAACAGTGGACTAATGAAACAATTCCAAAATATCGTTTTTGAGTGGAGTTCCCCGGGATAGGGTTAAGTTTAGGAATGAATTCAGATTGGTTAAGTTAACCTTTTACACTTGTGGGAATTGGCCTATATGGATAGAGCTACATTGAAATGTTTCTTACAGAAGAAATATGAAAAGCATATGCATAAGCATGATAGCAATTGAAAGGTTACAGTTTGAAGATGATGGGGAAATTATTAGACCAAATCTGAGGACACAACAGTTCACCTGACACAAGACTGAATCATTTTACATTTACCGTATTTTTCGCCACATTTGTTGATAACTAAATCTGAAAATACTCATGATACAATGATCTCCCGAGTGGCGCAGTGGTCTAAGGCACTGCATCGCAGTGCTAGCTGTGCCACTAGAGATCCTGGTTCGAATCCAGGCTCTGTCGTAGCCGGCCGCGACCGGGAGACCCATGGGGCGGCGCACAATTGGCCTAGCGTCGTCCAGGGTAGGGGAGGGAATGGCCGGCAGGGGATGTAGCTCAGTTGGTAGAGCATGGCGTTTGCAACGCCAGGGTTGTGGGTTCGATAAAATAATGTATGTGCTAACTGTAAGTCGCTCTGGATAAGAGCGTCTGCTAAATGACTAAAATGTAAATGTAAATGTAAATACAATCAGTAACATGGAAAATGTGGGGTAGGTGCAACATAAGACACAAATATGACAAGGGTTTGACTGAGAGGACTAAGTGGTGTCTGCAAGTGGCCACACATCTCTCCAAAGTGTGCACAGTTCCTATGTAATATCAATGCACTTTCATCACTCAAAGAAGAGCCTTCAACTATAAGGTGCTTTTTTGAGCTCTCCTAGCTGTGCCGTTGAGGAACTAGAGCAAGCAAACAGCGCCCCTCTGTCTCTCTACGTGTAGGCCATCTATCTGATGCTGTCTGGTCCAAACGAGTATGACATTGTTGCCACCCATAGCATTGAATGCAAGGGAAGCCAGTGAGCATTTGGCCTCCCTTGACAAAAAAAGTATACAAAATTAGCCAATCAGCGTTGAGCTAAACTGAGCGAGCTCAACTGTGAATGGTCCTGTCGGAGAAAAAAAAGTGTAATGGGAAGCCATCTTGGATTTGGCGTCTCTCCTATCAAATCACTTTGAGAGCATACGTCATTAACAGAAACAACTTGAATTGTTGCATCTCATTGTGTTGTTGTCCCCTGGTGGCTAGCTAGCTAGCAAAAATTGTCCCTTTCCTAAATTAGCCATGGATGGAGATAGGGATTTGGACTTGTGGTTTTACTTCATTCTCCGTACTGGCCAATGATTATAAAGGCGATTCTGATCCAACCAATAATTCATGCATTGTTGTGCCCCTGGCCTGAGAGGATGGAAGTTCAATATGTAGTTGGATGTAGAAGGCTAATGTTAACTAGCTAACGTTGCCCATGAACGGAAGTTAGGCTAGTGAGCAAGTATCTTTTAGTTGTCACTGTATTAGACTAAGAAGAGGTGATTTGATGATTACATTTTACATTTTAGTCATTTAGCAGACGCTCTTATCCAGAGCGACTTACAGGAGCAATTAGGGTTAAGTGCCTTGCTTAAGGGCACATCGACAGATTTTTCACCTAGTCGGCTCGGGGATTAGAACCAGCGACCTTTCAGTTACTGGCACAACGCTCTTACCCACTAAGCTACCTGCCGCCCATGATGTTGAAGTTGAAATGGTGCTGGAATAGTGGAGGCAGCTCCTGTTTTCTTTGCGACTTGCAGAAACTCTCTGTGGTGGTTTTAAATCAATAGTTGTTTAATTTATTCTGCCACTGTCTTCTTATTGTCTCGGCCTTTAGGCCTATATATTACGGTCGCAAGGCATATAAATGAAAAATGCAATTATCACAACACATAGTTTGTAATCCCCAGTGATTTTACCCACGCACCGCTACAGCATTTGAAAGCTTGTTCTATTGCCAACATGACTAGCTAAGGTATAAAATATAATCTTACAGTGTTATGCTTTCACAGGGCAATTCAGAGAAACAAATCGTAATTTTGGTGCGCATAGAAAGGAGTCATACATGCATTCAGGTGTGTATTCTGTATTCTCTTAATTTATAGCATTTTCCTCACTCAGACAACAAAGAATTTTCCAAAGTTGCCCAATTAGCGGGAGGGATGAGGGAAACTTCTTGTATCGTACGGTGCTCAAGTTCTGAACAGCTATCAGACAAAACCCAAATATAGAGCTGTGAAGCGCAGAGCCTGAGCTCTGACATCATTACTGTACAGCCACAGTGTTCCAATTTTGGCATTTATCAGTGCCCAAATCTGCCATTTTCAACCCATCTATAGGTACGAGTGTAAAAGGCTACAGGTAAAAATTTGGGAAAACAGAAAAACAAAAATGTATTGCCAAGCAATGGGATTGAACACGCAACCCTCAGTGCCGGAGCGTGGCTTTTACGCCCATCCACCATCCCTGTCCACAACGCCCTAGCAAGCCGGCAGCCTACTTGGAGGTAATAGCACTCACCGTTGCCCCTAGTGGCAGGTTTGAAGGCAATTCTAGACATTCTTGGGACCTGGATGGACGTCTAACTTTGACTTCAACTAGAACGATCTTCCTGGCACAGGTAGTTATTATGCAAGGCTAGTGGACAGGCTTCCCACTCCGTATCAAATTATCCGTAGCCTATGGCAAATGCCTCTAGGGTCCCGCCCCCACAGATACACACACACCCGCCCTCCCTCTCCTCAGGGGTGCTGTGGGAGTGTGACTGTGTGAGGATAGAGCCTCATATCCACCACACTGGATGTGTCTGACCTGCTGACTAATTACAATGGCAGCACCTGCTCACTGTAAAATCAGACTGGTTAATCCGAGGCGCAATCCAAATTCGACTGACCTCAGTGGTCTCATGCAGGGGACATAAAATGATATTATGACACACACACACACACACACACTATCGCTCCCTCATGCAGGGGATATGAGATGACATTAGAGAGTGTTGGCATCTCTTATCGGCTCATAGAGGCAACAGCTGTTAAGGGAATTAAGACTCACACCAAGGAAGACACAGATGCCTACTCAGGTAATAAGTCTGTACTTCCTCCCTTTCTGTTTCTCTTGTATGATATGCATACATAACATATTCTCTTTGCGTGACATTATAGCCAGGGGTGCACATAACTGGTACGCAGGTACGCAAGCGCGACAAAAATCAGGAATGCGTAATGCCACTTGTGTTACTACGCGCCTTTGCGTACTTGACCGATCTTCTCATCTAACCTTACACATGACATGTTGCTTGTCAACTACTGTCAGGGATGTCCAAAAAGCAACAGACATTAAGCAGCTTCTTTGGCGTTTCGCCACCTACAAAGAAACGCCAAATGGAGCCAGAGCCGAAGAAAATACTTTTTTCTGAAAAGTGGCTCCAAGATGTGCAGTGGCTTGAAGCTAACGATGAGCACACTGAAATGTGGTGCAAGATTTGCCGCTCAAATCCACATCTAGCAGACAAAACGGGTGCATTTTATAAAGGCTCAAAGAATTTCAACCATCCTTTATTTGACAAACATGAAAACAGCAAGCACACGAATGTGGCGCAAGCCATTGCTAAGCTAGCCGAGAAGAAATGTCCAGTCGCCCACTTGCCAGATGGCGAGACAAGCTGAATGAAGAACAGCGGCAAGCTCTGTTTAATATTTTTCTCCTCGCCTTCCATAAAGCTAAACACGCACGTCCCATGTCTTCCTATTCTGAGGATGTTCCTTTACTGAAGCGGCTAGGAGTAAATGTCGGAGGTGCATATCATTCACGTGAAGGGGGCACACGGATCATGCAGAGCATCGCTCACACCATCATCGGGGAGTTACGAGCCAAGTTGCAGTCTGCTGAATTTTGGGGGCTGCTTTTTGATGGATCTGAGGACATCACAAAAACTGAGCAGGAACTCGTTTACATTGTGTCTGTGTCCAGCAACGGAGAGTTTACTTCGGACTTTATTGGACTGATTGAATTGGGTGCTGACCGAACCGCGCAGGCCATAACAGACGGACTTGTGAGACTTTTCCAGGACACAGGCTTGGATGACTGGACAACAAAGTTGGTCGCTGTGTGCACAGACGGGGCTGCTGTCAATCTACAACGGCGTTGTGCCAAAACTCCGGCAACTTGCTGCGGTTGGAGACTCCCTTGTGCACATTCTGTGCACCGCACACACACTGGAGAATTGCGCGAAATCAGCTGATCGCAACGTTCCTTACTGTGAGACATTTAATCGCTCTGTGGTCAAGCTGCTGCAGTTTTATTTACAAAAAGGTGGAGCAAAAAAAACTGCTGCACTGAATAAGCTATGTGAAGAAAATGGGATCTCCTTTGTGAAACTGGGTAAGTTTCATAATATCAGATGGTCTGCATGGAGGCATGAAACACTGTTAAAAATATCAAGACTATTGCCAGCCATTAAAATGCAACTGGTTACGAGTGACAACAGTGACTTGCAGCATATCTGCACAGAGCGTTTTCAGTGCTTTCTGTCAAACATGCTTGACATTTGCAACATTTTGAAGACCACTTCCATTAGGTTTCAGAAGGAAAAGCTGACCATTGGAGAAAGTAAGGATGAACTCATGGTGGCCATTGGACAGTTCACACTTCTGCTTGATGGTGAAAGCCACAGGGCACACATTGTTTCCAATGCTGATGCTGACAGAGACAAGACACACTTACTCAGGGGGTTAATTGAAGAGTTTGAATTCAGATATAACTCCCTCAAGTCATGTGATCATTTCTTACTATTTGATCCTTCAACATGGCCTCAGGAAATGCAAGACCTCCACAGTTTTGGAAACACAACAGTTTGCAGCATTCTCAAGAAATATGAGGCCACCTTGCTACTTGACAAAGATACCACTGTGACAGAATGGATGCGCTTAAAGCAGGCAGGAAAACGCTTGGGAGCCTCTTCTGTGTATGACTTGGTCCAAATAGTAAATACAAGTAACCCAGATGCTTACTCCAACATCAACAAGGTGGTTAAGCTGTCTCTTACACTGCCTTTAAGCAGTGCAGCTTGGGAGAGGGGATTCTCACATCTCAACATAATAAAAACTAAGTACAGATCTCGTCTGTCAATGCTCGTCTCTCAGCCCTGATGCACATTCACCTGTCAAAGCAGACCACAGAGACATTTGACCCAAAGCCTGCTGTTGACCTGTGGATGGAGACAGCTAATCGGAGGCTCAACCAAGGACAGCGAGGTGCATCTGCAGCATCTTCATCATCTACCATGCAGGAAGCTGAAGCAGAGGACAGTGGGGGCGACACTGAAGAGGACAGTGGTGGCGGCACTGAGGAGGACAGTGAGGAAGACTACACTTATTAAGACCACGCTACATATGGGGTGAGTACCAGACACCATCTGCTGGTACTCACCTGAGTAACTCACGGAAAAAGTTATGTGCACCCCTGATTATAGCCCATGTTACCAGTTGTCTCAGCATCTTCCATTTGTTATCAGGGATACAATTGTAGACCTGCACAAGGCTGTGATGGGCTACAGGACAAGAGGCAAGCAGCTTGGTGAGAAGGTATTTGATACACTGCCGATTTTGCAGGTTTTCCTACTTACAAAGCATGTAGAGGTCTGTAATTTTTATCATCGGTACACTTCAACTGTGAGAGACGGAATATAAAACAAAAATCCAGAAAATCACATTGTATGATTTTTAAGTAATTAATTTGCATTTTATTGCATGACATAAGTATTTGATACATCAGAAAAGCAGAACTTAATATTTGGTACAGAAACCTTTGTTTGCAATTACAGAGATCATACGTTTCCTGTAGGTCTTGACCAGGTTTTCACACACTGCAGCAGGGATTTTGGCCCACTCCTCCATACAGACCTTCTCCAGATCCTTCAGGTTTCGGGGCTGTCGCTGGGCAATACGGACTTTCAGCTCCCTCCAAAGATTTTCTATTGGGTTCAGGTCTGGAGACTGGCTAGGCCACTCCAGGACCTTGAGATGCTTCTTACGGAGCCACTCCTTAGTTGCCCTGGCTGTGTGTTTCGGGTCGTTGTCATGCTGGAAGACCCAGCCACGACCCATCTTCAATGCTCTTACTGAGGGAAGGAGGTTGTTGGCCAAGATCTCGCGATACATGGCCCCATCCATCCTCCCCTCAATACGGTGCAGTCGTCCTGTCCCCTTTGCAGAAAAGCATCCCCAAAGAATGATGTTTCCACCTCCATGCTTCACGGTTGGGATGGTGTTCTTGGGGTTGTACTCATCCTTCTTCTTCCGACAAACACGGCGACTGGAGTTTAGACCAAAAAGCTCAATTTTTGTCTCATCAGACCACATGACCTTCTCCCATTCCTCCTCTGGATCATCCAGATGGTCATTGGCAAACTTCAGATGGGCCTGGACATGCGCTGGCTTGAGCAGGGGGACATTGCGTGCGCTGCAGGATTTTAATCCATGACGGCGTAGTGTGTTACTAATGGTTTTCTTTGAGACTGTGGTCCCAGCTGTCTTCAGGTCATTGACCAGGTCCTGCTGTGTAGTTCTGGGCTGATCCCTCACCTTCCTCATGATCATTGATGCCCCTCGAGATGAGATCTTGCATGGAGCCCCAGACCGAGGGTGATTGACCGTCATCTTGAACTTCATTCCATTTTCTAATAATTGCGCCAACAGTTGTTGCCTTCTCACCAAGCTGCTTGCCTATTGTCCTGTAGCCCATCCCAGCCTTGTGCAGGACTACAATTTTATCCCTGATGTCCTTACACAGCCCTCTGGTCTTGGCCATTGTGGAGAGGTTGGAGTCTGTTTGATTGAGTGTGTGGACAGGTGTCTTTTATACAGGTAACGAGTTCAAACAGGTGCAGTTAATACAGGTAATGAGTGGAGAACAGGAGGGCTTCTTAAAGAAAAACTAACAGGTCTGTGAGAGCTGGAATTCTTACTGGTTGGTAGGTGATCAAATACTTATGTCATGCAATAAAATGCAAATTAATTACTTAAAAATCATACAATGTGATTTTCTGGATTTTTGTTTTAGATTCCGTCTCTCGCAGTTGAAGTGTACCTATGATAAAAATTACAGACCTCTACATGCTTTGTAAGTAGGAAAACCTGCAAAATCGGCAGTGTATCAAATACTTATTCTCCCCACTGTACATACAAAGTAGTGGATTCGGCTATTTCAGCCACACCCGCTGCTGACAGGTGTATAAAATCGATCACACAGCCATGCAATCTCCATAGACAAACATTGGCAGTAGAATGGCCTTACTGAAGAGCTCAGTGACTTTCAACGTGGCACCGTCATAGAATGCCACCTTTCCAACAAGTCAGTTCGTCAAATGTCTGCCCTGCTAGTGCTGCCCCGGTACACTGTAAGTGCTGTTATTGTGAAGTGGAAACGTCTAGGAGCAACAACGGCTCAGCAGCGAAGTGGTAGGCTACACAAGCTCACAGAACGGGGCCGCAGAGTGCTGAAGTGCGTGGCACGTAAAAATATTCTGTCCTCAGTTGCAACACTCACTACCGAGTTCCAAACTGCCTCTGGAAGCAACGTCAGCACAAGAACTGTTCGTCGCGAGTGTCATGAAATGGATTTCCTTGGCCGAGCAGCCGCACACAAGCCTAATATCACCATGTGCAATGCCAAGCGTTGGCTGGAGTGGTGTAGAGCTCGCATGCCATTGAACTCTGGAGCACTGAAGTGATGAAACACGCTTCACCATCTGGCCGTCTGACGGATGAATCTGGGTTTGGCGGATGCCAGGAGAACGCTACCTGCTCCAACGCATAGTGCCAACTGTAAAGTTTGGTGGAGGAGGAATAATGGTCTTGGGCTGTTTTTCATGGTTCAGGCCCCTTAGTTCAAGTGAAGGGACATTTTAACACAACAGCATACAATGACATTCTAGACGATTCTGTGCTTCCAACTTTGTAGCAACAGTTTAGGGAAGGCCCTTTCCTTTTTCAGCATGACAATGAAAATGCCCCTGTGCACAAAGCGAGGTCCATACAGAAATGGTTTGTCGAGATCAGTGTGAAAGAACTTGACTAGCCTGCACAGAGCCCTGACCTCAACCCCATCAAACACCTTTGGCATGAATTGGAACGCCGACTACGAGCCAGGCCTAATCGCCAAACATCAGTGCCCGACCTCACTAATGCTCTTGTGGCTGAATGGAAGCAAGTCCCCGCAGCAATGTTCCAACATCTAGTGGAAAGCCTTCCCAGAAGAGTGGAGGCTGTTATAGCAGCAAATGGTGGAACCAACTCCATATTAATGCCCATGAGCAGGTGTCCACAGACCTTTGGTAAAAAAAAAAGGTTGGGCCGTGGATCAGAAAACCAGTCAGTATGTGGTCTGACCACCATTTGCCTCATGCAACATGACACATCTCCTTCTTATAGAGTTGATCAGGATGCTGATTGTCGCCTGTGGAAGGTTGTCCCACTCCTCTTCAATGGCTATGCGAAGTTGCTGGATATTGGAGGGAACTGGACCATGCTGTCGTACACATCTATCCAGAGCACCCCAAACATGCTCAATGGGTGACATGTTTGGTGAGTATGCAGGTCATGGAAGAACTGGGACATTTTCAGCTTCCAGGAATTGTATACAGATCCTTGCGACATGGGGCCGTGCATTATCATGCTGAAAAATGAGGTGATGGCGGCGGATGAATGGCACGACAATGGGCCTCAGGATGGAAAAGCAATCCTCATGAAGCTGGTTGAGAGAATGCCAAGAGTGTGCAAAGCTGTCATCAAGGCAAAGGGTGGCTATTTGAAGAATCTCAATTATAAAATATTTTTTGATTTGTTTAACACTTTTTTGGTTGCTACATGATTCAATATGTGTTATTTCATAGTTTTGATGTCTTCACTATTATTCTACAATGTAGAAAATAGTAAAAATAAAGAAAAACCCTTGAATGAGTAGGTGTGTCCAAACCTTTGACTGGTACTGTATATATTATTATTATTATTATTATTATTATTATATATATATTTTTTAAGAAACTCAGTCCGGCTTTCAACTTACTCTTGAAAGTTATAATAGTAGAATGCACAAGGTGCAATTTTTAAATTGGGTAGTGCAGAATCAGTTTTTCCTCTTGTCATGTCAGTCACTGTATACCTTAGAGAGCTATTTATAACTTGTCATAAATGTCCACATCAACTAGCCCATGTCAGCTAACATTATTTAGCTAGGTTTTTTAGCCCATAGATTTTCTTGTAATGTTTGAGACACCCAAATATCAAAGAATACACACTAGACATATCAAAATGTATAGAATTGCAAGAAAATTAGCTTTAAACCTGCAACATTTTCTCTGCACCCCATGACAAAATGTGTAGAATTGCAGGAAATAAGCTTTAAACCTGAAACATTTTCTCTCCACCAACAAGAGGGGTGTGAACAGTTTATGTCATGAACAGTGCTGGTACCAATAGAAATAGACAGGTATGTTCCCCAATGCTGGAAGGGGGGCCTGAGTGAAATAGTTTGGGAACCCCTGTTCTATAGCATGGCGTCTATGAGGTCATGTCTCTCTCCTCCACAAACAAACCAGAGCTAGATGATATGAAGGCACTCGGCACCTCACGGGTAATGAGGAGTGTTTTCTTAACCCACACCCTGGGTTCCAGTCGCTCTCTTTCTCTCTGTCAATAAAGACACACACATTTATGTGCACACACACACGCACACACACACACACACACACTCACTGTCTCTTTATGATCACATACCAGACAGGACCCATGGATGGACAGTGAAGGCATATTTCCTGTCCCTGTGAGCCGCGTGCTGGGAGTCCAGACGTGTGAAGGGTGTTTGCTATGCAGAGGGAGAGAGAGAAAGAGTAGAATTAAGGAAGTGTGTGAGTATGCATAACGTGTGTACAGTCACCTCCCAAATGATTGTCACCCTTGATAAAGATGTGCAAAACAGACTATAAAATAAATAATTAATACTGAGCTATATCGTATGCTAAACAAATTGGGATAATTATAATATTTTATATTAACACAATTGCTCATAGAAAGATAATTTTAACAAGTAATACTATTTTTTCTCTACAAGATACGTGCCAAAATGATTGGCACCTGTGTTTTCAATACTCCAGCACCCTCCCCTTTCGAGGATAACGACACTGAGACATTTTCTTAAATGTTTTATGAGATTGGAGAACACATTTGGAGGGATCTTAGACCATTCCTCCATACAGAATATTTCCAGAACCTTGATATCCTTTGTCATTGCTTATGGACCGCCCTCTTCAATTCAAACCACAGGTTTTCAATGGGGTTCGATTCACAATTTCTTTGTGGATTTTGATGTGTGCTTGGGGTTATTGTCTTGCTGGAAGATCCACTTGCGGCCAAGTTTCAGCTTCCTGGCAGAGGCGACCAGGTTTTGAGGTAAAACGTCCTGGTACTGGGAAAAGATAATGATGCTGTTGACCTTAACAAGAGCCCCAGGACCAGTGGAAGCAAAATAACCCCATTACATCAAAGATCCACCACCATATTTTACAGTAGGTGGCCAAAGAGCTCTATTTTTATATAATCTGACCATAGCACTGGTTCCAATCCAAGTGCCAATGTCGTTTAGCAAACTCCAGGCGTTTACATTTGTTGGATGACTTCAGGGCCATAGTTACATATGAGGAGACCAACAAAACAAACAAACAAAAAAAAAAATAGTAGAATACACAAGGTGCGATTTCGAAACGTAGTTTCATCAGTTTTCCTCTTGTTATATGTCACTCACCTAATTAGCCCATGTAAGTAAACCAATTATAGCTAGTAGTAATCATGGCCGAATTACCAACCGGGCACGCAGGGCACACTCCAGGGGGCCCTCATTAATTTGGTGAGTCACTCTCACTCAGATATCATATTAACCTGGCACAAGTCATGGCAAAATATGTAGTATTGCAGGAAATTAGCTTTAAAACAACTAACATTTCTCCCCACCCCATGGCAAAATGGGTAGAATTGTCCCCCCTCACTAAAACTCAGATCCTGGCTATGGCCCTGGATGACATTAAAATAGAGATCTTTAGCCACGCAGTGTTAGGGTGCCTGCCTGCCTTCCAGCCAGCCACCCGGTCTTTCTCTGTCTGTCTGCCTGTCTGTCTGACACCAATGAATCACCAATTTGCCGGTTGCAGCTTTAGACTTGAATGCAATGTATTGACTTATGCATAATGTCTAGTGATGCATATATTTTTGCACAAGCGTCACAGACTGAGCGTCACTGCCTCCAATTGGCTCATTCCTCCCCCCTCCTCTCCCCTGTAACTATTCCCCAGGTCGTTGCTGTAAATTAGAATCTGTTCTCAAAATATCAATGATATCATGTTGGTACATGTTGGTCCCATGTTGGTCCCGTGTGGGTCCGTTGGTAGAGCATGGCGCTTGCAACGCCAAGGTTGTGGGTTCGATTCCCACGGGGGACCAGTACAAAAATGTATGCACTCACCACTGTAAGTTACTCTGGATAAGAGTGTCTATTAAATGACTCAAATGTGTGACTTCCCTCAGTGTGTGTGGGTGTTTTCCCAATGCCGGCCTCCTCATCTCTCAGCTGGGACAGGATAGGGTCAGGTCAGTCTTTTTATTATGGGGGCTGCAAACTTCTTAGGCTTCACATGACCTCTCTGTGTGTCTTACTGACAGCTTGGCGTTCTCGCCCTCTCCCCGGGTGAAATATATGTTGAAGGAATGTCTTTCTGCTTGGTTAAGGGCCTTGGTCCCTCCACAAGTTCATGTTTAAGAGCTGATGGGAAGTTAAAGGTCCGTTTTTATCTCAATATCAAATCCATTTTTTTTTACAACTTTTTCTCCCCATGTTGTGATATCCGATTGGTAGTTATAGTCCCGTCACATCGCTGCAACTCCCGTACGGACTTGGGAGAGGCGAAGGTCGAGAGCCATGCATCCTCGGAAACATGACCTTGCCAAGCTGCACTGCTTCTTGACACACTGCTCTCTTAACCCGGAAGCCAGTCGCACCAATGTGTCAGAGGAAACACCATACAACTGGTGACCTTGTCAGCTTGCATGCGCCCGGCCCGCCACAGGAGTCGCTAGAGTGCGATGGGACAAGGACATCCCAGCCGGCCAAACCCTCCACTAACCCGGACGACACTGGGCCAATTATGCGTCGCCTCATGGGTTTCCCAGTCGCGGCCGGCTGTGACACAGCCCAGGATCGAACCCGGATCTGTAGTGACGCCTCAAGCACTGCAGTGCCTTAAACCGCTGCACCACATATCAAATCATTTCTGGGTAACAATTAAGTACCTTACTGTGATTGTTTTCAATTAAAATGGTCTAAAAGAAACAAAAATAGCTTCTTAGCAAACTGCAATTTCTCAAGCAAGAATTTAGCTAGGACTGCCTGGGAGTGGTCTGAGTGGGGAGTGGAAAACTGAAAATGTGCTGTTATTGGCAGAGAGATTCGGAACTCTCGTTCTTATTGGTCTATTAACTGATTTACCGCATGGTGATGTCACTATGGAAGGGCAAAACTCCATCGTACCAAACAGCTCTTACACACAAATGACATTATCAACATTTTCACAATTTCACAGTAATATTCCAACCTCATGGTGTGGAAATATATATATAAAACACAGGAAAATCATGTTTTTGCCTGCACTGGGTCTTTAAAGGACACAGAGGGGGTTTTCACTCTGCTAGTGGGAATCTTAAAGAAATCTTTACATCTTTAAAAACGCAACTTTAGTGCAATAAAAACAGTCAAAAAGGATAGAAAACGGGAACGTCGCAACCCTTCGGTGATCTGGAAATGAGATAACGAAACTAAGTGGTTTGCAGAATGAGATCCCGCAGCTGTCATCCCAGTCACGCCAATAGACAGGCCCAATAAATGGGAACCAGAGAGGGAAAACAAAGACCAATGTTTGGGCTCCCTGAGTGCCTGGGTGAGTGTACTCATTCCTCCAAACTCTATTTGAAGGGAAGTTATGCAGCCTATGGAGTAAGACGACCCCTAACCCGGCCTACTACCTGCTCTTGGTCGTCTCTTCGAGGTCATCTTTCAGCCAATAGGAACGCATGATTCCCAGCTTCCTGTTGTTATGTTTGCCGGGAGGCATTGCTGGGGCGCAGATCGCCGGGGGAGCGAGGGGAACGGAACACAGTGGTGGGCAGCCTCTCTGACAGTCTAATTCCAGTGATTCTCGGGAGGCCCTGAGTCCACAAATGGAGAAGATGGGCTAGCCTTGACAGCTTCATAACGCAGTAATATAATCCACATGGCCAAAGCTGAAACACTGGATTACTGCTGAGTATCGAGAGGAAGTGTTAACATTAACCTAAGCAATGAAACAAATGCCATACAACCAGTAAAATGAACTATAAATCTATCAGACTTTGCATACATTTTTCCTGAACACGTGACCTGCCAGAAAAAACTCTGGGCCCTATCACTAGGGCCTAGAGCATGGCTCTCCAACCCTGTTCCTGGAGAGCCATCGTCCTGTAGGTTTTCACTCCAATCTAGCGCACCTGATTCCAATAGTTAACGGGATGATAAGCTGAATCAGGTAAGTTACAACTGGGGTTGGCGCGAAAGCCTACAGGAGGGCAGCGCTCAAGGAATAGGGTTGGAGAGCTCTGGCACTGAGCTTATTTCTGGTCAGTTCATGTGGTCAGGAAAAACTTAAGGCCTTATCTAGGACCTACTTGCCCTACTCATGCTGTGTCCTTGTAGATCATGTTGTAATCACGTTACGTGCTGTGCTAGATATAATGGCTAAGTGGATTCATGAGTATACACTACCGTTCCAAAGTTTGGGGTCACTTAGAAATGTCCTTGTTTTCGACAGAAAAGCAAATTTTGTCCATTAAAATAACATCAAATTGATCAGAAATACAGTGTAGACATTGTTCATGTTGTAAATGGCTATTGTAGCTGGAAACTGCAGATTTTTTATGGAATATCTACATAGGCGTACAGAGGCCCATTATCAGCAACCATCAGTCCTGTGTTCCAATGGCACGTTGTGTTTGCTAATCCAAGTTTATCATTTTAAAAGGCTAATTGATCCTTAGAAAACCATTTTGCAATTATGTTGGCACAACTGAAAACTGTTGTGCTGATTAAAGAAGCAATAAAACTGGCCTTCTTGAGACTAGTTGAGTATCTGGAGCATCAGCAATTGTGGGTTCGATTACAGGCTCAAAATATCCAGAAACAAAGAACTTTCTTCTGAAACTCGTCAGTCTATTCTTGTTCTGAGAAACGAAGGCTATTCCATGCGAGAAATTGCCAAGAAACTGAAGATCTCGTACAATGTTGTGTACTACTCCCTTCACAGAACAGTGCAAACTGGCTCTAACCAGAATAGAAAGAGGAGTGGGAGGCCCCGGTGCACAACTGAGCAAGAGGACATATACATTAGAGTGTCTAGTTTGAGAAACAGACACCTCACAGGTCCTCAACTGGCAGCTAAATTAAATAGTACCCGCAAAACACCAGTCTCAACGTCAACAGTGAAGAGGCGACTCCGGGATGCTGACCTTCTAGGCAGAGTTGCAAAGAAAAAGACATATCTCAGACTGGCCAATAAAAATAAAAGGGCAAAAGAACACAGACAATGGACAGAGGAATCGAAATTTGACGTGATCGGATCACAAAGAAGAACATTTGTGAGAAATGAAAAGATGCTGGAGGAGTGCTTGATGCCATCTGTCAAGCATGGTGGAGGCAATGTGATGGTATGGGGGTGCTTTGGTGGTGCTAAAGTGGGAGATTTGTACAGGGTAAAAGGGATCTTGAAGAAGGAAGGCTATCACTCCATTTTGCAACGCCATGCCATACCCCATGGACGGTGATTGATTGGAGCCAATTTCCTCCTACAACAAGACAATGACCCAAAGCACAGCTCCAAACTATGTAAGAACTATTTAGGGAAGAAGCAGTCAGCTGGTATTCTGTCTATAATGGAGTGGCCAGCACCGTCACCGGATCTCAACCCTATTGAGCTGTTGTGGGAGCAGCTTGACCGTATGGTACGTAAGAAGTGCCCATCAAGCCAATCCAACTTGTGGGAGGTGCTGCAGGAAGCATGGGGTGAAATCTCTTCAGATTACCTCAACAAATTGACAACTAGAATGCCAAAGGTCTGCAAGGCTGTAATTGCTGCAAATGGAGGATTCTTTGACGAAAGCAAAGTTTGAAGGACACAATTATAATTTTAATTAAAAATAATTATTTCTAACCTTGTCAATGACTACATTTCCTATTCATTTTGCTATATTTCATATTCAAACTCATTTCATGTATGTTTTCATGGAAAACTAGGACATTTCTAAGTGACCCCAAACTTTTGAACGGCAGTGTACCTTCAATGTCATCCCCATTCTTCTTCAAGATGTTCAGTGCAGAATGACAGAAGATGAAAACAGAGGAGGGAAGGAAATCTGGGCATTCAGTCTCCTAGATTGCTCTTCAATCCCACTTAATTAGAATAGATTCAATGGCTGCTTACACAACACTCTTTAGCTCAGCTACATGGTTCATTGCAAGGTGTTTTGTGTGTGTGGGCATTAACTGCATTAGAACCAGACTTCCCACAGCAAAACAAGCTGAAATTCACTACTTTCATTCATCTGCTTGCGCTTCCCTCATATTTTGCCTCACAAGTGTTTTACCATTTTTAGGACAGTTGCATTCATGAGTTGTATTAACAAATGTCAATAAACAAATAAGGTCTGCCATGCAAAATCCTGACAAAGGAAATGCTTTAAGTACAGAAATTGTTTGCTCAGTGGGAAATTAATATCCAACTAGTCAGTGACAACTGTGTGGTGTTTTGAGTTTGTGACATCAACTACTGTAAGTGAGCTTATTACAATATTATAGACTATGTCCTGGGATTTCCTATGATCTTCTATGTAGAAGAGCCCCTTACCTTCTAACGACTCTTGGTGGCTTGTGAGCGTCATAGAGCAAAACATTACATATGCGTGTTCGTGAGAGTCTCCACTTTTCATAGATGGGTCATTGTAGTTTGTAGCTCAGACTTTACAGGCGTTTTTGTGAGAATAACCATTTTTGGGATCCACCCTTGTCTCTTAAACACTGCTCTAGTTAGGCCTGCTGATAACAACCATTAGCACAGGCTAATGGTTGGTATCAGCGTATGCAGAATAAATTGACAAATCCAGTGCAAAACCCCAGAAGTCTGTAGCTCAAACACACCAACAGCAGGATGTGTTGAAATGAGCAGTAGGTGTAATTACGGTAGGACAATTACCGTTTCTTGCTGTTCTTGTCGTCATGGCCTTAATGAGACTCTTAAGGAAGTTGCATTCATTTGAATGGAGAAAAATAACACTCCTCATGTATATGGATGCAAACAAATACTCATTAACACATACATGCACATGGTAGCATGTACACACGCACACAGTCGCACACACACCCACACACAAGCTCATAACTTTGCGCTTCAGTTTCAACCTAAAGAAATGAATTACAAGACACCAACTCAAGGCCCATCAGAGTGTGTGTGTGCATGCATAAGTGAGTGTGATAGACAATGTGTGAGAAGTAGGGAGATAGATCAGTTAGATAGAACAGCCACTTTATTCTGCCAGGCACATTTCCAATGAGCCAAAAAAAGGAGGGAGCTTTACGTTTCTCTACACGCTCACACACGCTCACGCACACACGCACACACACAGATGACGCACACATCTCAGTGAAATGGCTGTGTGTTCCCCACATCTGCTTCTCATTATTAATCCAATCACGACACAGAATAGGATGCAAATAAGTGGAGATAGAGCTTCTGTGTCCATTAAAATACCACATGCAGAAAGACCAATATATGCCATCGAGAAGAGACCGCCTGGGAGAAGACAGCCTTACAGAGAACAACCATCTAGACTAAAGAGACACAGGTGGTCTGTGCACCCACACACTCACACCTGCACACAGGAACATATTTTCACACATACACATGCACTAAGGAATGATTATATGTAGTAAGTGTCTTTTTTACATTGAACAAATATTGATATACTGTACAAAAAGGGAGAAGGTCTGTCATTAACTAGTAATGAGCTACAGTGTAATATTATTCTGTTATACACTACATAATGCATTTATTGTCATCTTCATATCAGGCCACTGATAGGGATGACACACATCTTACTGACTGAATACTGAGGCCTTCAGTGGTTCCGGAAGCAAGGGCCCTACCTAGGAGTACAGCAACAGTCTCTCTGTCTCAGAGCCATTCTGTCAACATGTAATGTTTGTAACCACTTAAATTCATTCAAACTCCTACATACGCAAGCACAGATTTATATTCCCTTTTTCCCGTTCTTTAATCTTGTCTGGGATACATATTTTAGTTGAGACACCTGTACGATATACATTCGTTAAAATGTATTCACCCTGGACATGAGACTTGCATTTATTTGAGAACTTTTAAATCATAAGCTCTAAGTGTTTTTGTCTTGATGTATCAACTCTATTGCTTAATTCAGAAAGTAGGCACCTCCGAGTTACATCTGTAGGCATTAGCTTGCTCGCTAGCTAGCGTGATCTAGCTAACGTGAGCTAGCTTGCCATGAATCATTGTTTCTGACATGCCACCAGTGGCGGCTGGTGAAAAATATTCTCGGTGGGGCTGTGCCATACTTTTTTTTTCCTGTAACCATCGCGATATATTTTAACACAAACTGCAGGAAAGCAGTGCTCAGTGAAACATTCAGTAATTATTTAATGCCAATATTAAAAAGTTGAGGCATTCTTACACAAAAACATATTACACAAACCCAAGCCTTTCATTTGCATTTAAAGTGAACTTTTCACCATTGGTAGTAAACAGGCAACGCAACAGGCATGCTGTCAGAACAGAGTGGAAAGTGGACAATAACATGAAATTATTATAAAGTTTATAGGAAATCTTACACTGTATAAAAGGATGTATAATATAGAAATGGAAATCAAGTGGTTGAACTCAAACCTTTGACTGGAAGAATAGCATACAGTATTTTATGATCATACTAAATGTGACTAATTGTTAATGTGCTCCAGAACTGCAACAATTAATTGATACAAAACAACATATATACAGTAATATTAGCAAAGACACTATTAAGACTTTCTAGAGTACCATATATAACTGGATTTTTTATGCTAAGGTCAACTATATACAAAGAAACATGCGGCCAGAGCTGCTCTGTGTGTGTGTGTCTGTCATCTTATTTGTACAGGAATTTTATATATATATATATAGACAGACAGACAGACAGACAGACAGACAGATAGTGTGTATATACACACAAACTATGTCTAGTAACTGCTTTTAACCTGTGATGTACATAATTAACTGATGTTATTACGTTTTAATGCAACATAATTTTGGTCTGCTGTGTACTTAAAAATAATGTTAATCTTCAATAACAACTAGGCCTCTTCTAGAAATTGACCTGGTGGACACCTGAATAATTATTACAAACTGTGTAGTACTTTCCTGCATTATTATCAACGTCTGATTGTGTCTTCTCTTTCCTTTTAAAATACTAAAACAAATATAATTGTGAAGGCTCTATGATAATCACTCACTTTGATGACCAGACACATTTAGGCTTTTAAACTGTTGTAAGTGAACTATTCATCTTTCTAACAACATCTTTATCAGCCAATAGTAAATATAGTTATTTACCTGATTGTTAGCATGCTGTCTGTGAACCTCTGGACAAGTGCTTTAATGAAGACAGGGTCGATGTTCCTCTTCTGCAGCTGGCTGAAAAGCATGTCCACATTTGGCATGATCTTGTGGAACAGTGCCAGGAAAAAACAGAAAGCCTCGTCTTCGAGCATCCTCACAAAGCCCCCCGCCTCTCTGACAGTCGGGGCATCAAAGTTCCCAGAGTCTCTGATGGTCTGGAAACACGTTAGTGGGTGGAAACGTCAGTCGTCTCGTCAGCTTGAATGGCGATAAAATCAGCACTCTTTACTTCCTCCAGGATGTAATCCTTAAGCACTGACAGCATACATTCCAACAGCTCGTTCTGTATCGTCTTTGACGTGCCCTTAAAAACGGTAGCTGTCTTCAGGTGCTCCTCCAGCACACTGTCGAGGGAGGCAACAAAATCCACTAAGCCCCGGAAAATGCCGGGGTTGTCCGAGGAGTCAGTCTCCTCGTGCCCACGCAAGGCCAACTCAAAAGCCCCACAGAACTTCACACAATCGATAATTTTGGATAGAATGTGCCTGTTTTTATCCACCTCCTCATTGTGTTTCCTCACCGCAATCCTGTGGCCGTCATCCAGCTGCGTAGCAATGTTCACCCTTCCTAATACAGCTAGCTTTACAGAGTTGTCCATGTGTGCCCTGGTGTTCTCATGTTTCTTTACCTTCTCTGACAGGTGCTTCATATCCCTCACTCCGGTACCTGTCCATGCTGAATCTGACCCCGTCCGGCCCGTCGTTTTAAAAAGCAAGCACGGAAAGCAAAATAAAGCATTAGCATCAGTGCACCCAGCTAGCCAAGCCTTCCTGGTGTACCAGCTACGGGAGAAGCCGCGCATATACTGCTTCCCTTTCTCGCTAGCCTGCTGTCTGATTGAGAGGTCAGGTTGATCTGGGCCCAGCTCTTTCACCCGAACTTTCTCTGACAAAGTTCTCCTCTCAAACGGATCTTGGAGGAGAGATTTCACTGAGTTAGGGTTGGGTCTTGGAGGAGTAACGTTTGCGCTCACCATTGTCGTCTAGTAAAAATGGCGCCACTGGAGCCCGGTCCTTATTTTATCAGGGGCGAGCTTGGGGCGATAAAATAATCGCCCTCCTTGGATTCGAATTAAAATCGCTGATTAGCTACATTTTATGTCATACATTCATATCTTAAATTAGCAATTGGCTTAACTGCTACGTAGACCCGCCTCCTCGGGGCACTTTCTGTATCGCCCAGAGCTGACGAGGCGTTTGACAGGCAGAGGAAAGGTTGCGAATATGATTTTCTATCATATCTTACACATATTACTGTGTGCATTCCATATTTCAAACACACAAATATTGACATACTGATGTTTTTATTATTATTATTATTATTTTTATTTATTTTTTATTTTATTTTTTAAAATAATTTTATTTAAGGGGGCGGCGCCCTAGCGCCCTCTATCGGCCAGCCGCCACTGCATGCCACTATCTTGCTTACTTTACATCTGACAGATATTTAGCCACTGTAGCTAGCGAGATAATAATGGTTTATGATAATTGCATTATGGTTAATTAGCTAGCTAGCTAACTAGCTAAATGTAAAACACAGTTAGCTAACCAAATAGGCAGTTATCAAAGACACTCACTCTGTAACTTACCATACTTTTCTGACCAACTACACATTAGTTTAGCCAATCTCAGCTGAATCCTTCTTGCCTTCTCCTGTCTGTCTTCTAGGTTCAAAACGATAAGGCTGTAGTCCTGTGCTTCATTGTCAAAAGAAACCCACTCGCACACAGCCATGTGGTGCAGCCAGGACGTCAATGGCTCCGCGTTCCAAAAGTTTTCACCTGAATCTACATCTAGGCTGGACAACGTTCTATTTCATATTTTTGTCACGGATTCTGCCGAGGCTGCTCCTCCTCCTGGTTCGGGCAGGCTTCGGCGTTCGTCGTCCCCGGAGTACTAGCTGCCACCGTTGAATGTTTCTATGTGTGATTGCTTTTGTCTGTCTGTCACACCTGTGTCCGTTTGTGTCTGATTACGTGTTCTATAAGTTGCCTGTGTTGTATTGGTTAGGTTGTGTGTTGTTTTCCGCCTGTTTTCCGCTGCGTGTTTTGTATTTGTTTTCTTGTTTATTTGTTATACGCATGGTTTGCGTATTGCTTGCCTCGGTTTTGTTGTTGAGGCCGTTTACTGTATTTTTGCCCAGTGGTTTTCACAGTAAACTTTGTTGGACTAAACTTCGGTGTCCTGCGCCTGACTTCCACACTCCATACACCTCAGCCCTTGACAGAACAACACACCACCATGGAGTCAGCAGGAGCAGTGGCGGCACCCAAGTCGCTGGAGGATCGGATCAGCGACCAAGACACCATGATCCGGCGACTTGGGGCCGCCATGAACGAGGTGTCCAACACTCTGCGCCGGTTGGTTACTGGAGAGGTGCCCACGCCTTCTCACACCATCCCATCACCAACGGCCAGTCCTCCTCTCTCAGCACCGGAACCCAGTGGCGTCCGGCTCTCGCTCCCGAGGGCATATGACGGTTCTGCAGCAGGGTGTCAGGGGTTCCTCCTGCAGGTGGAACTCTACCTGGCTACCATACACCCAGCGCCCTCGGGATACGAGAGCGTCTCCGCCCTCATCTCCTGTCTATCCAGCAAGGCGTTGGAGTGGGCCAATGCCGAATGGAGGGGAATAGACGCAGCTACCATCACCTACGCGGAGTTCTCCCGCAGCTTCAGGGCTGTCTTCGATCACCCACCTGAGGGGAAGGCGGCGGGGGAGCGTCTGTTCCACCTCCGACAGGGGAAGAGGAGCGCACAGGAGTTCGCCCTGGAGTTCCGGACTCTAGCGGCGGATGCGGGGTGGAATGCGAGGGCCCTCATCGACCATTACCGGTGAAGCCTACGAGAGGACGTTCGTCGTGAGCTGGCCTGCAGGGACACCAACCTAGCCTTCGACCAGTTGGTGGACATCTCCATCCGGCTCGACACCCTGCTGGCTACCCGCGGACGTCCCGAGTGGGGGTCGTCCATTCCACCATCCAGCACCTCCGAGCCGATTCCCATGGAGCTCGGGGGTGCTGGCGCTAGAGAGAGGAGGAGAGAGAACCCGAGGGGGGCCATCCCCTGCACCAACTGTGGCCGTGGAGGACACACCGCGGCCAGGTGCTGGGGAGGGTCTCCTGGGAGAGGGGACAACAGGTCACGCACTGGGGAGTCATTTCAGGTGAGTAGGCGCCCCACTTACCCAGAGCTCTCTGTTGGTCACATGAGTATACCTGTGAGATTTCCACAGGTGGCACCTCATTCCCAGCATAAGGCGCTAGTAGATTCAGGCGCAGCTGGGAATTTTGTTGATCGTGCATTTTGTATTAGGTTAGGAATTCCCCTTCGGCCGGTAGAAGCCCCCTTTCCTGTTCACGCCCTAGACAGCCGGCCGTTGGTGTCGGGGCTGATCAGAGAAGTCACAGCACCACTTAAGATGACGACGCAGGGGGGTCATGAGGAGATCATTCAGTTTTATCTGATTGACTCTCCTGCGTATCCCGTGGTGTTGGGGCTTCCCTGGTTAAGCGCCCATGATCCTACCATTGCGTGGCAACAGAGGGCTCTTATGGAGTGGTCTGCCCAGTGTGTAGGGAGATGTCTAGGTGTTTCCTTAGGGGCGACCTCGGTAGAGAGTCCGAACCAAGTGCCCGCAATGCGCATTCCCCCTGAGTATGAGGATTTAGCACTTGTGTTCAGCAAAACGAGGGCAACACGGCTACCACCTCATAGACAGGGGGATTGTGCGATAAATCTCCAAACAGGAGCGGCACTTCCGCGGAGCCGTGTGTATCCCCTGTCTCAAGAGGAGACAGCGGCTATGGAGACTTACATAGCCGAGTCCTTGGCACAGGGATACATACGGTCCTCCACTTCCCCGGTTTCCTCGAGTTTCTTCTTTGTGAAGAAGAAGGACGGGGGTTTGCGCCCGTGTATTGATTACCGTAGTCTCAATCAGATCACGGTTAAGTACAGTTACCCTCTTCCACTGATTGCGACTATGACAGAATCATTACGCGGAGCGCGGTTCTTCACAAAGTTGGATCTCAGGAGCGCGTACAATCTGGTGCGCATTAGGGAGGGGGATGAATGGAAAACTGCATTTAGCACCACCTCGGGTCATTACGAGTATCTCGTCATGCCTTACGGGTTAATGAATGCTCCTTCAGTCTTCCAATCCTTTGTTGACGAGATTTTCCGGGACATGCATGGGCAGGGTGTGGTAGTATACATCGACGACATCCTAGTGTACTCTTCTACACGAGCCGAGCATGTAGCCCTGGTGCGCCGAGTGTTGAGAAGACTGTTGGAGCATGACTTGTATGTCAAGGCAGAGAAATGCCTGTTCTTCCAGGAGTCCGTCTCCTTTTTGGGTTATCGGTTGTCCGCGTCTGGTGTGGAGATAGAGGTAGACCGTGTGTCGGCCGTGCGTAATTGGCAAACTCCAACCACTGTAAAAGAGGTGCAGCAGTTCTTGGGTTTTGCTAATTACTACCGGAGGTTTATCCGAGGTTTGGACAGGTTGCAGCTCCCATTATGTCCCTGCTAAAGGGGGGTCCGGTTCGTTTGCAGTGGTCAGCTGAGGCGGACAGGGCATTTGTCAAACTGAAGAACCTGTTCACCTCGGCCCCGGTGCTGGCGCATCCGGATCCCTCTTTACCATTCCAAGTAGAGGTAGACGCGTCCGAGGCCGGCATTGGGGCAGTCCTGTCGCAACGGTCCGGCACGCCACCTAAGCTCCGCCCCTGTGCGTTCTACTCTAAGAAGCTCAGCTCGGCGGAGCGTAATTATGACGTTGGGGACAGGGAGCTGTTAGCTGTAGTCCAGGCCCTAAAGGTGTGGAGGCATTGGCTTGAGGGGGCTCAACACCCTTTCCTCATTCTGACTGATCACCGTAACCTGGAGTACATCCGGGCAGCTAGGAGATTGAACCCTCGTCAGGCTAGGTGGAACATGTTCCTGACCCGGTTTGTTTTTAAGATCACATACATCCCAGGGTCCCAGAACGGTAAGGCAGACGCCCTGTCCCGGCGGTATGACACAGAGGAGAGGTCCATTGAGCCTACTCCCATATTGCCGGAGTCTTGTCTGGTGGCTCCGGTGGTGTGGGAGGTCGATGCGGAGATCGAGCGGGCACTGCGTACCGACCCTACTCCCCCCGAGTGTCCGGTGGGGCGGACGTACGTTCCGCTCGAGGTTCGTGATCACCTCATTTATTGGGCTCATACATCACCCTCCTCTGGACATCCAGGTATTGGCCGGACAGTGCACTGCCTTAGCGTGAAATACTGGTGGCCAACGTTAGCTAGGGATGTGAGGGTTTATGTCTCCTCCTGCTCGGTGTGCGCCCAGTGTAAGGCGCCTAGACATTTGCCCAGGGGAAAGTTACATCCCCTGCCCGTTCCACAACGACCATGGTCCCACCTCTCGGTGGATTTTGTAACCGACCTACCCCTCTCCCAGGGGAATACCACAATTTTGGTCGTTGTGGATCGGTTTTCCAAGGCCTGTCGTCTTCTCCCAATGCCGGGTCTCCCTACTGCCCTACAGACCGCTGAGGCCCTATTTACCCACGTGTTCCGGCACTATGGTGTCCCCGAGGATATAGTGTCTGACCGAGGTCCCCAGTTCACCTCCAGAGTCTGGGGGGCGTTCATGGAACGCTTGGGGGTCTCGGTGAGCCTTACCTCGGGGTACCACCCAGAAAGCAATGGGCAGGTTGAACGAGTCAACCAGGATGTGGGTAGGTTTCTGAGGTCCTATTGCCAGGACCGGCCGGAGGAGTGGTCTAGGTATATCCCCTGGGCAGAGATGGCCCAGAACTCTCTCCGCCACTCCTCCACCAATTTAACACCTTTCCAGTGTGTTTTAGGTTATCAGCCGGTTCTGGCACCATGGCACGAGAGCCAGATCGAGGCCCCTGCGGTGGATGAGTGGATTCGGCGCTCGGAGGAGACGTGGGACGCTGCCCATGTCCATCTGCAGCGGGCCATCCGTCAACAAAAGGCGAGCGCCGATCGCCACCGCAGTGAGGGACCGGTATACGCACCGGGAGATCGAGTCTGGCTCTCGACTCGAAACCTGCCCCTCCGCCTGCCCTGCCGAAAGCTGGGTCGGCGGTTTGTGGGGCCCTTTAAAGTCCTGAGAAGATTGAACGAGGTGTGTTACAGGTTACAATTGCCTATTGAGTACAAGAATATTAACCCCTCGTTCCATGTGTCTCTTCTCAGGCCGGTGGTAGCTGGCCCACTCCAAGAACATGAGATAGGAGAGACCCCTCCGCCCCCTTTGGACATCGAGGGGGTCCCGGCGTACAGAGTCCGGACCATCTTGGACTCGAGGCGCCGGATGGGTGGTCTCCAGTATCTCGTGGAGTGGGAGGGGTACGGTCCGGAGGAACGGTGCTGGGTGCCTAGGAGGGACATCCTAGATCCATCCCTCCTGACGGAGTTCCACCGTGGGCATCCCACGCGCCCGGGTCCGCGTCCTCCTGGCCGTCCCCGAGGCCGGGGTCGGCGCACGGCTGGAGCCGCGCGTCAAGGGGGGGGTACTGTCACGGATTCTACCGAGGCTGCTCCTCCTCCTGGTTCGGGCAGGCTTCGGCGTTCGTCGTCCCCGGAGTACTAGCTGCCACCGTTGAATGTTTCTATGTGTGATTGCTTTTGTCTGTCTGTCACACCTGTGTCCGTTTGTGTCTGATTACGTGTTCTATAAGTTGCCTGTGTTGTATTGGTTAGGTTGTGTGTTGTTTTCCGCCTGTCCGTAGTGCTGCGTGTTTTGTATTTGTTTTCTTGTTTATTTGTTATACGCATGGTTTGCGTATTGCTTGCCTCGTTTTTGTTGTTGAGGCCGTTTACTGTATTTTTGCCCAGTGGTTTTCACAGTAAACTTTGTTGGACTAAACTTCGGTGTCCTGCGCCTGACTTCCACACTCCATACACCTCAGCCCTTGACAATTTTTATGGTGCGCGTTCAGCCCAGAAGTATTAAATTGATTATAGCTCCGATTTACATTGTCAGATTGAAAAAAAGGTGACATATCAGATTCATACATACATGCACTACTCATTATTATTATTATTATTATTATTTTTTTAATGAAACATGGCCTTTAACCCCATAGACTATATCCCCTAATATATTGGCACTGCATTCCAATTTAATGGTTTTTACACACACCAAGAGGGGCAATCTCCTTGAGCGTTATCCTAACAAGTAGTCACACATATGGCTTTTCGATTGCAGTAACAAATCCATGCTAGAGACATTTACATAAAGGCCAATAGAGTAGCCTACCTCCGAGGTCTATTACGCAATGTGCTTGATCCTGGTTGAGTAGACCATATTCATTCATAGCCAACATGCATAGATTCTGCTTAACCACTCCTGTCCAATCAGATCATATTTTATTGGGAAGTGGGTGATCTCTGAACTGAGAGGCTGTTGTCACGGTTCTTTCATGTGGCACTAACTTCCTTCCTTACTTTCGGGGGTTTCCGACCGTAATGTGTTCACAACGTGGTCGACCATACCTCCTCTCCGAGAGTTCCCTTTATGGTCGTCCTGCAGTTCCGTTGCCCTAGCTCCCAGTGGTCCAACACGACCTTGAAGCAGTTGATACAGTATGTGACTGCCAGCCGCATAAGGGGAGATTTATCCATTTGGCCTGTCTTGTTCATGGGGCATAGTTCTGTTTTCACAATTATATCCTTCTATAAGCAACCAGGGCTGAGTGGACAAACTCTAAACACAGCCATAGTAACAGGAGAGTACTTTCCTATAGGATCTATACATTCACTTGGGGAGACACTTTGCATTCACTATACATACCGGTGCATTTAAATAGCAAGACAGGAGAATGGAGCTTCAGTGTGAATGGAATCTCTCCATCATGTGATTGGTCAGTCGAGATGGTCAAGCGCTGACATGGGAATTGTTTGACAGCCATGACATACTTTTTTTTTGTTTCATGAGGAATGATTAGGATCAGGAGTTTTCCCTGACCTTGTGAACTGACTGGAAAAATGCAGTTTTAAATGTCCTGGTTATCTTATTTCTGGTGTAAGGTCTGCAGTGTAGTGTATGGGTTGTGTGGTCTTTCCAGGATATGTTCCTGCCTTAGGGATGATATACAGGAGCTCAATATCTATGTTTCTATCTCTTGCACTCTCCCCGACACACTGTTCCTCTTGGTCTTGGAAGTCATTTTACACAATTTGCGAATTCATCAGAGTGGAGACACGTGTTTTAGATACGTCTCTGTCATATCTTCCCCATCAGCCAGACAAAGAGGATCACAAATAGCTTTAGTTGTTTATTGAGCATCTCAAAATAGTATTTACCTATGCAAGGAAGGGAAACACTTCTGTCTCAGGACATCTATCAGAAGGGGAGAGAAAGTGTGCACGTGCGTGCGCGTGTCTGTGTGTGACACAATTGAGAGGATGTGCTATCTCTGCAGAACGCTGCAGTCACAGCCAATGTTTCATATGGTAGGGAGATGCATCATCCAGGCAGTACAGGCCTCTGCAACTCAGACAATAACTCATCCCGCTCTCTCTTTTTCTCGTTCCCTCATTCATTGTGTTTCTCACGTCCGTTTCCTGAGACGCAATTAGATAGAATGTCATGAATTATAAGAAAGACAGGAGGCAAATAAACAGAAAAACCGAAGCTGCACGCACACACACAAACACACAAACACACAGTCGATAATGCTCTTTGCAGCCTCCCTGTTATACTCACCTAATATAATAATAATATAATATGCCATTTAGCAGACGCTTTTATCCAAAGCAACTTATAGTCATGTGTGCATAATTATTTTTTTTTTAACGTATGGGTGGTCCCGGGGATCGAACCCACTACCCTGGCGTTACAAGCACCATGCTCTACCAATTGAGCTACAGAGGACCACCTCTGTTATCGAACCTGACAGCTTCTTACTTTAGAACCTTTCACTGAGCTCTCCAGAAAATATCCTGTCCAAACTTACACTCCATTTCTATACTGTTAGTATTTCCGTCTCTAATATTTACAGGGTCTCTTATACCGGTTCAGCTTCCAGAAATGACAATCCTTTGTAATGCACGTTGCAGCCCCCTGGTACACATGTGGGAGTAGAGTGGAAGCAACTGCTGTCAACAGCTTTGTCCCATGTGTGAGGCAGTGAAGTTTACTGCACTGATCAATACTCCTTGTCTTGTCCTGTGCCCAGTGGGTGTTGTATGGAGAGGTTTTTTGAACGGTCAAAAACTGTCTAATGGGGGAAGAGAGGGTTTTTTGGAACTACTTGAATATGTGTGTGCGTGTGTGTGTGCGCGCATGCCTGTGTATGTGTTAGCCTTTCTCACACTGCAATCTCAAACTCCTTTACAATATGGTTCCACCATCCGCTAGTAATGTGATGACAATTCTTTCCCTTCATCTCATAGGAACTCAAATACCAGAGATAATTGTAAAATCACTCCATCATTCATACATTGTACAACCTACAGCTATGTAAATAATGTGTCAACCCCCATTTAGTGCTGATCTCATGCACAAGTGCACATTTTCCTGGAGGCCAAACTGATGTCACCACTGATCTTAGATCAGTATTTGTATGATTCTATTTCACAATCCCACTACACAGCAAAACCAGCCGTGCGATAGCCTGAGTGGTTACATGTGCTGTCTCCAAGCCTCTGGAGAATGTCAAAGTCCTTGGTCTTGGCATTGGCATCCCATACCCCGGGTGAACATCCAAAGGGAAGTGCATATTCAAAACTCCTGCCTGTAGAGAGAAATGTCTTTGAGCAGATTTGGCTTACAGGCGATTCAATATCCTGTGAAATGTTTGACTTTCATGGCGAGTGCTTCCAGCTTAGATGGAAATTTCAGTATCAAAGCGGATTAGATCTGATGTTGAAGTGTTCCTCTTTTTCTGAAGGAGGGAACATGCAATGCATACATATTGTGTTAGGGGAGCCAGATATTCTTGTTAGGTTTTCAGTGTGTGACCCATGCACACACGCATGCACGCACGTACACACACACCTTTAGAGATACACTCCCATTCTAGAGAGAGAGAGAGAGAGAGAGAGAGCAAGAGAGAGAGAGAGAGAGAGACGGGAACTTGCTAAGTTTATTTGTCTCAGTATGGAAGTGGCAAACGCCCAGACACACCCGAAAAACACAGGTGTCAGCACTGCGGACAAAGATGGATTCTCTTCTGGTCCAAAATGTTGTTGTTGTATTATTTATTTTTTATCTGAAAAATCTAATTACAGTCAACTCATAATAAGTGCACTTCAGATATGTGATAACTCCTTTCAAGTTTAGTACTCTTTTACGTTCCAAATTCCAATATTAGTCTGTTTTTATTGCTATGGATATATCCATGATGCACGGTTTGATACTTAGAGCACTTGACTGTATAGCTCCATAACATTTGCTGCAACGTGGTCTCAGGGCAGTTGGTATTATTCTGTAAATCTGTGACACTCCATTTAGTATTATATGTTACGTTAAGTTACATTATGAATGGAAGAGCAGTCGTACAATATCTACTGAACAAAAATATCAACGCAACAATTTCAACGATTTTACTGAGTTACAGTTCATAAGGAAATCAGTCAATTGAAATAAACAAATTAGGCCCTAATCTATGGATTTCACATGAGGGCAGGAGCGCAGCCATGGGTGGGTCTGGGAGGGCATAGGCCCACCCACTGGGGAGCCAGGCCCAGCCAATCAGAATGAGTTTTTCCCCTCAAAAGGGCTTTATTACAGACAGAAATACTCCTCAGTTTCATCAGCTGTCTGGGTGGCTGGTCTCAGATGATCCTGCAGGTGAAGAAGCCAGATGTGAGGTCCTTGGTTGGCTTGGTTACACGTGGTTGGACGTACAGCCAAATTCTCTAAAACGACGTTGGAGGCGGCTTATGGGAAATTAACATTCAATTCTCTGGCCACAGCTCTGTTGGACATGCCTGTAGTCAGCATGCCAATTGCGCACTCCCTCAAAACTTGAGACATCTGTGGCATTGGGTTGTGTGAAAAAACTGCACATTTTAGCGTGGCCTTTTATTGTCCCCAGCACAAGGTCCACCTGTGTAATGATCATGCTGTTTAATACGTTTCTTGATATGCCACACCTTTCAGGTGGATGGATTATCTTTAGAAGGGTTGCTGTGTGCATCACTGTTTTCATTCTGGGTAGGACACATTTTGTAGAGAGTTGTTGCGCATAGTCGTTTCAAGTGTTAGTTTTCAAGTTATCAAGTGTGGCCGACAGTCTAAGATGTATATTTATGGAAATTGAAAGAGGATTACGCTGGTAAAGTCAAACGTCACAACACTGTAAAGAATACTCAGGGACAAACATTTGTAGATTCACGCGCAGAGAGCGGCAGGTGTTTGTTTCGCCTTCGCAGAAGGCAGGAATCGTGGTCACAGGCAGGCAATGGTCATACACAGGTAGGCAAACAGGCAGGTGAATCAAAACTAGGAAAAGGCTTAGTAGAGTCAAAACGAACAATACCTCACAAGGCACAAACAGAATGAACTGAACTAAATAAGGAGCTGATGAGACCAGGTGAGTAACTAACACAGGTGAAATCAATGAAATTTTTTTTAAGACAGGGCTACGTTCAAGAACATAAGGTTGACTAAGAAAATAAATACAGAACCTTACAGTACCCCCACACCCAAAGGGAGGCTCCTGATGACCCAACGGCACCGGAGGGTGGAGCGGGCGGGCCGCCTACCTCGGGGGCAAGGTCCGGCAGGCTGGTTCGCCAAAGTCGTGGACTGACCCGACATTCTGCATTGAGGCTGATGTCCAGTGGGTCTGTTTGGGGTCGACACCGAGGTCGGGGAGCTGGATGATCCGGATGGTTACGGTGGAATGCCTGAATCGTCTCTGGGTCGAGGATGTCCTGGTCGGGAACCCAGGACCGGTCTTCAGGCCCATAACCTTCCCAGTCCACTAGATAGTGGATGCAACCTCTCAGGTGTTTGGAATCAAGGGTGGCCTGAATGGCGTAGGCAGGTTCCCCTCCGATGTCTAACGGTGGGGGCGCACTCCTGGTTGAGACTGGAGAATGAAGAGGACTGTAGGTGACTGGTTTTAACAGAGACACATGAAAGTACGAGGAGATTTTATACTGACGGGGTAACTGGAGGCGGTACGTGACAGGGTTGATGCGATGGGTTATCTTGAAGGGACCAATGAAGCGAGGACAGAACCTTTTGCAGGGGAAGCGGAGCCTGATGTCTCTGGTAGAGAGCCACACACACTGTCCGGGGTGAAAGAGTGGCGTAGGTCGGCGGCATCTGTCGGCAAAGCGTTTCTGGGTATTAGAGGCTTCCTGCAGATGCCGGTGAGCGGTCTCCCATACCCGCTCACTATGCTGAAACCAGTCGTTGACAGCTGGGACAGTACCAGGCTCCGCCTCCCAGGGAAACATGGGGGGGGTTGGTAACCAAGTACACACTGAAACGGTGTAAGGCGAAGGGATGAATGCATGAGTGAGTTCTGAGCGTATTCGGCCCAGGCCATATACCAACTCCAGTCGTGTGGAGAGGCAGATCATTGTTGGCGGAGGTACTTCCCTATTTCTTGGTTCAGGCGTTCCGTCTGCCCGTTGGTCTGGGGATGGTACCCGGAGGAGAGGCTGAGGGCGACCCCCAGTCGGTCACAGAAGGCTCGCCACACCCGGGAGACAAACTGGGGCCCGCGGTCAGAGACGATGTCCTCCGGAATCCCATACAGACGGAACACCTGCTGGAACATACACTCAGCCAATTCCATGGCGTTAGGTAAATGGGGAAGAGGAACCAGACGACACATTTTTGAAAAACGGTCTACTATGACAAGGATGGTGCTATTACCAGAGGATTCAGGAAGGTCTGTGATGAAGTCAACAGCTATGTGGGACCAGGGTCTGTGAGGGATTGGCAAAGGTTGAAGCTTACTGGAAGGGAGATGACGAGGGCTTTTGGTTTGGGCGCAGACTGGACAGGAGAGTACGTAATCCCTTACGTCGGATGCCAATGAGGACCATTAGAACTTACAGGCTAGAGGTTTTGTGGTTTGTGTAATGCCCGGATGTCCTGACCCCAAGGACGTGTGACACCATTGCATCAGTTGGGGTCTAACAGCTGCTGGTATGTAACTCTTCCCAGCTGGTGTCTCAGGAGGAGCCGGGTCTGAGGTTAGGGCTTCTTGTATGGCAGAGTGAACCTCCCACTGTACCGGTCCCATAATGCAAGAGGAAGGAAGAATGGGTGTAGGGTCTGAGTTACTGGTCGGAAGGTCAAACTGGCGGGAGAGAGCATCAGCTTTTACGTTTTTCTTTGGAAGCATGAGAAGAAGAGAGCCCAGCGGGCTTGTCTGGAGTTTAACCTCTTGGCCCCTCTGATATAGTACAGATTACGATGATCTGTTAGGACGAGAAAGGGATGTTGTGTGCCCTCCAACCAGTGGCGCCACTCCTCGAGGGCCAGCTTGATGGCGAGGAGTTCTCTGTTCCCCACATCGTAATTCCTCTCAGCGTCGGATAACTTCCTGGAGAAGAAGGCACAGGGATGTGATTTTGGAGGTATTTCCATCCGCTGAGAGAGTATGGCTCCTACTCCTACTTTGGAGGAATCCACCTCCAGGGTGAAAGGAAGGGTCGGGTCAGGTTGGCGAAGGACAGGAGCTGAGGTGAAGATACGTTTCAAGTTGTTGAAAGCAGTCAGGGCGGGATCAGTCCATTGAAGGGTCCGGGTCTTTTGGCTGGTAAGGGCAGTGAGGGGAGCGGCAGTAGAACTGAAGTTCCGAATGAACCGGCGATAGAAGTTGGAGAACCCAATGAAACATTGGAGTTACTTAACGGTGGTGGGTTTGGGCCAGTTACTGACGGCGGTGACTTTGTTCTCATCCATGCTGACCCCTCCAGGTGTCAGTACGAAACCGAGGAAGTTTACCGAGGTTACATGGAAGGTGCTCTTTTCAGTCTTCACATAAAGGTTATGGTCAAGGAGCCATTGAATAACCTTTTGTACATGCTGTATGTGTTCCTTCAGGGAGTGGGAGTAAATCAGGATGTCATCAATGTAGATGATGAGAAAGCGGTTGATCATATCCTGGAAAATCTTGTTCATAAAGGATTGGAAGACGGCGGTGGCGTTAGTAAGGCCGTAGGGCATGACCAGGTATTCGTGGTGCCCTCGTGCGGTGATAAAGGCTGTCTTCCATTCGTCGCCCTCACGTAAACAGACAAGGTTATATGCACTTCGCAGGTCGAGTTTTGTATAGGTGTTGGCACGGCCCACTTGTTCAAGGGTCACTGGGATCAGAGGAAGAGGGAAACGGTTCTTGACCATGACGTCATTCAGGGAATGGTAATCAATACATGGATGGAGACCACCGTCCTTTTTTCCAACGAAGAAGAAGCTGGATGCAGCCGGGGAAGAAGAAGGACGAATGAATCAGTTTGAGTGCTTCATCAATGTAGTTCTCCATTGCCTCATTTTCCGGGATAGATAGGGGGTAAACACGGCCCTTAGGTGGGGACACTCCAGGGAGTAAGTCAATAGCACAGTCCCTTGGGCGATGTGGTAGCAGAGTGGAGGCCTTGATTTTGCTGAAGACATTGCTATACTGGGCGTATTCAGATGGTATGGTGGGTGGCACTGCAGAGGCAGAGTCCTCAATGGTGGTGGCTCTGCAGGGTAGGCTGAGACAACTGGTGAAGCAGGTAGAAGACCAGGACAGTAGTTCACCTTGTCGCCACGAGATGGCAGGGTCGTGACGTCAAAGCCAGGGGTGTCTGAGGATGAGTGGCTGTTTGGGGGATGAGAGTTCCATGAGTTGAATGGTTTCGGTGTGGAAGACTCCAATCTGGAGGGTGACGCTCTGTGTCAGGTGGTAATGAAGCCAATGCCCAATGGCTGCCCGTCCAGGGCGTTAATCCTTAAGGGAGGGGTGACAGGTGTTAGATCAATGTCAAGCTCTTGTACTAGCTGGTGATCGATAAAATTACCTGCCGCTCCCGAATCTATCAAGCCCTCTACGTACTTAGTAACCCCCTTCGTGGTTATCAATACAGGGATGAAGAATTGCTTCTGGGAGATATTTAGAAATAAGGACACGCCTACCTGCATGGCAGCAGAGGGACCCTTCTCATCTCTCCGTGGGGGACGAACAGGGCAATGGCTGAGTAGATGATCTTTCCCTCCGCAATATAGACAGATGCCTTGTTGGATCTGCCTAGCATGGCCCAACTGCATGGGCTCTGGAAGACTCGGACGGGATGACGGAATCATGGAAAGAGAAGGTTTCGGGTTCCTGGGTGGCAGAGTTATTCGACTGTCGGCGATGAGGTGGTCGATGGAGATACGAATCTATTGATTTAAATCCTGAAGGTCACCTCTAGACACCAGCTCCGCCTGAAGTTCCCTGTTGAGCCCTCTTCAGTAGACGGTAAGTAAAGCAGCCTCACTCCATCCACTCCCTGCAGCCATGGTGTGGAACTCGAGGGCACACTTGGCAGCTGAATTGCGTCCTTGTTGAAGTTCTATGAGGAGGTCGTCTATAGGACGACCGGAAGGAGAGTGATCGAATACCTCAATTGAAGAGGGTGTGGAAATGGGTCTCGGATTCGAGTTCTGTGCTGTTGGCAGTCCATATGGTGGTGGCCCAATCCAGGGCTTTGCCTGTGAGTAGAGACACAAGTAAATCTACCCTGCTCTTGTCGTTGGCGAAGTTAGTGGGGTTGTGCTCAATGTATTTGCTGCATTGCATCAGAAATCCTGACATTTCCCAGGTGAACCGTCATATTTTCCAGGCATGGATATAAATGAAGGAGGGCTATGGGTTACGATACCTGGCATCGGAGGAGTAAGGATAGGCTGGCGGAGAAGATGGCAGATTTCCTCCATACACTCCTCTTGCTGGGTTAGGCACCGCTGAAACTCCGCTGAATCCATTCCGTTTTTTGGGTGAGGTATTCTGTAATGAATACTCAGGGAGAAAAATGTGTATATTCACGTGCAGAGTGCGGCAGGTGTTTGTTTCGCCTTCGCAGAAAGCAGGAATCGTGGTCACAGGCAGGCAATGGTCATACACAGGTAGGCAAACAGGCAGGTGAATCAAAACTAGGACTGAAGACTATAGTCTGGTTCTCACAAACGAGCTAGGAAAAGGCTTAGTAGAGTCAAAACAAACAATACCTCACAAGGCACAAACTGAATGAACTGAACTAAATAAGGAGCTGATGAGACCAGGTGAGTAACTAACACAGGTGAAATCAATGAAATTTTTTTTAAGACAGGGCTACGTTCAAGAACACTAAGAAACAGGGCTACGTTCAAGAACACAAGGTTGACTAAGAAAATAAATACAGAACCTTACAAACACATTCTAAACCGCTCTGGTGACAAACACACTTTTTGCCTTGTCTCCATTCATCCACAGTGGGAGAACCTATTCAAGTAAGTAAATACATTTTGGTTAAAAACTGATGTATTACGTACTATTAGGCCAGTATGAAAAATGTAAGTCGCTCTGGAGAAGAGCGTCTGCTAAATGACTAAAATGTTAATTGGATCACAAAAAAAATATGTTATAGGCTAACTCAACTGAGCTGCTAACTAACTTTACACAGTGTTTAATTTAGTGAATTAAATGTCATCAGCTAGCTAACTTTCTATTAGCTAGATATCTTGATGTGTTCATTGTAAATAAAGAAAAACACAGTCTCCAAACGCACTTGCAGATAACACCATGGAAGAGGGTGAAATTGCATCTCCAGCTGTCAGTAAAGAGAGTGTAGGCTACTGAATAGGGCAGGTCACTTTGTGGGAGGACATTATGAAAAGATTTTCCAGTTCCAGTCCCTAGAGGGAAATACTTTGATGACAGAGAGATAATAGCAGCATAATATTCAGTGTTTTCTAATTTGAGTATTCGAATCCTGTTTCTTTGTGATGTTTTCTGTCCTCAGATATGGAAAGCTGTGAAAGCCTGTGTTTGCAGATGAAGAAAGAGGTCTAATGAATGTCCCAAGAGACTAATGGTGCATTTCCATACAGGATTGACCTGAATGTTTTACTCAAAAGGCTCAGACTTTTCTGTTTCCAAGAGTGTGCAAAGCTGTCATCAAGGCAAAGGGTGGCTACTTTGAAGAATCTCAAATATAAAATATATTTTGATTTGTTTAAAACCTTTTTGGTTACTACATGATTCCAAATGTGTTATTTCATAGTTTTGATGTCTTCACTATTATTCTATAATGTAGAACATAGTAAAAATAAAGAAAAACCCTTGAATGAGTAGGGGTGTCCAAACTTTTGACTGGTACTGTATGTTAGCACATGTTGTTAACAAAAATAACACACAATGTACAAACCTATTACAATTGGAGCAGGCCAACCATGCTGGAGGTCTGCTGGGTTTGCAGGGATCTCTTTCAGCCTAGCAATAACACACCTGATGAAACTCATCAAACCTAATGAATTGATAATCAAGTGTAATATTGCTGGGCTGGAACAGAAGTCTGCTCACCCAGTAGATCAGAAATCAATGGAGCAAGGTTGGCCACCGCTGATATGGATTTTTTTTGGTTACCTGAAATTATGCTTTAGTAATAATAGCCTACTTGTTACGACTCAATTATCTATTGTTGTTTAGAATAAGATGTCTTATATTTATATACCAGTTAGCTTATTTGTAAATTTTGTATTGATGAACTGTTGGTTCTTTGAAGTGAAGTGTTTAAACTTGTTTTAATTGTTAAACTATTCAAAATGAACTAGTGTCAATGTTGATTAATCACATATCACAATCCTGCAATAAAGAAGGGAAGGGGTTCTGTCTCTAATGCGTCTGTGTTTCTGTGTTTTTCTCTAATGAACATTTCCTTTTTGTCTTGTTGTAAGATCTCCAATCTGTTTTATTTGATTGTCACTATGTCTCAGTATATCAGCTATCTGAATCCATTTAGCAGCTTATCATATGGCATGCATCGCCAGTGCAGCCTAGGCCTACGGTATGATAGCATTACTGGCCTTATGGGGATCTGTCATCTGAAGCAGAGAATAGCTAAATTGTTGTTTACATGTTGAGCTACATTACCGGTCAAAGGTTTTAGAACATCTACTCATTCAACGGTTATTCTTTATTTTTACTATTTTCTACATTGTAGAATAATAGTGAAGACATCAAAACTATGAAATAACACATATGGAATCATGTGGTAACCAAAAAAGTGTTAAACAAATCAAAATGTATTTTATATTTTAGATTCTTCAAATAGCCACCCTTTGCCTTGATGACAGCATTGCACACTCTTGGCATTCTCTCAACCAGCTTCACCTGGAATGCATTTCCAACAGTCTTGAAGGAGTTCCCACATATGCTGAGCACTTGTTGGCTGCTTTTCCTTCACTCTGCGGTCCGACTCATCCCAAACTATCTCAATTTGGTTGAGGTCGGGGGATTGTGGAGGCCAGGTCATCTGATGCAGCACTCCATCACTCTCCTTCTTAGAAAAATAGCCCTTACACAGCCTGGAGGTGTGTTGGGTCATTGTCCTGTCTCACAAAGACACAGCGGTTGGAACCAAAAATCTGCAGAATGGTGTGGGCGTATACCGGTTATTAGAAATATTCATGCAATGAGCTCATCCTCTATGAAGAAATAGCAAGCATTTCTGAAACAATCTGTTTCTGGAACGGTATGGAGTTTTTGAAGTATTCTTTCTCCAATTTATGCTTTGGCCACAAATACGACAACAACATTATTTGGCGATGAGTTAACAGAATATGAACTTTCAAAAGTGTGATTTTCTCTGGGACAGTTATTTTAATGTTCTGACCTTCAAAGGAGGATGCTAGTGATTTGCTGTCACGTGCTGGTATGTGCCCTTTCATAGATAAGGTGGGGATTTTTTCCATCCATCTCATCTGAGCTTTCAGTAGAGATGAGAGTGATGACTGACGGCACGCAAAGCACATGTCTTGTTTTCTGTCACACACACACACGCAGGACCATCCCCGGGACCTAATCTACTCCAGATGATGATACCCCAGTGACCCCTTTCCTATACCCCCTTTGCGCCCCTCCCCACACACACCCCTCCAGGCACCCTAGGCTCGGGTCTGGGGAAGAACAATGTCAAGTAGGATTGGTAGGACACCTCCAAGAGCTACATTCCCCACCGTATGGGGCCCCCACTGATGTTTTTTAAAAATCATCCAGAGCTTAAAGGAAACTGCTGTGTTCACTCAGGGTTTGACCCAGATGTCGCTGACCTCCATAAGAACAAGATACATAGGAGGAGTGCACAATCCAGTCGCATGGGTGCTTTGTATTGAAAATGGAAGGTAAATACCTCAGACTTCTCTATAAGATAGTGCCTTGGCTATGGTCGTAGGAGGAAATTAGATATTGCTTTGGAAAATGCTTCAGCCGATGTAGTCAAAACCGATATTAATTGGACTGCAGGCTGTCTTGGTGTGGGGTCGTAACACCAACAAACGTTTTGAATGTGATTCATCCATGTTGGAAACATAGCATTACATCATAGTATTACATAGATAACATTGTTGCAGATGCGGCCTAATATTACAGAACTGCCCTTTATGGAATTGACCATCACATGTTGGCACAGGATGATATAACTGAATTGAACCTCAGGTAATGTACAGTGGGGAAAAAAAGTATTTAGTCAGCCACCAATTGTGCAAGTTCTCCCACTTAAAAAGATGAGAGAGGCCTGTAATTTTCATCATAGTTACACGTCAACTATGACAGACAAATTGAGGAAACAAAATCCAGAAAATCACATTGTAGGATTTTTAATGAATTTATTTGCAAATTATGGTAGAAAATAAGTATTTGGTCACCTACAAACAAGCAAGATTGCTGGCTCTCACAGACCTGTAACTTCTTCTTTAAGAGGCTCCTCTGTCCTCCACTCGTTACCTGTATTAATGGCACCTGTTTGAACTTGTTATCAGTATAAAAGACACCTGTCCACAACCTCAAACAGTCACACTCCAAACTCCACTATGGCCAAGACCAAAGAGCTGTCAAAGGACACCAGAAACAAAATTGTAGACCTGCACCAGGCTGGGAAGACTGAATCTGCAATAGGTAAGCAGCTTGGTTTGAAGAAATCAACTGTGGGAGCAATTATTAGGAAATGGAAGACATACAAGACCACTGATAATCTCCCTCGATCTGGGGCTCCACGCAAGATCTCACCCCGTGGGGTCAAAATGATCACAAGAACGGTGAGCAAAAATCCCAGAACCACACAGGGGGACCTAGTGAATGACCTGCAGAGAGCTGGGACCAAAGTAACAAAGCCTACCATCAGTAACACACTACGCCGCCAGGGACTCAAATCCTGCAGTGCCAGACGTGTCCCCCTGCTTAAGACAGTACATGTCCAGGCCCGTCTGAAGTTTGCTAGAGTGCATTTGGATGATCCAGAAGAGGATTGGGAGAATGTCATATGGTCAGATGAAACCAAAATATAACTTTTTGGTAAAAACTCAACTCGTCGTGTTTGGAGGACAAAGAATGCTGAGTTGCATCCAAAGAACACCATACCTACTGTGAAGCATGGGGGTGGAAACATCATGCTTTGGGGCTGTTTTTCTGCAAAGGGACCAGGACGACTGATCCGTGTAAAGGAAAGAATGAATGGGGCCATGTATCGTGAGATTTTGAGTGAAAACCTCCTTCCATCAGCAAGGGCATTGAAGATGAAACATGGCTGGGTCTTTCAGCATGACAATGATCCCAAACACACCGCCCGGGCAACGAAGGAGTGGCTTCGTAAGAAGCATTTCAAGGTCCTGGAGTGGCCTAGCCAGTCTCCAGATCTCAACCCCATAGAAAATCTTTGGAGGGAGTTGAAAGTCCGTGTTGCCCAGCGACAGCCCCAAAACATCACTGCTCTAGAGGAGATCTGCATGGAGGAATGGGCCAAAATACCAGCAACAGTGTGTGAAAACCTTGTGAAGACTTACAGAAAACGTTTGACCTGTGTCATTGCCAACAAAGGGTATATAACAAAGTATTCAGAAACTTTTGTTATTGACCAAATACTTATTTTCCACCATAATTTACAAATAAATGCATTTTGTCTGTCATAGTTGACATGTACCTATGATGAAAATTACAGGCCTCTCTCATCTTTTTAAGTGGGAGAACTTGCACAATTGGTGGCTGACTAAATACTTTTTTTCCCCACTGTATAACCTGAGGCTAGTGTGCGGCTGCTCGGCCATGCAAAACCCATTTTATGAAGCTCCCGACAAACAGTTCTTGTGCTGACATTGCTTCCAGAGGCAGTTTGGAACTCGGTAGTGAGTGTTGCAACCGAGGACAGACGATTTTTACCCGCTACGCGCTTCCCATTCTGTGAGCTTGTGTGGCCTACCACTTCGTGGCTGAGCCGTTGTTGCTCCTAGACGTTTCCACTTCACAATAACAGCACTTACAGTTAACCTGGCCAGCTCTAGCAGGGTAGACATTTTATGAACTGACTTGTTGGAAAGGTGGCATCCTATGATGATGCCACGTTGAAAGTCACTGAGGTCTTCAGTCAGGGTCATTCTACTGCCAATGTTTGTCTATGGAGATTGCATGGCTGTGTGCTCGGTTTTATACACCTGTCAGCAATGGGTATGGCTGAAATAGCCGAATCCACTAATTTGAAGGGGTGTCCACATACGTTTGGCCATGTAGTGTATCAATAAAATGTCATTTTGGGTGACATATAATGACTATGGTTAAATGTCTACATTTTGACATATTTCTAATGAGAGATGTCTGTTTCATGACATGAGCTAACCAGGACAAATTCCGGGTCCTAGTTATACAATACAACAGTGTCTCCATCTCCTGACAGAGTCCAGTAGCTTTGTCATCTGGTAACCTTTGACCTATAAGACCTGTCTCTCCCTTCTCCCCTGAGCTCTGACAGACACACATTAGAATTTCACGATTCTCTGCATATAGGAATGTCCTCACACACATTGGGTAGACTGTGGCCATTTAGGCTACTAGCTTGTGTGTCTGTGTAGTATCTGATAACTTCACAGGGTCCATAATGTGTGGCGACTGATACAGACCTGTACCACGGTCCCCCTCCTTTCTCCCTCACCTTACACACACACACCACTACCACCATTAGACAACTCAGAAGAGGCCTGACTAAGCCTGCCCCTATTCCCAATATTCCCACATCTGTCCTGGCCTCAGCCACTAACCCTCCATTCCCAAGCATTGCTAACCATACAGCAGCGGGACACCTGGGAATTCCATAATGAGACATTTATATATATTACTCATTCTCCAGGCTATAGGCTTTTTTTATTATTCAAATTTTTTCCCATCCCCACTCTTTCTTTGCCACCTATTGGCATTGATTGGGTTCCTCCTATGCTTGGGTTCATTGAGATTCCTCTCCTGTTGTTATTGTTGCCTGTGTCGGAGAGAGTATATTTTCTCTGTGAGCTTTTCAATGGCTTTTGGGGAGGTAAGTCCCCTAGCAGTCTTTCCCAATAAATCAGTGTTTTTCTTACTACATAATCACTGTTCCCTATGGACCCATACAAATGAATGAGGAAGACCAATATATTAGAAATATATATCACTACTGCTCCAGTGTAATGACGAAGGTAGCATATGCTGTGTTTCTCCTTTAAAGAGGCATAAGTCTCCATTTTGGTCTCCGCGTTATCATGAATTATGTATACAATGTTCAGATCTGATGAATTAAGCAATCCATTTTTGGGAATGGCTAATCGCTTTTATGTAGCATCCATATTCACATCATGATAATCCATAAATCATCTACTGTTTTGGTAATAACAGTAATGGCGTACAATGTGTACAATTTCGTTGTAAACACGTCAACACTTAGTTCCGTAGTACAAACAACTGTTGCCGAGTGCCACGGTTCATTAAAAGTCCTGTGATAGACACATCTGCATTCATTAGCTGGCCTCTCCAAGTTACGAGTCGGTCGGTTCTGTTTTTCTCTCAACCTTTAAGTCATAATGACTCGGGCTAATGAACAGAGATTGACATTATGGGTCGCTCTAAAGAACAGGAACAAAAATGACTTCAGGGCCAATATCCACTCCAAGATAAAAGACTTAGGCGGCTTTTCTGTGGCTTGTTGTGGTTTTGAAAATCTTTTAGTTCTCTTGCTAAACGGTGCCAGTACTTAGGCTGTGTTTTCCATTAACATGACCTGTGTGTTTCCAAAAGCAGTCAATCTCTGGGAACATGAGAGTTGATAGTATAATCAGTGTTGACTGGTTCAATGCTGTACAGCTGTAGGTAGCCTAGCAGGTTAGAGTGTAGGGCCAGTAACCGAAAGGTCACGAGATCGAATCCCCGCGCAGACAAGGTGACAAATCTGTCAATGTACCCTTGAGCAAGGCACTTAGCACTAATTGCTCCATGGCTGACCCTGGCCATGACCCCGCTCTCCAAGGGTGTGTCAGGGGGAGTGGGATATACAAAAAACACATTTCATGTGTAAAATAAATAGGACAAATATAACCACCCACTAAATTATTATAGTTGAAAGTCTCTATGTATCATGAGATCCAAAACGTCTGCTCACTTTCCTTACCTTTTCCCTTAGGGTCAGCAAAGCTGAGTTAGAATGATTGACAGCTATGCTGACAACCTTCACATATCATGTGTCATCTGAGACATGATGAGAAACATGGAATCTCTCGAAGTTATTCAAGGTTAAATCTGTAATTTCAATTAAAATCAATACATGTTTTCTGATTACTGGTATTGGGCAGCATTAACCTATAATGGCCAGTGGTGTAGTGCTATTGTTTTAGGTGAGGAGCGCAATTTTTTTTCAATGAGGTCATCATTTCCTCAATCAAAGTTTGTACCAACAAATGTAGCCTATTGAATAGCCTATCATTATGTAGAATATGCACTAACTATCCTTCAATTGCAGCGTCTGCCTATGTCCACACATATTGTTTCAAGAACATTTTTAATAGCCTCAAACACCAAGTTAGGCATTCCTAATTTCAAAAATAGGCCATCATCACTTTAAATCATTAATGATAATTCCTATGTTTTACCGGTGAAACTGCATCTGCATGCCAATCATTTGATTGATCTCAATCAGTTTCATGGGAATAGCCTATGCATTTCGATCTTGAATTACTGTTTCGTGAGCGAATTATAGCAAATGGTGTTGAAAAACTACTCGTCTTTCTTGTATTTTGTTTCAATCAAAGTATATATCCTACCTAGTGGCATGTTCTGTTGACGTTTTGCACATGAGAGAAAAAAAGGGACTTTTCAGCTTCAGTTAACCATCCTAAAATCTCATTAGAAATGTTGTGTTTTTGGTATAACGTTATAGGCCTACTATGCTATGCTATTTTATTCGGTTCTGTTATACAAAATACGAATTAATCATTATGTGATATTGCAAGACATTGATTCAGCTTTGATCTAACTTTATTAAACGAGCACCAGTGTGAAAATGGATCATATTTTATTATTAGGCGTAGGCAACAGATCTTGATGAGTGTTATTTTAAATGATTGGAGCGCCCTTCGTGGTTCTGAAAGTGCAGTGCCAGGATCGTGCAATGTTAAAGAAGTTGAACCAACTTGTGGTGCTGAAGGATAGCTGAATGATAGCTCTGCTATTAGGCCAGTTCAAGAAAAAAAGATAAATAATTTGCAGTATAGCCTAATAGGTCTACGACTACGTGGTATAGCTATTTGTAGGCTATGGCCTAACGTAAATAGCAATAGCCTACATATAGCTTAATATCATTGCCCTTTTTGCGAGGAGAGCTTATGTTGTGAGTAGGCATTTAATTGTATTGTGTAGCTTACACTACGCTGTATCATAAATCAACTTTGATTTGATTAGCTTGAACATACAGTGCCTTGCAAAAGTATTCAGCCCCCTTGGCGTTTTAACTATTTTGTTGCAATACAACCTGTAATTTAAATAGATTTTTATTTGGATTTCATGTAATGGACATACACAAAATAGTCCAAATTGGTGAAGTGAAATGAAAAAAATAACTTGTTTCAAAAGATTCTAAAAAATAAATAACGGAAAAGTGGTGCGTGCTATGAAGCCCCTAAATAAGATCTGGTGCAACCAATTACCTTCGGAAGTCACATAATTAGTTAAATAAAGTCCACCTGTGTGCAATCTAAGTGTCACATGATCTGTCACATGATTTCAGTATATATACACCTGTTCTGAAAGGCCCCAGAGTCTGCAACACCACTAAGCAAGGGGCACCATGAAGACCAAAGAGCTCTCCAAACAGGTCAGGGACAAAGTTGTGGAGAAGTACAGATCAGGGTTGGGTTATAAAAAAATATCCGATACTTTGAACATCCCACGGAACACCATTAAATTCATTATTAAAAAATGGAAAGAATATGGCATCACAACAAACCTGCCAAGAGAGGGCCCGCCCACCAAAACTCGCAGACCAGGCAAGGAGGGCTTTAATCAGAGAGGCAACAGAGAGACCAAAGAGGGGGGGGGGGGGGGGGTGAATAGTTATGCACGCTCAAGTTTTCTGTTTTTTTTGTCTTATTTCTTGTTTGTTTCACACAAAAAAATATTTTGCAGTGGAAAAATGCCAAGGGGGGTGAATACTTTCGCAAGCCACTGTATAACATCTCACTGGAGAGAGAGAGAGAACTAATTACTTAGACAGGCGAGACGTATGGCCCTCTCTCTCAGGACTGGTGGAGATCTTATCTGATCTGTGTCAGGTGCCACAGAGTTATAAATCGTACTGCGCATGCAGGAGCACCAAGGACAGTCTATGAAACTTCTAGAATCTCTCCCCATTGCTTAACAGTAGTGCGTACTATGAAAACACAGTTGTAAAGTGCGCATACAGGCTATAGGAATGAACCATCTAAAAACAATAGCATCTAATTGCAAACCAATCTTGCATTCAATGCAATACAGGCACTTATAAACGACGCACACATGGAGCAGTTGAGGCTCCTCAGAGGAGGAAGGGGAGGACCATCCTCCTCAGTGAATTTCATTTTTTTTTTAAATAGTGAAACATTAAACAAGCTATCATTTTTAGATAAAACTATTCTAAATATATTCAAATGTCACTAAATAATTGACTAAAACACACTGTTTTGCAATGAAGGTCTACAGTAGCACTCTCAACAGCACTAGGGTAGCACCATGGTGTAGCCAGAGGACAGCTGGTTTCCGACCTATTCTGGGTACATTGACTTCAATACAAAACCTAGGAGGCTCGTGGTACTCACCCCCTTCCATAGACTTACACAGTAATTATGACAACTTCCGGAGGAAGTCCTCCAACCTATCAGAGTTCTTGCAGCATGAACAGACATGTTGTCCACCCAATTAAAGGATCAGAGAATGAATCTAGTACTGAAAGCATAAGCTACAGCTATCAAAGAGAGAGAAAGACAATAGTTGATGAAGGTGAAGCAAGAGAGACAGAGAGAGAGAGAGAGAGAGAGAGAGAGGTGCTATGTTAGCTAGCTGGCTATCCAACACTGGAACTCTTCCATGTCAAGGTAAGCTTTTGGTTTGATTAATTTATTGCCACCAGGGTCCGCCGGTGTGACTGCTAAACTGCTTGCTGCTGACTGTACACTGTACTGCATGATTGTAGCGGGTTTACTAACACGTTAGTTCTAGTAGCTATGTTGACTATGACGTTAATATGGTGATATGAAGGTTTGGCTTGGAACGTTTTTTTCGCCTGATCACAGACAGTTGATGTGTTGTGCAATGAAGTCCACAAGCGAAGGGAAATGGTGAGAGGAGGAGAGCGCGTAAATGCGAGAAGGAATTAGACAATGATCAAAGGGATCATGCTGTTTGTATGTGGTTGCTATGAAAGTGAACTGTGTTTGCATGTGATCAGGGTTCAAATCAAATCACATTTTATTTGTCACATGTGTCAAATACAACAGGTGTAGACCTTACTGTGAAATGCTTACTTACAAGTCCTTAACCAACAATGCAGTTTTAAGAAAAATAAGAGTTAAGAAAAAAAATATGTACTAAATAAACTAAAGTAAAAAATAAAAGAGCAACAATAAAATAACAATAACGAGGCTATATACATGGGGTACCGGTTCCAAGTCAATGTGCGGGGGTACAGGTTAGTTGAGGTAATTGTACGTGTAAGTACCGGTATGCATAGATAATAGATAATAAATAGCGAGTAGCATCAGCGTAAAGGCTTCCTCTGACACCGCCTGGTATAGAGGGCCTGGATGGCAGGAAGCTTGGCCCCAGTGATGTACTGGGCCATATTCACTACCCTCTGTAGCGCCTTGCGGTCGGAGGCAGAGCAGTTGCCATACCAGGCGGTGATGCAACCAGTCAGGATGTTCTCGATGGTGTAGCTGTAACTTTTGGAGGATCTGAGGACCCATGCCCAATCTTTTCAGTCTCCTGAGGGGGAATAGGCATTGTCGTGCCCGCTTCACGACTATCTTGGTGTGTTTGGACCATGATAGTTTGTTGGTGATGTGGACACCAAGGAACTTGAAGCTCTCAACCTGCTCCACTACAGCTCCGTCGATGAGAATGGGGACGTGCTCGGCCCTGCTTTTACTGTAGTCCACGATCATCTCCTTTGTCTTGACCACGTTGAGGGAGAGGTTGTTGTCCTGGCACCACACTTCCAGGTCTCTGACCTCCTCCCTATAGACTGTCTCATCGTTGTCGGTGATCAGGCCTACCACCATTGTGTCGTCGGCAAACTTAATGATGGTGTTGGAGTCGTGCTTGGTCATGCAGTCATGGGTGAACAGGGAGTACAGGAGGGGACTAAGCACGCACCCCTGAGGGGCCCCCTTGGTGAGGATCAGCATGGCAGATGTGTTGTTCCTACCCTTACCACCTGGGGGCGGCCCATCAAGAAGTCTAGGAACCAGTTGCAGAGGGAGGTGTTTAGTCCCAGGGTCCTTAGCTCAGTGATGAGCATTGAGGGCACTATGGTGTTGAGCGCTGAGCTGTAGTCAATGAACAGCATTCTCGCATAGGTGTTCCTTTTGTCCAGGTGGGAAAGGGCAGCGTTGAGTGCAATAGAGATTGCGTCATCTGTGGATCTGTTGTGGCGGTATGCAAATTGGAGTGGGTCTAGGGTTTCTGGGATGATGGTGTTGTGAGCCATGACCAGCCTTTCAAAGCACTTCATGGCTACAGACGTGAGTGCTATGGGTCGTTAGTCATTTAGGTAAGTTACCTTGGTGTTCTTGGTCACAGGGACTATGGTGGTCTGCTTGAAACATGTAGGTATTACAGTCTCGGCCAGGGACAGGTTGAAAATGTCATAGTTTGCAAGCCCTGCCACATCCGACGAGAGTCAGAGCCGGTGTAGTAGGATTCAATCTTAGTCCTGTATTTACGCTTTGCCTGTTTGATGGTTCGTCTGAGGGCATAGCAGGATTTCTTATAAGTGTCCGGGTTAGAGTCCCGCTCCTTGAAAGCAGCAGCTCTACCTTTTAGCTCAGTGCGGATGTTGCCTGTAATCCATGGCTTCTGGTTGGGGTATGTACATACGGTCACTGTGGGGACAACATCGTTGATGCACTTATTGATGAAGCCGATGACTGAGGTGGTATACTCCTCAATGCCATCGGATGAGTCCCGGAACATATTCCAGTCTGTGCTAGCAAAACAGTCCTTTAGCTTAGCATATGCGTCATCTGACCACTTCTGTATTGAGCGAGTCACTGGTACTTCCTGCTTTAGTTTTTGCTTGTAAGCAGGAATCAGGAGGATAGAATTACAGTATGGTCAGATTTGCCAATTTGAGGGCGAGGGAGAGCTTTGTACGCGTCTCTGTGTGTGGAGTAAAGGTGGTCTAGAGTTATTTTTCCTCTTGTTGCACATGTAACATGCTGGTAGAAATTAGGTAAAATGGATTTAAGTTTCCCTGCATTAAAGTCCACGGCCACTAGGAGCGCCGCCTCTGGATGAGCATTTTCTTGTTTGCTTATGGCTTTATAAAGCTTGTTGAGTGCGGTCTTAGTGCCAGCATCGGTTTGTGGTGGTAAATAGACAGTAACGAAAAACATAGATGAAAATTATCTTGGTAAATAGTGTGGTCTACAGCTTATCATGAGATACTCTACCTCAGGCGAGCAAAACCTTGAGACATCCTTAGTATTTGATTTTGCGCACCAGTTGTTATTGACAAATAGACACAGACCGCCATCCCTTGTCTTACCGGAGGCTGCTGTTCTGTCTTGCCGATGCACGGAAAAACCAGCTAACTGTATATTATCCATGTCGTGGTTCAGCCAGGACTTGGTGATACATAAGATATTACAGTTTTTAATGTCCCGTTGGTAGGATAGTCTTGAATGGCGCTATTCCAGTTTATTCTCCATTGATTGCACGTTGGCCAATAGGACGGATGGTATAGGTGGGTTACACACTCAACAAATTCTCACAAGGCACCCGGACCTGCGTCCCCTGTATCTGCGTCGTCACGCGAATGACAGCGATTTGGGCCTTGTCGGGTATCTGAAGTAAATCCTTCACGTCCGACTTGTTAAAGAAAAAATCTTGGTCCAGTTCAAGGTGAGTAATCGCTGTTCTGATATCCAGAAGCTATTTTTGGTCATAAGAGACGGTGGCAGAAACATTATGTGCAAAATAAGTTACAAATAACGTGAAAAAACACACAAAATAGCACAATTGGTCAGGAGCCCGTAAAACGGCAGCCATCCCCTCCGGCGCCATTATCTCTGCCGATTCTGTTGAAAACCGTTTCTTAAACATAAGAAAAGGTAACGAAATGGGGATAAACATACTTGAATTTGTCCAATAGAAACTCTCCTTTGCAATTGTTGGACTAATGATTACACCCTAGATCAGCTTGGTGGTGTACAAGGCGGTATTGAATGTGTCAACATCTGTCACCTTGATTACTCAAATTTCTCTCGACCTGTGCACCTACGTCGTAAACTTTCATTCATAGGCTAGGTTGAGGCAACCTCATGATAGGTATAGGGAAAAGTTTAGTAACATGTAGTAGCCTAAACCTATCAATGCCGTAATAGAAATAAGGCCATGCTCATTAAAAAAATATATGTCCTCCCTCATCTTAAACTGCACCGACCACCACTGACATGGAGTATCTGAAAAATAGCAGTGCTACAGTATACAGCTACAGATTTAACAAGGTAATTAAGCCTAAGTTAATTGCTTGCAGTCAATCACCATAAAGTAGCATTAACCCTCCCGACAATAAACCCCACAACTCACTTATTGGATGCAATCACAGTCTTTCTAAAATAAACACACTGATAACTTGGTCGGCAGCCAAATTTGCGTCTTCATCTCCTGACAATGATAGCCACTCTGACCTGGAGTGGGAGGGGTCAGAGTCAAAATGTGCATTCGGGCACTCTGATTGGTGTAAAAGAGGCTGTGACAGACAGCTGAGAAGGGGAAAAATCATCCTAACGGGACTGTGGGGAAAGTCACGTGCACATGCATGGCCTTTTTTACAGTCGCCCCTGGATTTCTTACAGAAATCCACACATCTTAAAAGGCCTCAATGGGGTCTTAGTCCTGAAAGGGCCTAGTCCTATCTAGCAGGACAGGCAAGGTAGATGGGCAGAGCAGTGAAGGGACCAGACAAGGTGAGGTCCAGTCCTACTCTGTATCTGGACGAACTAGAAGGGCAGCTGATTACTACTGTCACTTTATAGAACCATGGAGGCCAGTAGGATGCCGGCTCTGGTGCACATAAGGGGCTTAGGGGGTGCACCGTTAAGAGGGTGCACAGAGATGCAGGGGCAAGGCCCATCAGAGATCCGGAGGCAGAGGAAGGCTGGGCCCCAGAGATGAGGTCAGGTGGTTCCCCAGGTGCATGGGCCGGAGGGTCTTCCAGTGCAGGAGGCAGGTGGCCCCCAGAACTAGAGACAGCAGGCCCTCCGGGACTGCAATCCAGGTATGGTGGGAGGCTGCAAACGTTGCTGAGCAGGGAACCAATAGCCTAGCGCTAGTTTAAGTGACTGATCGCTGGCTAAGGCTGGGGGCTGCGAACTGGCTAGAGGCAGGGACTGCACACCTAGAGGATAAGATAACTCAGAGCCTAGCGGGACGGGAGACCCAGGGACTAGAACTAGGTTGAAGAAGGTTTGGCGTGTAGTACTGAGGGAGCTGACTGTTTGCAGTCTGAGGCTGGGGGCTGCGGACCAACTGAGGTCAGAGGCTGCAGACCTAGTGGGGCAGAGAACCTATAGCCTGGTGGAGCAGTGGACTGAGGGCCGACTAGAGCTGGAGACAGCAAAACTAGAATGGCTGAAGGCTGGGAGCCTAGTGCTGATAAACGTTGGGCCTGACAGGGAAACTGACTCTGGACCTGACAGGGAAACTGACTCTGAACCTAAAAGGGAAACTGACCCTGGACCTGACAGGGAAACTGACTCGACCTGACAGTGAAACTAACTCTGGACCTGATGGGGAAACTGACTCTGGACCTGACAGGGAAACAGACTCTGTACCTGACAGGGAAACTGACTGAGGGCCAGGAGAGCAGTAAAGCTCTGGGCCTACTGGAGAAATGGGTACCTTTGACCCTAGCAGGGCAGGAGCCTGATGACCCACCTAGGCTAGGGACTGAGGACCTAGTGCTAGCGACTGAGGGCAGGCGAGGGCTGAGGACTGAGAACCCAGCACAGATAACTTGTTGCTTAGCTGGGCAGGAGGCTCTAAGCCTAGTGGGCTAGGGTGCTGCAGGCTGACTATGTCTGGAGACAGCAAGCCTAGTGCAGAAAACTTCGGACCTAGTAGGGCAGGAGGCCCCAAACCTGGAGGGAGGTAGGGAACTCTAAGCCTGACTCTACCAGGAAGGAGGGGAACACTGACCCTACTGGGATGGAAGGTAACTCTGACCCTACCAGAAAGGAAGGGACCTGGACAACTAGGTCAGGGTGGACATCAGGGGTGACCTCTGGTGGGTCACCCAGGGTGATGTCTGGCGGGTCCACTGAGGTGAGGTCTGGAGGTAGCAGGACACTCAGGCTGGATCTAGCAGCGTGTTGGCTGGCGGGGCTGGAGAGCCCCCAACTTCCTGGCTGCACTTGACATCTGCAGTAGCTGCAGGCTGTGGCTCCATCCTAGGAGCAGGCGAATAATAAACCACTGACTTGGGCTCCGGGCTAGGCGTGGAAGAGGCAGATGGAGACTTCGTGGTTGAAGGTTCCAGGGCAGCAGACAGTCGAACCTCTGGCACCTGAGCGTCTGCCTCGACTAGCAGGGGATCCCCACTGGGAGGAGAGGACGACTCTGCAACGGCAGCCAGAACAGGCCCCATTGCAGCGGCTGGCTGTGGCTCCACGACTTGAGTGGGAGTCACTTTAACTGTTGCTAGTCAAGGAGCTGGCTGAGGGGGTGCAGACCTTGGTGTTGTGGACTGTGCACTCTGGAGTTGCCTTGATCTGATGGGCAGCAGAAGCGGACCCGGTGCTCTGTTGGCTCAGGTCGGGGGGCCCTAGATGGATGTCGGTCAGGAAAGCAGCTGGGCCACCCCAGGGGGAAGTGGCGCTCTCGATGCTCTGGTCGGTACAACATAAGCTCCAGCCATGGGGCCTGGAGCGACGACGATCTGGTGAATAACTGGGACACCTAGGGACATAGTAGGGGTCCCAATGGTTCCGTGGAGGTGGCGAACGCTCAGGCTGGAGTAGTCTCTCTTAGGGGAGTACACGGGCCAAATTGGGGAATATCAGCTGTGTACTCCCCTGAGAGAGACTACTCCAGCCTGAGTGTTCGCCACCTCCACGGGACCATTGGGAAATACGGTGGTGGTCAGGAGAGTAACGGCAGTACCGGTGCTCCCGCAGCAGTGACTCAGGCCTGGAGGGCCTAGAGTACGCCCTCCTGATCTCTTGCTGCTCATGATGCAGGTACTCATATTCCCTCAGCAGCTCCCAACTGGTGAGGGTGTGGTCACTCCCTGACCAATGAGGAGGCCTGGAGCAGGGCTGGTCGACTTTAGGATGAGAGAGGTGCGTAAGGCCTAGCAGCTCATCTTCCTCTGGGAAGCGACGGCTTCGTGTGTGTTGTGGGTGGTGACAGCAGCCCCATTCTGCTTAGGATTGCAGGTTAACTCATCTGCATCCTGGGGCGCAGAAACGACTCCTCTTTTGGGTACTGGAACATCTTCACTGTAGCCAGGTCAGAATCCGGTGATACGAAGGACCATGTAAAAACTAGTGTTTGCTAGTTGGTCGAAGGACCATGTACAAATTGCAAGCTGGAGCCCGTCGGAGCGGTTGGCTGTTAATGCTCTCACCCGCTAGTATTTAATGCTGATATAATTGGTTTAGACTCACCACAGGCTGTCCGGCAAGAACAGTACGGATGCTTCTTAGTCCAGGACTTTGATAATCTTCATCACCACCACACACTATAGTATTCACACTCACACACAGATATCTTCAGTTTACATAGAATGGACTTGTGGTTCTGAAAGGTAAGAACAAATATACAATGTTGTAAGCTATGCAATTTGAATATCTACACAGGAAAGAATGGCATAAGATCTATACAGGGATATTCACATAACAGCATACACATTTACAGCAGTATATTTATAAACATCTTGCAGAGAGAGAGAGAACTAATTACTTAGACAGGCAAGATTTATGGACCTCTCTCTCAGGACTGGTGGAGATCTTATCTGATCTGTGTCTGGTGCCACAGACACTCTTACTGAGCATGTGGGCAGTAGTGGTGTGTGGGTAAAATCAGTGGGCAGCCAAGCCAGTAAAAAAGCCATATTACAAACTATGTTGTGATAATTGCGTTGTTTGCTCTATAACCCATTTGTTCATACGCCACCGTGATATACAATAAGGCCAAGACAACAAAAAAGACAACAGTCACACTGTGGCGGAATAAATTCAACTGCACATACGTTAGTTTCATCACAGAACCGGAGAGCAACATCTGTCCGGTAAAGTCCACAAAGCAAATACTGCATGTAATAACAGTTATTTGACCTGCAGCATGGTCAAGCAAGTTAATATTTTCAACAGTTTACTAAACAACTACTGATTTAGTGTTACTGCAAGTCAGCACAAAGATAACAGACACTGCCTCGACTATTCCAGCACCATTTCAACTTAAACATTTAAACATCATCAAATCAACAAGGCTATATATGCTTAGTTTAATACACTGAAAACAAACTTAAAGATACCAAAGACAACTTAGTCCAATCAATGTTGCTAAATAGCATGTGGCTGTCCATGGTACTGATTTATTTTCTGTGTGTGTGTGTGTGTGTGTGCGCGCAAGTAAAACATTTACTTGTAGACTAGTTGAACGCCAATTCCATCCTCCCCTCTTTCATGTTGGCAAACGGTCTATGGCTCTGTCATACAGTATATTTTTTGTTTTTGTTTTCATAGGCTACCTAGCTAAAATGCTTGCTAGCCTAACTTCCTCGCATGGGCGACAATGAACCAGCTAAATTAGCTAGCCAGTTAACTAGGCTACATCCAGTGGTGGAAAAAGTACTCAATTGTCATACTTGAGTAAAAGTAAAGATACTGTCACGACTTCCACCGAGGCTGCTGTCGTATCGCGGAAGTGCTGGCAATTATTGCTGATAAACAAAGGAGTCTGCTCATACTGAACTTGGATCATAAGGTTTATTCATATCACAAGCTTCAGCATAAGTGACAGATGTCATGACATCCGGAGAACGGCGTCCCAGATTGCAATGGCCGTTCTGCCCTTTCATTGTCTAGCCCCTACTTATAAACAATGCAAAAAGATGGGTGGCTCCCTCTTCTGGCCAATCACCAGTCTCCCCTGGGGCGTCACCCCACAAACGCCACATTTGACCTAACATAAACAACATTCCATTTCTTCAAGAAAAACATTTAACAAAGGCATAATCCCAATACACGACATTTCCCCCCTTCGAGACTAAACAGTCTCGAAAACAAACAGAATAGGATTATGACAAGTAACAATTTATCTTATTGAGTATCTTTAACATTAAACCAAAAAAACATTCTTCTCTAGAGTGTATATACCTTTCTATGAAATATGAATAACTGTTTATGAAGTGTGTATACATTACTATGAAATATGAACAAATCTTTATGGAGTGTAAGAGCGAAAAACTGTCCGGCAACCTTCGTTCCAAATCCATCCATCAATCAAGACAGTAAAATTCTCTCACGGTCCCTCTGCCCCAGGCAACCACCTCGGTACTCCCGATAAACTCATAAACAATGTAAATGCATTTGAAACTATGATGCAATTAAATACACATGTAAGCCCCTGCAAACAAAATCCTATCCAAAAAATATCCACTCTAAGGCTGGTCAACCCATTGGACCCTACAGTGGACCTCTCCCTGCCTAGACTCCCTGTCCCTAAGCATTCACGAAATAAACAAAAACATCTAAGATCCTCACATGTATTCAATAACATCAAATATCATTCTACAAAAATTAATACCTAAGAATATGACACAATTATGTATTATACATGAAAATATGTCTATATTCCATTGCAGACACTGGAATGTAGTCCACTACACTTCATCTCCCCGTAGTCTCGACTTCCAATGGATTGTTGATGATGGAATCGGAATCTTTCCACACCCTCTTTGTTTCATCTCCTCCAGTCATTGTCCCTTCATATTGTCCTTGTTTGGGTATTTCAATCTCCACATGTTCCCCCAAATGCTTCTGGAAGAAAAAGAAAAGACCAAACAGTATCTTTTGCAAAACAACACTTTCAAATTAAACATCAATATCAACTAAGAATATAAAAATGATATATAAATGATGTATGAATCACATTAACCATTTCCCCCCTTTGATTCATAAAATCATACTAAAATCACCCTAATATTGAAAAAAAAAATTTTTTTTGAAAAATGTTCAAATCATCAAAAATGATATTTATCCATTCAGTTCCACTTGTCCATCTTCATCCAGATCAGGAACAGTCAACAGCGGCATCTGAGTGTTGTCTCCAGGCATCACTCTCCAACCTATCTCAATATCATAGCTTTCTCAAAGGTCAGTAACAAATTACAACCTCACACACAGTGCTATCAAAGCTGCAACTAAAATCTGAACCATCACTGCCCCTACTGGGCCTACCTGATCTTGCAACCAAGTCTTCGCTGACTTCCGCTCCTTCAGATCTACCAAATGCATCCCTTATATTCTTCAATGCATATATAACCCTAGTGATAATATCTGAACTATCTGGACTCAAAGTATAACTAATATTATCAATATGATCTTCCCAAATGTTACACCATACCATGGAAAAAGTCCCCCCTTCTCCCTTAGATTTATCCTTCAATGATAGGCTTGAAGACTATGACATGTCTCCATGTCTCTTTTCATCCTATTTCCAACCCTAGCTTCAGATTTATCTGTGTCCGGTGGTACCCCTCTTTTAATGGTAGAAACCTCATATGGAAGCTTCAACGTTGACATGTAAGAACATCCTATCCATCCATAGGGTAAGAATATATATGCTTCATCACCACAAACCCTCAAAATAGCTCTAAAATTCCCCATAGTCCCATTGTCAGGCAAAAGCTAATCTTTTAACCATCAAAGTCCTGCTTTTCTTACTAACTGGTACATAAAAAGTTACATTAATATTTCTCATTACTACCCTTAAGGTCATGCTTACCCAAAGTTATCATATACTCATCACAATCTGATATTCCCATAAACATACCCCTTACATCATATGTTTTATTAGAACAAAAACAACTTTTAGCCCTCAATGGTTTCACCTCCAATACTTCAGGGTTTGCTGTTACCTGTTTTTCTTCCCATCTAACAAATTCACATAGGGTAATTCATTTAACCAAGAACACTTATACCTAGGCTTAAACAAATGTTTTGACAACGACATTATTTTATCTGTTACTGATTGTTGCTGATACCACAGTCATGACAAAGCATAAAATGGACACATACTTGATAGAGGTCGAACCCCACGTGTCTGGTGCTGGAATTCTAACCAGACATGGACACTCAAGATTCCTCACTGATATTACAGAATGAGCTGCTGGAACCTGCCCATCTATCTCTAATTTTCACAACAGAAGAATCAAACCACTCCATTTAGTTTCTCTCTTCCCTAACGAGCGGTACTGATCAGATACCTCTCCTTGTCTGTCATCAAAATCAAAGACCTCATCCTGTACCTCCATGATGAATCTATATTCTCTCTACTACTATCTGTTCTCCTATTTTAACCCTATTCGTACTATCATTGACAGCACTCACCATCCGTAACATAAACCCCTGAGTCCTTCTTGCTACCCCCTTTAATTTCAGAAAAGTTGTTGTCGGTGTCATACTTCCTACATTTGCTATTGCCATCGTATCATTAATCCCTTCCAAAGTTACCATTAAAGTAGTTGATCTAGTTGATGTATTAACACTCTTAACTACTTCTAGTGCGAAAGTTCCCGATATCCTCTGTGTATTATCTACTGTTGGAGTGGCTACTGTAATCTACTCCTCCTGAACTCCCTCAATGACTGTGGAGGCTACAACAGACCTCAACTCTTCCATTATAAGCGTTACTTTATGAATTACATAGCCTTTTAACCAATAATTCTTAACCGGAACAAATTTTAATGCTTGCACTAGATAAGTACACATATATTCTCCCTGACCTTTCTCTGTAACATTACGCAACATAAGTGAACAGTCACTCATAACCCTCTTCCAAACTATACCTCCTTTGATTAGGTGCAACAGCTTCTACTCTTGGTCCTGATAACAATACTTCTTCTCCATAATTATCTCTCCATGTGGGAGGAACGTCCCCATCCTAACCCTAAAAACAGCGTTCCCCTACAATGGGTGCTGGAGATATTGGTTCCCTTATAATCAAATGCAATATATTTATGGCTTTAATAACTATCAATGTTGAAAGAGTTAAATTGCTTCTCACTGTTGTTTTAATAGACTGAAGTGTTAATGTCCCTAGTTACTTCATCTAGTTTCCCCAAAGCTTTGAACTCTTTGCTTGTACTTCCATCTATCACCACTAGTGTCACTTTTTCCCAACTCTCAGTCCTAACTTTCAAACTTTTGATTATAAAAATACACCTATAATTACCTTGATCTCCCTACTCTAAAGTGTAAATATAGATACTCAATCACCCTCAATCTTCTCTTATCATTCAGCAACACATACTTTCTCATGCTTCTAACAGATCTAAACTCCTACCATATCTTCCCACTCAACTCTAAAATGTCCTTCACCACTGTTCTCTCTCTCTTACTACTAACTTTGAAACTTAGCTTACTGTCTTAGAGTTCCTTCAACCTAGTTCTCCTAACTTTTTAATCTAATCTTTTCTCCTAACCTTTAAAAACATTTTCCACTGATTTATTCACAAAATCCCTTTACCACCAAATTTTTAGGATATGTGATTGGGAAAGTCCCCACATGCTTCTGACTTCTTTACACACAGACTTGGCAAACGACTAAACACCTTTTAGCCTAGCCTGAAATCTCTTGGTGTAAGAATGTAACCCAGAATAACAGTCACCCCTTTTAACTTTATTTTTCAGACAGATTGTCTAATAGGCAGTCTAATAGATTATCATCCTTCCTATGATATTATCTTTTTAAGCCAATATGATTCCCAAAAACCCTACTTTTTAAAATCTTCTACCAGACAGCCGTTTAGTGTACATCTTATTGTACAATTCAATTTAAACAATGCATCTCTTCCCAACACTGCAATAACAGTATCTTCTAATATTAGTATGTCTATTTTAATTTCTCCTTGATTTTTTATAGCATAGCTCAATTGGTTCCCTAAGAGTAATTAGCTGTTTTACTACCTCAAATCCCTATCCTAATTAGTTAATTTTACATAGTGAGATGTTTAACCTCTTTAGGCTGAACACAGATAAGTTTTTCCACTATTCACTATCACTTCTCATAGTCCTGTTTTTACTTCAATTGTTGGATATTTTCTCTTCTTCTCTAATTGATGCTATCAGCTGACACCCCCCTTCGTATCTTCTAGGCACTCTAGAATCTTTAGGGTTCACCTGGAGAACAGGTGATCTTCACTTGCTCCTTTATCTTCCTTAAAAATGTTCTCTGTTGTTTCCTCCTGGCCCATTGCACTCACAGGTAAAGTGACCAATCTGTCCATAATTATAACAGTCTTCTGAAAGTTGCTGGAAGTGTAGCTGAAATCTTCCTCCTCCTTCTAAGCCTTCTCGTCCTCTTCCTCTCCAATTCTGTGTCTGTCCAGAAACTGGCTGTGGATATGGAACACCTGGTACCCCCCTTGGCTGGTACAATTGCATTTGATATTGTTCAGTTGAAGCTGTAACAGTGATTGTTGATTTGGTTCACTCTGATTCTTCATAACCAAAGCTTCTCTTCTCCACCAGTTGTATGATTGAGGTTTCTGAGAGTTTCTTGATCCTGTTCTTTCTTGCTGTTGACATATCAGGATTCTTCAAAAGCTTATATTCTAGGTTCTGTCCTCGAAATATAATCTTCCATCATCTTCTTACTCTTCTTCTGTGCCAGTCCTTGTAGGATAAACTCCTTTTGAATACACAGCACCTTTAGTCTCCTCTTTATCGCTGTCTTCATCTGAACTCGAATCTCTTGTATCCTTCTTCCTTCAACTTCCATCAGAGATCAAATCTCTAGTATCCTTCTTTCCTCTCTTGCCAACTTCCTTCTGATCACAGAGTCATATCCACCCATGATCTCTTCTCAATCACTCTGATCTTCATCTTCATCATCTTCTTCAAGTTCCATCTTCCTTAACCTCACTCTTCTCTTTCAGACATCTAATTTTCTTCCTTCTGGAGTTCTGGATTCATCTTCATTGTCGTTTCTGCTTGTCCTCTATCTATTATTCGTCTTCATCTCTGATGCAACAATCACCCTGCTGGATGATCACTGGAAGCTGAGGAAAAACCTCCCTAAGCTCTACTTCCTTCTCGTAAGGTGGGTGTCTTTTTGCTGAATCCGTATGTGAGAAAGGTGTACTAACTTCTGCCATTAGTTTTCCTGTCACCTTCTCTATACCGTTGTTTATCTTATCTTAGGGCGGCAGGTAGCTTAGTGGGTAAGAGCGTTGTGCCAGTAACCGAAAGGTCGCTGGTTCTAATCCCCGAGCCGACTAGGTGAAAAATCTGTCGATGTGCACTTAACCCTAATTGCTCCTGTAAGTCGCTCTGGATAAGAGCGTCTGCTAAATGTATAATACAATACATAATACAATTTATCGCTGGAATCTTTTATCAGTTTTTGTTTGAGAATGAAGGGCAACTTTTGTTTCATTTGCCGGATAACCTAGCAATACTTTAGTTAAAGGATTACCATTTTGTACTATACCAAGGTGTAATCACCTTCATAGCCTTGCTGTCCTTTCTCCCCCATTGTAACAACACTTTTATATTCCTTTATTGTGAATTATTTTATTTGAGACTATATAGCCTATGGCTTCCCAATTATTAATATAACCTAAACAACCAAAAAAAAAAAAAAAAATCAACCAAAATATGAATATGAAAAAATTCCATTAATTTTTTTTATCAAAAACCATTTCTAATTAAAATAAAAAATCAATTAAAAAATCAATAAAAAATTATGAATAATTAAAACCAATTTTTATTTCTATATCCTATCTTACCCATTTATCAATTAGTGGCTATCTTACCACAACCCATCAAATGCAAGTAGTCAACTTCAGACCACAATACCCATAAACAAAGCCTGTAACCCTACCATTACTCCAATTCCCATAAACCCCTTGCTCTATAAGCACCTAATTATCTTAAATTTACAGAATAATGTCAGTCCTTGATTCCCAACACAACTGCAATTAACCCCAGTGATGCACATAGCCTCCAAAATGCAATTTTTAATGAAATAGTATTTGCCAAGCCTATGTGAAATTGTCATAACATCAAATATCCTCTAGGGGATGATTTTGTGAACTAGCCTGATATCTGATCCTCTGCCGCGTCACGTGACGCTACGTCAGCACCCCCTCTCCTTCTCTCTCTCTCCTGTCGTCTCGTCCTATCGCCTCTCATATGACAAAAACAGAGACACAGAAAAAGATTTTAGTAGTTACTGCAATCACTGAGTTATCTCAACCATATTCAACATTCCTTCGTTCACATTCGCTCTAAGAATCAACTCAGGACTAAATAGATCAATAACATTTTTATTTAATTTTTTAATCCGTCATTTAATTTAATTCATCATAATCCGTCAACATATATTTACTTTATAAATTCACTACATCTCAACAAATAGTTTCATGTTCGAACAACAGTCACTTTAAAACTATAAGATTCGTGTTAAAATCTCTCCTCTTTGTTCCCTCGTCTGTGTCTCTCTGTCTCCCCCTGCGACACAGGCCCACAGAAATATGACACTTTTACCCACAATCCCGTGTTGTAGTTTTACTATACAACGTTTTGTAGTTTTAGTACCGGAACCCAACGTCTCATAATCTCGTGCCATAAACTACAACTCCCACGTTTTGTAGTGTAGTGTCATAAAATTAAACGCATGCGCAAATGCATCCAATGATACGATTCCCAGACAATAGAACGATAGCATTACGCTACAGCTTCACTATTTTATACCTTATACTCACACAATTACACATAACAGAGCTCACATTTGCGTAGAACTTTGAATTCTACACACACACAGACATATTTTAAGAGGCTTATCCTATCGCAATAGGACCTCTAAGGACACCCGTTAGCATGTAGCACGCAACACAATTAGCATTAGCCGCTATGTACCATGTAGCATGAACCACACTCCCATTTAGCATTAACATTAGCCTTAGCCTTTAGCTAACTGTGGCCTACCACGCCCTAAGTAACCTGCATTGTGCCTAAATCATTGTCCATTTATCCCCTGCTAACTTTATGCTGCCGTAAGTTCTGGATAATCATATGAGCGGTTACCCCAAACAAATAACCCGTCGACTATAAGATGAGCATAACATACAATATAACCCGTCCACCTCATGGTTCCTAGAACCAACCTGACACCACACTAGCGCGTTGCCCGGATTTATGGCCCACTCCTAAGGAGTCGCCTCGTTTCGAGGTCTTTAACAGATTCACAATGCTTTAATTGCATACGTATTCCTGACTTTATTCTGCCAATATCTGCCTTAATCTCTACCATCGATTGCTCTAAAATTCCAAGCCTACTCTCCCCCCTTTTGCCCTGTCTACCAGTGCAACAATTGATAATGATTAGCCAGACCCCCAGTTATCAGCAATAACGCCACACGAGGCACGGTCGTATGGTACATTTCTCCAGTGTACACAAGCAGTATCCAACCTAACAAGCTCCAAAGCGGTAAGAAAAACTCACCCTTGTCTGGCCATGGCTTCAAAGCGAGTTAGCCTGGCGGCTGAATGAAACAGAGGAGAGGTGCAGACCAGCCCCACGTTGGGCGCCATTTGTCGTATCGCGGAAGTGCTGGCAATTATTGCTGATAAACAAAGGAGTCTGCTCATACTGAACTTGGATCATAAGGTTTATTCATATCACAAGCTTCAGCATAAGTGACAGATGTCATGACATCCGGAGAACGGCGTCCCAGATTGCAATGGCCGTTCTGCCCTTTCATTGTCTAGCCCCTACTTATAAACAATGCAAAAAGATGGGTGGCTCCCTCTTCTGGCCAATCACCAGTCTCCCCTGGGGCGTCACCCCACAAACGCCACATTTGACCTAACATAAACAACATTCCATTTCTTCAAGAAAAACATTTAACAAAGGCATAATCCCAATACACGACACTGCCCCACCTCCTGGTTCGGGCAGGCTTTGGCGTTCGTCGTCACTGGAGTACTAGCTACTGCCGATCCCATTCTCATCACTCCACTTGTCATGTCTTGTCAATCACACACACCTGGTTCTCATTCCCCTAATTAGTATGTGTATAAGTGTTCCCTCTGTTCCCCTTGTCTTTGTGAGTGATTGTTTTATTGTGAGAGCGTGTAGCTCGGTTGAGCTACATTTCACTGTGTTATTTGCCAAGGTGGATGTTTTCCCTTGTACAGTTTCCTTTGATGCTTGGGGCGTTTGATTTATACAAATGGATTAAACTCTGGACTTCGGTGTTTTACCTCCTGCGCCTGACTCCTTCTTTCACACCTCGTCACAGAATCACTCACCTGATCTGATATGGGAGTCAGCAGCAGAAAACCGCATGCCTGGAGTTGTGGCAAGGGTCCAGGTACATTCCTCAATGTTGGCCAGCTTGGGGGAAGCGATGGATCGGGTTCTTCAGGTGGTAGAACGCCTGGAGAGGAGAGGATCCGATCTATCGAGACCAGCTGGTCAACCAAATCCAGCCACCTACACCCCAGCCCCTGGAGGGATCCAGATATCCCGGCCACCGGCGTTTGACAGGACTGCAGCGCGATGTAAGGGATTCCTACTCCAACTGGAGTTGTATTTCTCCAGTATCAGGCCGGAGCCCCGGGAGTGGGAGAAGGTATCCATCCTCGTTTCCTGCCTTTGTGGGAGAGCCCTGTAGTGGGCCAACGCGGTATGTAACGAGGGAGGTACCACATTGGAGAACTACGGGGAGTTTGCTCGCCTCTTTCGGGCCGTTTTTGGGCGAACGACTGGTTCATCTAAGGCAGGGGACGAGGACCGCTCAGGACTACACGCTGGCAGCGGGGTCCGGGTGGAATGAGCGGGCCCTGATAGACCATTTCTGGTGCCACCTAAGGGAGGACGTCCGACGGGAGCTAGCCTGCCGGGATGCCATGCTATCGTTCTCCCAACTGGTGGACATGGCCATCCGGCTGGACAATCTGCTAGCAGCCAGAGGACGTCCTGGTAGGGGTCTGCCCGTTCCCACTCTGGACGACTCTGACCCCGAGCAGATGGAGCTGGGAGGAGCCGCCGGTCGAGAGAGCGCAGGAGGACAGCGACAGTGCCACTCTGGTGGCACGAAGGGACAATCCACCTCACGTCGCAGTCAACGTTCTTTTGGGTCTGGAGGCGGTAGGCAAGGTACTCACGCATCACCCCAGGTAATGAACACCCAAACGTGTTCAGAGCCCTTTGCGGTGCACTGTACTTTATCTATCTCCTTTCCAGATCACTTGGTAGGGTCCCAGTGTAAGGCGCTAGTCGATTCAGGCGCAGCTGGGTATTTTATGGACAGGGCATTTGCACACCGTCAAGGCATTTAATTGGTTCCCCTAACCATTCCACTCCCCATCAGAGCACTAGATAGTCGACCATTAGGGTCCGGATTGGTTAAGGAAGTTACTGTACCAGTCACCATGATTACGCAGGAGACACATGTTGAGCAGATCACCTTTATGATTATTGAGTCTCCTGCTTACCCTGTAGTCTTGGGTATCCCGTGGTTAGCCCTTCACAACCCCAATTTCTCATGGCCGCAGAGGGTTCTTACGGGGTGGTCGCGTGAGTGTCCAGGTAAGTGTCTAGGTGTTTCCGTTGGTGCGACCACGGTGGAAAGTCCAGACGGTACCCCCACCGTGCGCATTCTCCCCGAATACCATGATCTGGCGCTCGCATTTTCCAAGACGCAAGCGACTAAATTACCACCTTATCGGGAGGGGGATTGCGCGATAAACCTTTGTGTAGACGCTGTACCTCCCAGGAGTCATGTGTATCCCTGTCGCAGGCTGAAACGGAGGCTATGGAAATATACATCACAGAGTCCCTGCGCCAGGGGTATATATACGTCCCTCCACTTCACCTGCCTCCTCGAGTTTCTTCTTTGTGAAGAAGAAAGATGGCGGTTTACGCCCGTGCATTGATTATCGACCACTGAATAATGTGACGGTACGATTTAGTTATCCTCTTCCCCTCATTCCTTCAGTGATTGAGTCGATGCATGGGGCCCGTTTTTTCACCAGATTAGACCTCAGGAGTGCCTACAACTTGGTGCGTATTCGGGAAGGGGATGAGTGGAAAACAGCATTCAGCACAACCTCGGGCATTATGAATGCCTGTTGATGCCCTACGGTTTGATGAATGCTCCATCCGTTTTCCAGTCCTTTGTGAACGAGGTGTTTCGGGACATGCTTGGTCGTGGTGTGGTGGTCTACATCAATGACATCCTTGTGTATTCTGCTACGTGCGCCGAGCATGTTTACTCAATTGTCATACTTGAGTAAAAGTAAAGATACTGTCACGACTTCCACCGAGGCTGCCCCACCTCCTGGTTCGGGCAGGCTTTGCCGTTCGTCGTCAGTGAGGGAAAAAAATATTTGATCCCCTGCTGATTTTGTACGTTTGCCCACTGACAAAGAAATGATCAGTCTATAATTGTAATGGTAGGTTTATTTGAACAGTGAGAGACAGAATAACAACAAAGAAATCCAGAGAAACGCATGTCAAAAATGTTATAATTCGATTTGCATTTTAATGAGGGAAATAAGTATTTGACCCCTCTGCAAAACATGACTTAGTACTTGGTGGCAAAACCCTTGTTGGCAATCACATAGGTCAGACGTTTCTTGTAGTTGGCCACCAGGTTTGCACACAACTCAGGAGGGATTTTGTCCCACTCCTCTTTGCAGATCTTCTCCAAGTCATTAAGGTTTCAAGGCTGACGTTTGGCAACTCAAACCTTCAGCTCCCTCTACAGATTTTCTATGGGATTAAGGTCTGGAGACTGGCTAGGCCACTCCAGGACCTTAATGTGCTTCTTCTTGAGCCACTCCTTTGTTGCCTTGGCCGTGTGTTTTGGGTCATTGTCATGCTGGAATACCCATCCACGACCCATTTTCAATGCCCTGGCTGAGGGAAGGAGGTTCTCACCCAAGATGGTCCCATCCATCGTCCCTTTGATGCGGTGAAGTTGTCCTGTCCCCTTAGCAGAAAAACACCCCCAAAGCATAATGTTTCCACCTCCATGTTTGACGGTGGGGATGGTGTTCTTGGGGTCATAGGCAGCATTCCTCCTCCTCCAAACACGGCGAGTTGAATTGATGCCAAAGAGCTCCATCTTGGTCTCATCTGACCACAACACTTTCACCCAGTTGTCCTCTGAATCATTCAGATGTTCATTGGCAAACATCAGACGGGCATGTATATGTGCTTTCTTGAGCAGGGGGACATTGCGGGCGCTGCAGGATTTCAGTCCTTCACGGCATAGTGTGTTACCAATTGTTTTCTTGGTGACTATGGTCCCAGCTGCCTTGAGATCATTGACAAGATCCTCCCGTGTAGTTCTGGGCTGATTCCTCACCGTTCTCATGATCATTGCAACTCCATGGAGCCCCAGGCCGAGGGAGATTGACAGTTATTTTGTGTTTCTTCCATTTGCGAATAATCGCACCAACTGTTGTCACCTTCTCACCAAGCTGCTTGGCGATGATCTTGTAGCCCATTCCAGCCTTGTGTAGGTCTACAATCTTGTCCCTGACATCCTTGGAGAGCTCTTTGGTCTTGGCCATGGTGGAGAGTTTGGAATCTGATTGATTGATTGCTTCTGTGGACAGGTGTCTTTTATACAGGTAACAAACTGAGATTAGGAGCACTCCCTTTAAGAGTGTGCTCCTAATCTCAGCTCGTTACCTGTATAAAAGACACCTGGTAGCCAGAAATCTTTTTGATTTGGTCAAATACTTATTTCCCTCATTAAAATGCAAATCAATTTATAACATTTTTGACATGCGTTTTTCTGGATTTTTTTGTTGTTATTCTGTCTCTCACTGTTCAAATAAACCTACCATTAAAATGATAAACGGATCATTTTTTTGTCAGTTGGCAAACGTACAAAATCAGCAGGGGATCAAATACTTTTTTCCCTCACTGTAAGTGTTCCCTCTGTTCCCTTGTCTTTGTGAGTGATTGTTTTGTTGTGAGAGCGTGTAGCTCGGTTGAGCTACATTTCACTGTGTTATTTGCCAAGGTGGATGTTTTCCCTTGTGCAGTTTCGTTTGACGCTTGGGGCGTTTGATTTATACAAATGGATTAAACTCTGGACTTCGGTATTTTACCTCCTGCGCCTGACTCCTTCTTTCACACCTCGTCACAGATACCTTACTGGAAAATGACTCAAGTAAAAGTGAAAGTCACCCATTAGAATACTACTTGAGTAAAAGTCTTAAAGTACCTGATATTAAATAGCCGTAAGGTAAATGTACTTAAGTATCAAAAGTAAAAGTATGAAACGTAAGAGCCGTAAATCCAGAAAGCAAAACAGCCAGACCTTTTATTTGGTTTGAGCTTTACTGAAAGGTAACAGTCTTACGGATACAAGAAGAGCTCAGATAAAAAAAAAAAAGTGGATTCTCAAATAGGCAACTCTTCAAAATACATCTCTTACAGACTAAATATAATTATGCCTTAATAATGAAGGAATATAGCCAGTAAACGTAAGCACTTACAATCACAGTCACTTTGCTTTAGAGAAAACATCCTATAATAGAACCCTATACATGAAATAAAATGATGTTGATGAGCTTATCAAAAGTGCATATACAGAACTGCACACATCCTCACTGTAGGAATATGAGGACATCACCACTGATAAAACTGTGTTAGAAATCAGTGTGTCAGGTCATGCCTTTGTAACAAGGACACCTATAACTTGTGAATTTTAAACATGAATTAACAAAACGCATAAGGCATCCGTGTCCTTGGGCTTGCTAGCGTTAAGCTGTCACTACTTGAAGTTGAATAATTTATGGTTCATCTTCAGTAAAAGCTGGTTTTCAAAGTTTGTGGAATCCAGCCTTGCTCTCCTGGGGCTGAAAACAAGTCCTGCAATGCTGAACAGCCTTTCACATGCAGCTGATGCACGTAAGGGTGTGTTTAGCCTCAGAGACAGCTTACAGACTGCCGGGAAGGACTTGAGCAACTCCATATGATCAGCTGAACAGGCCAGGTATCTGTCCAGCTGTTTGGAGCTTTCTTGTGCTTGAGACGTCTTCATGGCAGAGAATAAATCCTCCTCATCTGATGAATTGGTACCATCACCTAGCTGCAGCAAGGGTTCTTCCAGGTGGTCCTTGATGTAGTCCATTCCTGATATACAAGGAAGATGACAATAGAAATCATGCCGTTATGAGCCGACATTAATCCATCACCATCCCCCATCTATATAAACCAAGCAACAGGGCTAAGTAGGCTACCCATTGGACTGAACCACAAAGTCAGGATTGTAGTTTAAATGGGTGGTTCTCAAATCTATGAAGTGTCAAAATGTACACTATACACAGTTGTTTATGAATAATAAAATACTGTTCATTAACCACGTTGTCTTACCCATTCTGATGGTGGCGTCATCCTTTGTCCACATTGTTTTGAATTTGGGGAGAAGGATTTCAGCTGCGATCAGCTCAGGGTCGTGAAACATGTGGCTGAAGCGCTTCTTCAGTCCCAGTTGTAGCTGGGAGGCTTACAGTACTTCAGGGACAACTTGATTCGGTCAAGTTTTGTGATCAGCAGGTTGATAGTTGGAAGTAGCCACCCCATCTGGATATTGGTTTCAGCCTGCAGGATGTTGATGGCCTTTGCGACTGGGCTCATGGTGGCAGCATACTCTGTGAGGAAGGTGAGTTCAGCTGGATTGAACCTATGAAAAAAATAATAATAATACTGTTTCCTAACCCTAACTATTTCACCTGATTTAACTACAGTAATCAATGACTGGATGAGTAGTGGACTAAATGGATCAATGATAGTGTATGGCTACAACATGTGAAACAGTTATAAATCCCCGAAGCAAAGGGTCAGGAAACACTACAACAGATTTAGACAACAATACCTTATATTATTACAAAAGAATACATAATCCTTACTTACATTGGAACCTCGAAGTCTGTGCAGAGAACGCTGACGGCCACCTCTCCTTTGTATTTGACGATCAGGAGTCTTTCTACAGCCATGAACCAGGAGTTCCACCTTGTAGCATTCGGGCGCAGCAGCTAGAGGTCGCAAGCATCTTCAACCGTTTCGGTTGCAAGTGTGGATCTTCCGCATTTGTTCCAAAGTGCTTGGCACTTGCCAAATGTTGAACGGGACATTTCTTTGTAAGCCTCACTGGATGTTGCTTTCAGGGCATCGACTGTAGATACTAAGTTGAGTAGGTGGCAAGCACAGCGCTGGTGCTTCGGCAGCTGGTACTCAAAACCATCATCTTCATTCAAGGATCGTTGCCACATCAACAAACTCCACTTCTTCACTCTCCTCTTGTTCCTCTTTAACATCTTCCTGTCCTGGCTGAGCTGCTTCACCACCCACTGCTTCCACTGCCTCGTTGTTTTCATCTTCTCCAAACACTTGGAAAGCTTTCAAGAAGTTAGAGCCGTTGTCTGTTGTTGTTCTCACAATCTTACCCCAGATTTTAAACTCAGAATGGATCTCATTTAGGGTGCCTGCCAACACATCAAAGGTGTGCGATCCTCTCAACCATTTACAGGCCAGGGCTGCAGAGCATCTGTTGAGACTGTCAGGGTCTATCCAGTGGGCTGTAACACCAATGATGCTCCGTCTTCTTGTAGACCAGCAGTCGGTGGTGGTGGTCTACAAGAAGTCACCTTCTTCTTCATTTCCGTGGAGGCTTCATCAATCCTGGAGCGCAGTGTGGGCCTTGATAAGATCTTTGAGTTAGGCTGCAGATCCTGGACAAACTCTCTGAACAGTTCTTGTTCTTCAACAGCGAATGGTTGGAGCCCATGGACCACATCACCACAGCTTTGTCGATGGATTTTTGAGGCACTGTCTTCAGTAATGTGCTCTGCTTGATGGTGGAGGGAGTCTTAGGGGCATGTTTTCTCTTCAGTGTGTTTGCTGTCAGTTCTCCATACTTCTTAAGATGGTGTACATGTTTTCTCTGAAATAAGAAGAAAAGGAAAAGAGAAAGACAGTTACTTAGCAACATAACTACCATCACCAAATACTTAAGGTATAGGATCCTAATTTTAATGCTATAAACAACATTAACTAAGTGAGAGTTTGTGACCACCATTTAATATTACAATGAGAAAAAACGATGTTAATTGATCTAGCTAGTAGGTTACGTCAATAACTTAAGTCTACAGTAATTAGCTAGGTAAGAACAACTTTATCGACTAACACAAGGAATAAAATGGCTAGCTAACACCCGAAAGCTAACATTAGTTAGCTAGCAAGCTTGACCAGGTGTTTAGAGAAAAGGTATTTTGCTAGACTAACGTTAGCTGACTAAAATGTGCCCAGATTCGGAAACTACTAGTTAGCTAGCTTGTTAACAAGGGGGTCCGTGGAGTTTTACCAGTTGAGGGACCGGCAGCACTACAACCCTAATAATAGCCCAGTTTGACATTTGTGTCATGCTGACTTCCATCAGTGATTACAGATGGTGAATCAGGAAACTGTGCTACCGCTCCTCTTTCTGATGGGAGTCCAAATGGTGCTCTATGTTATAATTCCATTTGAAGGCATAAAGTGATTTCCACCAGTTGAAATTGGCTTTTTCCAATCAAACCATGCTGATGAAAGTAAGAAACATCAGAGCGAAGCGGCCAAGGAGAGAAGCTGTGGTCTGTGTTATGATAAGATCTCTTTGGGTTACCCATCTGTTCCAACTCTTCCCTCTGCCCCCTGCAGTGACTGGTACAAGATGTTCCCACTCAGTAATATAATGACCATCTATTAATAATAGAGTTCACATAAACCCTAAAACATCTCTACTCTGACTGACTGTCCCCAAATTCCTCTGGTGGTCACAGTTTAACATAGAGTGGGATGGGAGCAAGAAGGGGAGTCCCTTAGGGAGACTGTAGACCTCTCCTCCATCTCTCTCCCTCCCTCTATCTCTATCTCTCTCTTTCCTCTCTCCATCAAGGATGGAGCTGAGAAACAAACAATGTTCCACAATCATTCATCCTCTCAAGGGTATTTTGCCTATTTGTATTGTCCTTTTTTGTTTCCCCTCTTCTTCGCCTCCGCTTCTTCGGTTTGTCACGAACGCAGAAATTCCACAGATTCTCTGACAATGACAGCGAGAGTCTTAGAGTCCCATGTTGCATTGGCTTGGAGGGGAGTGAGGCCTGTCTGTATCATATTCTTTCATAATATCATGTTTTTCCCTTTTAAGGCGTGCAGCGTTAAGGACTTAGGACTACTGACAGACTTGGAGATCTGACTTTGGCTCCCCTCCCCTTGTGTTCTACATTTGATCCTCTGGCCTCCTATTTGGAATGGGTGATCAATCATTTGTTTAGGCTGGAAGACTAATTTGGGACCCAGGGAAAGGTATATGGATAGTTGGGAGAGGTTTTGTTTCCTAATATAGAAGAAGGCTATCGCTTTCTCATGCTCTCTTGTTTTTTGAAGTTTTTTATTTCTGTAGAGTACAGGACTGGAATTGCTCAAATCCAACAGGGTTGGCGGCAGGGTTGCAATAGCATATGATAGAAGTAAACCCCCTGCTGTCACTGAATTTGAAATATCAAATCTATTTCATTCAAATATCTAACTAAGCAGGGGCCAAATGGACGTTTATTCCGCCAAAAGCTTCCTTCAATGTTTTTTGTAGAAACGTCTTCCATCGTCCCTTAACTCAAGGTCCTTTGGATGTCTCTTTGCGGCAATTCGGTCTCAATTCCCCCTAACAGTGGGAGTTACAGCATATCCTTGGAGCATCTCCTCTCTCACACAAACAGCTCAGACAGGGGCCATGATGAATGTGTAGGTTGGGTAATACAGGCCCCTGCTCTTCCCTTTAATCATACTAACATTCTGAAAGCACCCGGTGCCTGCAGATGGATCATGGGGCCCGTCTATAAAACCATGCGTCGGAATGCAGGCTCTTTCCGCTCCTCTGTCCTATATAGGCCTAGATTTGTCCCATCCGTCTTACCGTACTTATGTTCCATGGTCATCAATATACATTTGTATAGTATAAATCTTAATGGAACACACTCAGACTGGATTAATAAAGTCATATACATCCTTCGGATGTTTGGTTTAATAATGCTATTATTACACATTTATGAAGACATTTGAGAAGCAATGGCTGTGTTCCTCACTCCAAGGACCTCAGGTGGTTTTCTTTGAATGTTTCTTTGAATGTTCTCCCAGAGAACTGTAGGTCCTTGGGGAGAATGGAGTGCCCTTTCCTCTTCCTAATTTGTAGGCTACTAGAGGGTATGAGAAACGGCGGTGCGGTGGGTCAAAGCTGTGGTCACGGTTGGGTCGTGTCGTCAGGGCTCCGTGTGGGTGGGTGCTGTTGTTTGGTATTTATGGAGCCCTAGACTAGACTCAGCTGGTTCCGGATGGACTCTAAAAATACCTTGCAGTGACACACATACAGTACAGAGACACACACACGTACAGTACAGTACAGAGACACATACATACGCACAGATAGATGCATGCATACGTATACACTCAAGTATGCACACAAGCGTGTACGTTTGAACATATACAGACACACACACACAAACATTAGGCTACCAGGCCCTCTCTCCTCCCCTTGACTGACCCCTCTTTCCACGGACTGACCCCCTAACTTCCTGTTGTTTTTTAGGGAGGCTCAGTCAGAGCGTGAGAATGGTTCGGGCCAGGAGTTACACACACACACACACACACACACACACACACACACACACACACACCACACTGTATCTCAACAAAGTGCCATGACCATGTCAGAAGACCTCTGGATGGAATCAATTTGTAGAGTACCATCATCGCCTGTCTACTATCCTAATCTTTACTTTGTTCGTAGGTCAAAGACATTGTGAATTCATGGGACAATGGACCGCGTCTTTATGGCCGGAAAAATCACCCACTCCTCTCCAGGGATTCAATTAGTTATTTCCCCCCCAGAGAAACCTGTATGTTTAAAACATATACGTGAGGAAAAATGTAATACCTGTCCATGCAGACATAATGAGATTGGAATATAACAACCCTCAAGTTTGTTCAAAAAAAGAAGAAGAAAGGAAATGTGTTGAGTCTTTTTCCCCGGTCTATGATTTTGACGAGAGAAAAAATGCCAATCTTGTTCTCACAAATGACTTAGCTACATGAGTTAGGCTAATGGCTTCCGTGTGTACAGGGAGAGAGCCAGAGATGGTGACATGATGCCTTATGCACACAGACAGGCATGAAGGGAAGGTCATCATGAGACAGAACCAAAATGGCCCCCGTCATTACATCCTGTCAAAGAGCCACAGCTGTCCATCATCATGCCTGAATACAAATGCCTCCCACAAACAGATTAAAAGTGGGTTCAAGAAAGGAAAGACTCCAGATTGAATGAATTAAAAAGAGGTTTAATGACCTGTTGATCTGAGAATAAGCACTGTCGAGCTCCCTGGGGGGTTTGTTTGGTAAACATAACATCCATCTCCCACTCTGGAACCACAGCCTGGCTGGCTGAACTCCAGGACTCCCACACCACAGCCTTGAATCTTGCCCCAGAACCCTCTTCCTGAGCTGGGTACGGCCTGGCCGGTTATCCCTTACAAGCCCTGGAAGTCTCATATGCTATATCCTGTGAGTTGTAAGGGTTTGGGGGTTTGAGGCTGAGATTCTTGGTGGTGATTAGTGGTTGTCAGAATGATGGCTAGGCTGATTAGTGGTTGTGTTCTGTGGGTGGCTGGAAGTGGTTGGGCATAGCGGTATGTCTCTCCACTCTGTAATGGGAGTTATTTGCGGTTGTGCCGCACTAGACACACTCATCAAGCAATCAGCTCACCGTTTTGTGTCTTTGTATCAGAAGGGATACTTCAGAATGAATTGGGAACAGCTATAGTCTCTGCTGGGACACTTTTCTCAACAACAAAGTAAAATAAAGACATTTGTGGTAATGATAGTCAATATTTTATTTTGTAAATGGAAAATAAATTGGACATCATCTTATTATACTGAACAAAATATAAACGCAACATGTAAAGTGTTGATCCCATGTTTCATGAGCTGAAATAAAAGATCCCAGAAATGTTCCATATGCACAAAAACCTCATTTCTCTCAAATGTTGTGCACAAATTTGTTTACATCCCTGTTACTGAGCATTTCTCCTTTGCCAAGATAATCCATTCACCTGAAAGGTGTGGCATATCAAGAAGCTGATTAAACAGCATTATCATTACACAGGTGCACCTTGTGCTGTGGACAATAAAAGACCACTCTGAAATGTGCAGTTTTGTCACACAACACAATGCCACAGATGTCTCAAGTTCTGAGGGAGCTTGCAATTGGCATGTTGACTGCAGGAATGTCCACCAGAGCTGTTGCCAGAGAATTGAATGTTAATTTCTCTACCATAAGCCTCCTCCAATGTCATTTTAGAGAATTTGGCAGTATGTCAAACCGGCCTCACAACCGCAGACCACGTGTAACCACGCCAGCCCAGGACCTCTACATCCGACTTCTTCACCTGCGGGATCGTCTGAGACCAGCCACCCGGACAGCTGATGAAACTGTGGATTTGCACTACCAAAGAATTTCTGCACAAACTGTCAGAAACCGTCTTAGGGAAGCTCATCTGCGTGCTTGTCGTCCTCACCTGGGTCTTGACTTGACTGCAGTTTGGCGTCGTATCCGACCTCAGTGGGGAAATGCTCACCTTCGATGGCCACTGGCATGCTGTAGAAGTGTGCGATTCACGTATGTTTCAACTGCACTGGGTAGATGCCGTTGTGTGGGCGAGCGGTTTGCTGATGTCAATGTTGTGAACAGAGTGCCATAAGGTGGGGTTATGGTATGGGCAGGCATAAGCTACGGACAATGAACACAATTGCATTTTATCTATGGCAATTTGAATGCACAGAGATACCGTGACGAGATCCTGAGGCCCATTGTTGTGCCATTCATCCGCCACCATCATCTCATGTTTCAGCATGATAATGGACGACCCCATGTCGCAAGGATCTGTACACAATTCCTGGAAACTGAAAATGTCCCAGGTCTTCCATGGCACCCATTGAGCATGTTTGGAATTCTCTGTATCGACGTGTACGACAGCGTGTTCCATTTCCAGCCAATATCCAGCAACTTCGCACAGCCATTGAAGAGGAGTGGGACAACATTCCACAGGCCACAATCAACAGCCTGATCAACTCTATGCGAAGGAAATGTGTCGTGCTGCATGAGGCAAATGGTGGTCACACCAGATACGCCCCTACTTTTTTTTTTAAGGTATCTGTGACCAACAGATGCATATCTGTATTCCCAGTCATGTGAAATCCATAGATGAATTCATTTCAATGGACTGATTTCCTTATATGAACTGTAACTCTGTAAAATCTTTGAAATTGTTGCATGTTGCGTTTATATTTTTGTTCAGTGATTCATAAGATGTTTTATTTCACAAAAACTGTTGTACACTCCTGCAGTCTGATAAATATTTGAAAGGAGAACAAATTTACACTTCCTGTCCCTGCTCAGTTCAATAAACAAGAAGCTGTTCTCAAGAGCATATGACCAAATAGATACACAAATAATCGGTCCGATTTGGGTATTCCTGCAGAGTACAACACCCATAAGATATTCATACATTCTAAAATGAATAAACAACCCTGCAACCAGGGACCCACTAATTAATATATATTTTGAATTCCTGTAGTGTGACAAGGTGGAAATCTACCTGATTGTCATTCAGAATTGGGGTTCTGGCAGAATGTCAATACCAATTGATTTATCCAGAGGTGCATGTCAGACAGTGTATGTCAGGGAGGCTGCTCTAGGTTTTTTTACCTACATTTATTTGTTGAGCTTGTGCCCAAGGAGCATCTCTCTCTCTCTGTGCATGTGTTCACGTCTGCCGGGCCGAGGCTGGCTGTACTCTGTGCAGCCTCCATTTCAAGATGACTGTTATGATAGAAGAGGACCTGGAAGCCTATTTAGTTGGTATAAAGCAGCAACAGTTGAGGCAGTAGATCAGGTGCAACAATAGGTGGTATTTATTTACAGTGCAGGTGATGTAGAAGACTGGATCCAGAGTTGTATTTAGAAAAATCAGACAAACTATAAAAATGACGTTGTTGACAAAAATGTTGAGCAAAACAACAAACTTACTTGGCCAAAATAGCAATACTCTACTCGAGCACAAAGCCAAAACACCTAATAACGGACTGAGCGTCAATATACAAACTCACACAGCTGAGTCTATAAACTTGTCTATAAACTTGACAAACAGCTCTCCCGTGGCCTCGAATGAGCAGAACGGGCAAGAGCTGCACGAACCTGGCATAAACCCATTCACAACTTGAAACAGGTAAATTCTCAACAAACAGCGGTAATTCACTTTAAAGGCAATACTATTGCACACGTCACATTACACTGGCCAATACTTAACACGTTTATCAAAACAAAGACATAATTCCCATAAATGTTAGTGTTTTTGATGGACATTAAAAACACCCCCAAAACGGGAGAAATCAAATAATGAAAGGCATTCAACTTTTGCATAAGCCAGGAACTTTATGGGGCGTGCTCATCTACAGCCAGTTCACAGCGGTGGTGACTGGTGAGTAGAAACAGGTTGGCGTTTACCAAGAGAAATAAACAAAGCTAAACATTTCTAAATAAATTATAGGCCTATGGTTACCAGACTCTGCTGTTTGTAATTTAAACATGTTACAATACACAATAGAGTACCAAAGTATGAGTCATAATACCCATAAAACCTAGCGGTCAAGGAGGGAAATGGTTCCAATTGTTTTTCCATCATTCATTTTTCCCATAGGGGATTTTAGAAAACGAAGGGTCCATATACTAGCGAACATTAGAAAAAGTGTTAAGTTTAAACTTTTTTTCTGTATCAGCCAATTGGGCTCCCCATCTCAGTGCTTTGAGGCGTCACTACAGACCCCCTGGTTAGATTCCAGGCTGTATCACAACCGGCCGTGATTGGGAGTGCCATAGGGCGGCGCACAATTGGCCCAGCGTCGTCCGGGTTTGGCATAAATAAGAATTTGTTCTTAACTGACTTGCCTAGTTATATAAAGGTAAAATAAATAATAAATACAATTAAAATCGTTGACGTAGTTGCATGTGATCAAACGCTACGTTCTAGATGTTCCCATTAGATAACCTGGCACATTTAGCCCTATGCTAACCTGCACAGCTGGACGTGATTATATCCGGTAACAAATTCTGTATCAGCCAATTATTTTTGTTGATGTAGTTGGACATGATCCAACGCTTGTTCATTAAAGCATCCTTAACAGAGGTCGTCACTAGTTAACACAGCCACAAAGTCATAATTATGGCTAAACCCAGCACAATTCTACAATATCAGTCTTAACATTTATTTTAAACCTAACCTTAACCCTAACCTTAACCACACTACTAACCTTATGCCTAACCTTAAATTTAAAAACACATTTTTGTAGCCAATTTTGGCTTTGTGGCTGTGGAATTTGACAATGTGTCTGTGCTATCTGGTGGAAACCCTTAACAGAAGTAAAACGGCACGTCCTAATAATCAAACCAACTAGATGAGTGGTTCTCAACTGATTTTACCTCGTGACCCAAATTGAACCAGGTTGTCTCAGTTACGATCCAATATTAGCATCGCACATTTTTAGTTGTTGCCAAAATGCAATCTGGAAAACTGTTTAATGCTATAGTGATAGTAAATGTACCAATTATATGACAAGGGAACAACAGTCCCACCTTTTTCATTGTAAACAATTAAATGTTGCCCATATTCTTGATGAGGAACGCTAAGCTCACTGGTTTGAGACCACAAAATCAACCAAATCCGCCTAATAGCGCTGCTAATAACTCAAATTGATAATACTGTGATTGAAGATTATTTTTTTCAGAGGTTAAATTATTGAAAAAATATATAGGTTCATTATCATTTCTAAACACTTTCTACCTGGTTTTAGTCGTTTAAGTTCAGACTGGAATTTTTTCATTAAAAAATAAAATAAAATATAATAATATATATTTTTATTTTTTATTTTTTACTCAGACACTTGTGACTCATTTAGGAGAATCACTGAACTAGATCACGTTTGTTTGACTGACTGTTCAAATAGCTCACAGTGTAGATCACCTATCTGCTCATAGTTGTTGCATTCCACTTTAGTTTTTTCCCCCCTGTCACGGTCGTCTATGTCGTCTAAGTATGACCAAGGCGCAGCGTGTCCAAGAAACATGACTTTATTAAATGAAACGTTATAGAACTACAAAACAAAAGACGACTCAATGAAGTCCACGGTACACTGACCGAAACGGAACAAAAACCCACAATTCCCACAGGAAAACATTCAGATTAAATATGGCTCCCAATCAGAGATAACGAGCCGACAGCTGACACTCGTTACCTCCGATTGGGAGTCATAGACCAAACCTAGAAATGAAGCCAACAGAAAAGCAAACATAGAAAATACACCCAAACCCAACATAACAAAATACACCCTGGCTCAAATACAAAAGTCCCGGAGCCAGAGTGTCACAGTACCCCCCCCTAAAGGTGCGAACTCCGGGCGCACCAGCATACAGTCTAGGGGAGGGTCTGGGTGGGCGTCTGTCCCCGGTGGCGGTTCTGGCCCTGGTCGTGGTCCCCACCCCACCTTAGTCACTATCTGCTTCCGTAGCCTCCTCCACATGACCACCCCCCCACTAAACCCCACTGGATTAAGGGGCGGCACCGGACTAAAGGGCAGCACCGGACTAAGGGGCAGCACCGGACTAAGGGGCAGTACCGGACTAAGGGGCAGCACCAGGATAAGGGGCAGCACCGGGCTAAGGGACAGCACCGGACTCAATGGCGGATCCTGGCTGGCTGGCTCTGGCGGATCCTGGCTGGACGGCTCATGGCTGGCTGAAGGATCTGGCTGCTCATGGCTGGCTGACGGATCTGGCTGCTCATGGCTGGCTGACGGATCTGGCTGCTCATGGCTGGCCGACGGATCTGGCTGCTCATGGCTGGCCGACGGATCTGGCTGCTCATGGCTGGCTGAAGGATCTGGCTGCTCATGGCTGGCTGACGGATCTGGCTGCTCATGGCTGGCTGACGGATCTGGCTGCTCATGGCTGGCCGACGGATCTGGCTGCTCATGGCTGGCCGACGGATCTGGCTGCTCATGGCTGGCTGAAGGATCTGGCTGCTCATGGCTGGCTGACGGATCTGGCTGCTCATGGCTGGCTGACGGATCTGGCTGCTCATGGCTGGCTGACGGATCTGGCTGCTCATGGCAGGCTGACGGATCCTGTCTGGCGGAAGGCTCTGGCTGATCCTGTCTGGCGGAAGGCTCTGGCTGATCCTGTCTGGCGGAAGGCTCTAGCGGCTCCTGTCTGGCGGAAGGCTTTAGCGGCTCCGGTCTGGCGGACGGCTCTGAAGGCTCATGGCAGACGGGCGGCTTTGCAGGCTCAGTACAGACGGGCAGTTCATGCAGCGCTTGGCAGACGGACAGTTCAGACGGCTTTGGGCAGACAGGCAGTTCAGGCGCCGTTGGGCAGACGGGCAGTTCAGGCGCCGTTGGGCAGACGGGCAGTTCAGGCGCCGTTGGGCAGACGGCAGACTCTGGCCAGCCGAGACGCACTATAGGCCTGGTGCGTGGTGCCGGAACTGGTGGTCCCGGGCTGAGGACACGCATCTCAGGGCTAGTGCGGGGAGCAGCAACAGGACCCACAGGACTCTGGGGACACACAGGAGGCTTGGTGCGTGGTGTAGGCACTGGTGGTACTGGGCTGGAGCGGGGAGGTGGCGCCGGAAATACCGGACCGTGCAGGCTTACTGGCTCCCTTGAGCACTGAGCCTGCCCAACCTTACCTGGTTGTATGCTCCCCGTCGCCCGACCAGTACGGGAAGGAGGAATAACCCGCACCGGGCTATGTAGGCGAACCGGGGACACCATGCGTAAGGCTGGTGCCATGTAAGCCGGCCCGAGGAGACGCACTGGTGGCCTGATGCGTTGGACCGGCTTCATGACTTCCGGCTCAACGCTCAATCTAGCCCGGCCGATACGTGGAGCTGGAATGTACCGAACCGGGCTATGCCTGCGTACAGGAGACACCATGCGCTCTACTGCGTAACACGGTGTCTGCCCGTACTCTCGCTCTCCACGGTAAGTCCAGGGAGTAGGCGCAGGTCTCCTACCTGACTTCGCCACACTCCCTTTAAGCCCCCCCCCAAGAAATTTTTGGGTAGTACCCACGGGCTTCCAGCCTCGACTCCGTGCTGCCTCCTCATACCACCTCCTCTCGGCTTTAGCTGCCTCCAGCTCGTCACGAGGGCGGCGATATTCTCCCGGTTGTGCCCAAGGACCCTTTCCAGCCAGTATCTCCTCCCATGTCCATGAATCCTTTGGAGCTGGGTCCTGTTGCCGCTTGACACGCTGCTTGGTCCTCTTATGGTGGGTTTTTCTGTCACGGTCGTCTATGTCGTCTAAGTATGACCAAGGCGCAGCGTGTCCAAGAAACATGACTTTATTAAATGAAACGTTATAGAACTACAAAACAAAAGACGACTCAATGAAGTCCACGGTACACTGACCGAAACGGAACAAAAACCCACAATTCCCACAGGAAAACATTCAGATTAAATATGGCTCCCAATCAGAGATAACGAGCCGACAGCTGACACTCGTTACCTCCGATTGGGAGTCATAGACCAAACCTAGAAATGAAGCCAACAGAAAAGCAAACATAGAAAATACACCCAAACCCAACATAACAAAATACACCCTGGCTCAAATACAAAAGTCCCGGAGCCAGAGTGTCACACCCCCTTTGAAATGTAGAATTACATTTATTGTGTTAGTGTGTTGAGAAGGATAGTGCAGCTAACATATTGAAAATGAAGATTAAGAATACATTTAAGGAGGAGCTGCAAAGATGCGTTGGAACACACACCTTCCACGTTGTGCATTATTTTCCATAGCCCCTTGTTGATTATCCCTTACATATATTGCATAGACGTATAGGCCTACACTTACCTGTACATGTACAACATTGCATTTGCTTTGTTATAAACGGGTAGTTTGGACACTGGATGCTCATTGGCTAAAACAGCATTCAGACGTGTGTATGTGAGACTGTATACCATGACTATGACGTTTAACCTTTTCACCATGATATCATTGCGCCTTTTCACTTTGATAAAATGGCTACATCAACAATAGCTTGACATGCCCATCTAGAAAATAAGTGTTTCGGGTGAAATCTGTGGTATATGAGACAATATACCACCAGTATGACACAAAACTACTTGTTTACTGTTCTAATTACCTTGTCAACCTGTTTATAATAGCAATAAGTCACATTGGCGGTTTGTGGTATATGGCCAATATACCACGGCTACGGGCTGTATCCAGGCACTCCGCGTTGTGTCATGTTTAAGAACAACTCTTAAACGTGGTAAATTGGCCATATACCCTACTCCAGGGCTGCCCAACCCTCTTCCTGGAGATCTACCGTCCTGTGGGTTTTCAGTCAGACCCTAATTTAACACACCTGATTCCACTTATTAGCTGCTCAACAAGTCCTTAACTAGCTGAATCAGATATGCTAAATTAGGGTTCCCACATATGCTTAGCACTTGTTGGCTGCTTTTCCCTCACTCTGCGGTCCAACTCATCCCAAACCATCTCAATTGAGTTGAGGTCGGGGGATTAGGAGGCCAGGTCATCTGATGCAGCACTCCATCACTCTCCTTCTTGGTCACATAGCCCTTACACAGCTTGGTGGAACCGGATGGAACGGCGTATCGCTGCAGAATGCTGTGGTAGCCATGCTGGTTAAGTGTGCCTTGAATTCTAAATAAATCACAGACAGTGTCACCAGCAAAGCACCCCCACACCATAACACCTCTTCCTCCATGCTTTACGGTGGGAGCTACACATGCAGAGATCATCCGTTCACCCACACCGCGTCTCACAAAGACACGGCGGTTGGAACCAAAAATCTCAAATTTGGACTCCAAACCAGAGGACAAATTTCCACCGGTCTAATGTCCATTTTCGTGTTTCTTGGCCCAAGCAGGTCTCTTCTTCATATTGGTGTCCTTTAGTAGTGGTTTCTTTGCAGCAATTCGACCATGAAGGCCTGATTCACACAGTCCCCTCTGAACAGTTGATGTTGAGATGTGTCTGTGACTTGAACTCTGTGAAGCATTTATTTGGGCTGCAATTTCTGAGGCTGGTAACTCTATTGAACGTATCTTCTGCAGCAGAGATAACTCTGGATCTTCCATTCCTGTGGTGGTCCTCATGAGTGCCAGTTTCATCATAGCGCTTGATGGTTTTTGCGACTGCACTTGAATAAACTTTCAAAGTTTTGACTGACCTTCATGTCTTAAACTAATGATGGACTGTCGTTTCTCTTTGCTTATTTGAGCTGTTCTTGCCATAATATGGACTTGGTCTTTTACAAATAGGACTATCTTCTGTATAACCCCCATTCCTTGTCACAACATAACTGATTGGCTCAAACGCATTTAGAAGGAAAGAAATTCCACAAATTATATTTTAAGAAGGCACACCTGTTTATTGAAATGCATTCCAGGTGACTACCTCATGAAGCTGGTTGAGAGAATGCCAAGAGTGTGCAAAGCTGTCATCAAGGCAAAGGGTGGCTATTTGAAGAATCTCATATATAAAATATATTTTGACACTTTTCTGGTTACTACATGTATATGTTATTTCATAGTTTTGATGTCTTCACTATTATTCTACAATGTAAAAAATAGTAAAAATCAAGAAAAATCCTTGAATGAGTAGGTGTGTCCAAACTTTTGAACGGTAGTGTATGTTGATTTGTTGAGCTTGTGCCTGAGGAGTTTGTGTGTGTCTGTCTGTGTGTGGTGTGTGTGTGTGTATGTCTGTGGTGTGTGTGTGTTTACACATGTATATGTGTGTGTGAATTTACATGTGGGTGTGTGTGGGTGTGTTTGACAGAGTAAGACTCATCCTACTGTCAAGCCATTGTGAAGGTACATTGGCTGTATGGTTCACAAGGTGAACCTGTTATCCTACACTTGCTGTTGTAAAAGAGATATGATGTTACATACGTTACTTTCTTTCAGATGTCCCTTCAGTTGGGCTGAAGCGGGGAAATGGTGGCTGGGCTGTAATGTGTAACAGTGGTGTACAGGGCTGAGGAGAGGAGAGGGATTTGCTAGGATGGGCTGGAGCTCTCGCTCTGTGACAGGTTATTTGAAGTGGGATGCACAAGGTTGATGGAAGGTGGAGTTTTGTTCACCCCATTTCAGCTGCAGGATGAGAGGAAGAGGCACTACTGACAGCCGAAGTGTGTATGATTGTATGATTGTGCCCTCTTCTATACACACCAGGGGTTGGAACCGGTTGAGGGAACAGAACCTAAAATAATTTTGGGGGAGAAACAGAACCAGAACAGGGAACGAAAGTGATCTCTAGTGTTCCAAAACAGAACCGTTATTTTCAAATCTTGAGAACCGGTTAATAATGTCTAGTTTGTAATTCAGTGAAGTTATTGCGAAGACCAGCATTATTTGCAGATCAGGCAAGGCAATCGACCGCGCCTATCTCGGATCAACCAACATCGTCTAAACAGTTTCTCACTAGTTCTGGCAGGCGAGGTGAGTAGTCATGCTGTACTTCGCTCCGCAGGTAATATGACACATTACATTACAATGGAACGATTTGATTAGTGTAATGTTGGCTAGCTACATAGTTGTATTTGTATCAAAGATAAAGGTGTAGTATAGAGTAACTATCGAGGTTAGCTAGCCAGCTACATTCGTTCGCAGCGACGCCGTTTTTCAAACAAAGTCAACACCGCAGCCATTGCTAGCTAGCCAACACTACCAGCTACCAGCTAGCAGTACTGTAGCAACTAAATACAATATCCTTTTAGCCAGCTACATTCGTTCGCAGCGACGCCGTTTTTCAAACAAAGTCATCACCGCAGCCATTGCTAGCTAGCCAACGCTACCAGATAGCAGTACTATAGCAACTAAATACAATATAATTTTAGCCAGCTACATTCGTTCGCAGCGACGCCGTTTTTCAAACAAAGTCAACACAGCAGCCATTGCTAGCTAGCCAACACTACCAGCTAGCAGTACTGTAGCAGCTAAATACAATATCTTTGTGCTAGCTAGCCAACGTTTAATTATTGCTGCGTTATGAAAGGAACTAGACACGGACACGAATTATCTGTTTAGTGTGTTAACACACTATTGGTAGTTTGTTGTAACCAAGTATTGGTGCTAAACCATGTGTTATTGGATGCTAGCATGCTAGTTAGCTATGGCGTCATAGTTAGCTAGCTGAATAAAGTAAGTTGAGTCTATTCCTTGAAACATTGAACCGCTATAGTTTACAACAATTCTAATTTCTAAAGTGGAAGTTGGGAGAGTTTTATTCGGGTGTTTCAGTGAAACAATGATAGTTTCTGAGGTGGAAGTTGGGAGAGTTATATTTGGGAGTTGTGGTGAGGGAGGCCCCGCTCTCTCCTTTCCCTGATGTTTAGTTCATTTCATTCCGATCTCCTCTGCATTATTGTAGCCATTTGCTACAGCCTGTCAACTATGCCTCTGCCTATCCCTGTTCTCTCCTCTCCGCACAGGCTACACAAACGCCTCACACCGCGTGGCTGCTGCCTCTCTAACCTGGTGGTCCCTGCACGCACCACACACCTGGAGTTCCAGGTTTCAGGCAGCCTCTGGAACTGCCGTCCTGCTGCCAACAAGGCTGACTTCATCCCAGCCTATGCTACCCTCCAGTCCCTCGACTTCCTGGCGCTGACGGAAACATGGATTACCACTGAAAACACTGCTACTCCTTCTGCTCTCTCCTCTTCTGACCATGTGTTCTCGCATACCCCGAGAGCATCTGGTCAGAGGGGTGGTGGCACAGGAATCCTCATCTCTCCCAAGTGGACATTCTCAATTTTTCCCCTAACCCATCTGTCTATCTCCTCATTTGAATTCCATGCTGTCACAGTCACTAGCCCATTTAAGCTTAATATCCTTGTCATCTATCGCCCTCCAGGTTCCCTTGGAGAGTTCATCAATGTCTTGACGCCTTGATAAGTTCCTTTCCTGGGTTCATCAATGGCTTGACGCCTTGATAAGTTCCTTTCCTGAGGATGGCTCACCCCTCACAGTTTTGGGGGATTTCAACCTCCCTACGTCTACATTTGACTCATTTCTCTCTGCCTCCTTCTTTCCACTCCTCTCCTCTTTTGACCTCACCCTCTCACCGTCCCCCCCTACTCACAAGGCAGGCAATACGCTTGACCTCATCTTTACTAGATGTTGCTCTTCTACTAATCTCACTGCAACTCCCCTCCATGTCTCCGACCACTACTTTGTATCCTTTTCTCTCTCGCTCTCCTCCAACACTACTCACTCTGCCCCTACACAGATGGTAATGCGCCGCCGCAACCTTCGCTCTCTCTCTCCCACTACTCTCTCCTCTTCCATCCTATCATCTCTTCCCTCTGCCTCCTCAACCCTCCTCTCCTCCCTTTCTGCATCCTTTGACTCTCTGTGTCCCCTATCCTCCCGGCCGGCTCGGTCCTCCCCTCCAGCTCCGTGGCTTGATGACTCATTGCGAGCTCACAGAACAGAGCTCCGGGCAGCTGAGCGGAAATGGAAGAAAACTAGACTCCCTGCGGACCTGGCATCTTTTCACTCCCTCCTCTCTACATTTTCTTCATCTGTTTCTGCTGCTAAGGCCACTTTCTACCACTCTAAATTCCAAGCATCTGCCTCTAACCGTAGGAAGCTCTTTGCCACATTCTCCTCCCTGCTGAATCCCCCCCCCCCTCCTCCCTCTCTGTGGATGACTTCGTCAACCACTTTGAAAAGAAGGTTGACGACATCCGATCCTCGTTTGTTAAGTCTAATGACACTGCTGGTCCTGCTCACACTGCCCTACCCTATGCTTTGACTTCTTTCTCCCTCTCTCTCCAGATAAAATCTCGCGACTTGTGACTGCAGGCCGCCCAACAACCTGCCCGCTTGACCCCATCCCCTCCTCTCTTCTCCAGACCATCTCCGGTGACCTTCTCCCCTACCTCACCTCGCTGATCAACTCATCCTTGACCGCTGGCTATGTCCCTTCCATCTTCAAGAGAGCGAGAGTTGCACCCCTTCTCAAAAAACCAACACTCGATCCCTCTGATGTCAACAACTACAGACCAGTATCCCTTCTTTCTTTTCTTTCCAAAACTATTGAGCGTGCCGTCTTTAGCCAACTCTCTTGCTATCTCTCTCAGAATGACCTTCTTGATCCAAACCAGTCAGGTTTCAGGACTGGTCATTCAACTGAGACTGCTCTTCTCTGTGTCACGGAGGCTCTCCGCACTGCTAAAGCTAACTCTCTCTCCTCTGCTCTTGTCCTTCTAGACCTGTCTGCTGCCTTTGATACTGTGAACCATCAGATCCTCCTCTCCACCCTCTCCGAGCTGGGCATCTCTGGCGCGGCTCACTCTTGGATTGCGTCCTACCTGACCGGTCGCTCCTACCAAGTGGCGTGGCGAGAAGCTGTCTCCGCACCACGTGCTCTCATCACTGGTGTCCCCCAGGGCTCAGTTCTAGGCCCTCTCCTATTCCCGCTATACACCAAGTCACTTGGCTCTGTCATATCCTCACATGGCCTCTCCTATCATTGCTACGCTGACGATACACAACTAATCTTCTCCTTTCCCCCTTCTGATAACCAGGTGGCGAATCGCATCTCTGCATGTCTGGCAGACATATCAGTATGGATGACGGATCACCACCTCAAGCTGAACCTTGGCAAGACGGAGCTGCTCTTCCTCCCGGGGAAGGACTGCCCGTTCCATGATCTCGCCATCACGGTTGACAACTCCGTTGTGTCCTCCTCCCAGAGTGCGAAGAGCCTTGGCGTGACCCTGGACAACACCCTGTCGTTCTCCGCTAACATCAAGGCGGTGACCCGATCCTGTAGGTTCATGCTCTACAACATTCGGAGAGTACGACCCTGCCTTACACAGGAAGCGGCACAGGTCCTAATCCAGGCACTTGTCATCTCCCGTCTGGATTACTGCAACTCGCTGTTGGCTGGGCTCCCTGCCTGTGCCATTAAACCCCTATAACTCATCTGGTGTTCAACCTTCCCAAGTTCTCTCACGTCACCCCGCTCCTCCGCACACTCCACTGGCTTCCAGTTGAAGCTCGCATCTGCTACAAGACCATGGTGCTTGCCTATGGAGCTGTGAGGGGAACGGCACCTCCGTACCTTCAGGCTCTGATCAGTCCCTACACCCAAACGAGGGCACTGCGTTCATCCACCTCTGGCCTGCTGGCTCCCCTACCTCTAACGGAAGCATAGTTCCCGCTCAGCCCAGTCAAAACTGTTCGCTGCTCTGGCACCCCAATGGTGGAACAAGCTCCCTCACAACGCCAGGACAGCGGAGTCACTCACCACCTTCCGGAGACATTTGAAACCCCACCTCTTTAAGGAATACCTGGGATAGGATAAAGTAATCCTTCTACCCCCCCCCCCCCCCCCTTTACTCCAACCCCCCCCCCCCCCCCAAAAAAAAAATAAAGAAAGAAAGAAAACATTTAAAAAACATTAAAAATAAATCAAATTAAAATTAAAAGAACAAAAAAAAATAACATTGTAAAGTGGTTATTCCACTGGCTATAAGGTGAATGCACCTATTTGTAAGTCGCTCTGGATAAGAGCGTCTGCTAAATGACGTAAATGTAAATGTAAATGTAGTGCCTGATATCAGGGCATAAAACTACTATCTGTCTCTTAAATTAGCCTAGTGCGCCCAGCTGGCGCACATGTGCACTAGGCCCAAACTCATTTTCCCCAGTTTTCTCTGGCTAAACTAGCTGGCTAGTTGAACTATGCTAGTTTTCGTCCTCATTGACAAACTTCATAAATACCCCACCCTCAACTTCAAAACTCCTTGCTAGTTATACAATCAATTAACTAAGAAATTTGCTGAAAAGAAACTTGAAAATGATGTATTCTTTTATTGTTCTGTTGAATAGTCATAACTGGTATGAGATATCTGTCGTAAGATGACGTGGCGAAGGATATCATTGCTACTTAACGTGAATTCAAGTTCAGTTTTGAGATCCACCGGCGTCATTGGCGTAGGGTTAGCTGGACGTTTCTGACTGGTCTTGGAAATGTGACAATGGGCAGCTTCTCACTGCTTGGCTCGATGGGATATGTAGTGATTTTGCTAACACAGCCAGATATGTACACAGTCTTGTACCCTTAACCTCTTTTCAACTGACTATCGTAGTTGTTGATTAAATCAGACTTCATATAAATGAGGTTAGTTGTATAATATAATGAATAATCCAGAAATGTCATAAATTAATTGACACGAGAAAACTTGAGAAAATAGCAACTCTACAGATCTCAATGGCTACAATTAATTACTAAATTACTTCCGGACACTAAGGGTCCGCGGAGCTCCTCCTCTTCACCACTCTATAACCCCATTGGTCAAATACCGTTGTCGGAGGCTTACCAATTGGCTGCTTGAAACTACATAGCTTGCCTTGCATGCAGCACTTATGCCCTATGTTGCCAATATTTGTAAATAGCCCCTGATAGGCAGTGGATGCGCTAGGGAAGTGCATCATAATTGCAGGTGAATAATGCATTACTTTGGAAGCATTAATCATGCTCTCGTTATTCCGGAGGACTATAATTGCATGCTTAAACTACTTGAGTTTTCCCAGCTCATTTCAATGTCTCACACAGATGATTGCACAACTCAGGGTAAATACGCTGTCACAATAATGGGAATAAAACACGAAAGCTCGATATGTCAACTGATGTCTGTTGACATCACTACCATTATTCTATTTTGATGACAAAGTGATTATCACTAGCATGTAAATGCTTACTGAATTAAGATGGCATTGTCATTTAAACGTAAGTGCATACTCGATTTAGACATATTTGTCATTCAAACTTGCTTACTAGACTCAGATTTAATTGAGATTCAAAGGAAGATGCTTTGTGGATGTGAATGTACAGTGATTATACAGAGTGAGTGTGCAGAGACAGAGTGACCCACAAGGCTGGGAGCTGCTGTATCTACAGGTCTGTAATATTGCAGGAGCATAATTACACGCCTGGTGCACTTTAATGCGTTTCTGCCTGACATGAACCAGCTGCCCATTACACAGTCCAAATGGAACACCCACATTGTTCCGGCTGTTGGCTCTTGAGCAGAGCCATAATGTCCTACGTAACGCACGTAAAGTCCTCTTTATAGCAGGCGACTGGAAAAACTAAACTCAGCAAAAAAAGAAACGTCCCTTTTTCAGGACCCTGTCTTTCAAAGATAATTCGTAAAAATCCAAATAACTTCACAGATCTTCATTGTAAAGTTTCCCATGCTTGTTCAATGAACCATAAACAATTAATGAACATGCACAAGTGGAACGGTCGTTAAGACACTAACAGCTTACAGACGGTAGGCAATTAAGGTCACAGTTATGGAAACTTAGGACACTAAAGAGGCCTTTCTACTGACTCTGAAAAACACCAAAAGAAAGATGCCCAGGGTCCCTGCTCATCTGCGTGAACGTGCCTTAGGCACGCTACAAGGAGGCATGAGGACTGCAGATGTGGCCAAGGCAATAAATTGCAATGTCCGTACTGTGAAATGCCTAAGACAGCGCTACAGGGAGACAGGACGGACAGCTGATCGTCCTCGCAGTGGCAGACCACGTGTAACAACACCTGCACAGGATCGGTACATCCGAACATCACACCTGCGGGACAGGTACAGGATGGCAACAACAACTGTCCGAGTTACACCAGGAACGCACAATCCCTCCATCAGTGCTCAGACTGTCCGCAATAGGCTGAGAGAGGCTGGACTGAGGGCTTGTAGGCCTGTTGTAAGGCAGGTCCTCACCAGACATCACCGGCAACAACGTCGCCTATGGGCACAAACCCACCGTCGCTGGACCAGACAGGACTGGCAAAAAGTGCTCTTCACTGACGAGTCACGGTTTTGTCTCACCAGGGGTGATGGTCAGATTCGCGTTTATCGTCGAAGGAATGAGCGTTACACCGAGGCCTGTACTCTGGAGGGGGATCAATTTGGAGGTGGAGGGTCCGTCATGGTCTGGGGCGGTGTGTCACAGCATCATCGTACTGAGCTTGTTGTCATTGTAGGCAATCTCAACACTGTGCGTTACAGGGAAGACATCCTCCTCCCTCATGTGGTACCCTTCCTGCAGGCTCATCCTGACATGGCCCTCCAGCATGAAAATGCCACCAGCCATACTGCTCGTTCTGTGCGTGATTTCCTGCAAGACAGGAATGTCAGTGTTCTGCCATGGCCAGCGAAGAGCCCGGATCTCAATCCCATTGAGCACGTCTGGGACCTGTTGGATCGGAGTGTGAGGGCTAGGGCCATTCCCCCCAGAAATGTCTGGGAACTTGCAGGTGCCTTGGTGGAAGATTGGGGTAACATCTCAAAGCAAGAACTGGCAAATCTGGTGCAGTCCATGAGGAGGAGATGCACTGCAGTACTTAATGCAGCTGGTGGCCACACCAGATACTGACTGTTACTTTTGATTTTGACCCCCACTTTGTTCAGGGATACATTATTCAATTTCTGTTAGTCACATGTCTGTGGAACTTGTTCAGTTTATGTCTCAGTTGTTGAATCTTGTTGAATGTTAAGTTTGCTGAAAATAAACGCAGTTGACAGTGAGAGGACGTTTCTTTTTTGCTCAGTTTACATGGGCATGGCAGCCATTGATCAATCCGATTCTGGCCAGCCAAATGTATAAAAAATAAAAGCAAAACTTTGCTGTTGTTTATGATTTCTAAGGCAGCACATATACTAAAACGTAGCTGTTGATTGAAATGCAGCTATAGGACTGGATGTTCTGAGTGGTTGGGACAGTGGCGCGTATTCATGGATGTCAAGGGAAGCCAGGCTTCCGAAAAAATTTACCAATAAAAATATTAAGAAACATAACATATTTTATCTTTCGTCTCTCTGTGTTTCATAATTTTCCTTCAATTCGGAAAAGGCTGAATGTATTTCACTGGAGAAAGCATCCGAGCGAGCAAAACAATGCCTTTCTATCAGTCTACATGTAGGCCATCTATCTGATGCTGTCTGGTCCAAACAAGTATGACATTGTTGCCGCCCGTAGCAATGAATGCAAGGGAAGCCAGCGAGCATTTGACCTCCCTTGATAAAAAAGTATAAAAAATAGCCAATCAACTTTGAGCTAAATTGGGCGAGCTCAACTGTGAATGGTCCTGGCGCATCAAAAAAAGGGAAGCCAGCTTGGATTTTGGTGTCACTCCTATCAAATCACATTGAGAGCATATGTCATTGACAGAAACAACTTGAATTGTTGCATCTCGTTGTGCTGTTGTCCTCCAGTGGCTTGCTAGCTAAAATTGTCACTTTCCTAAATTATCCATAGAAAAAAAAAAAAAACATTAATTCATACATTGTTGTGCCCCTGGAAGTTCAGTATGTAGCTAGATGTAGAAGGCTAAAGTTAACTAGCTAACATTGCCCATGAATGGAAATTAGGCTAGCGAGCAAGCATTTTAGCCATGTAGCCTAGGACAACAAAACATTAATGCGTGCACAGTATGACAGAGTGATAGACCGTTTCGTCAACATGAAAGAGAGGAGGATGACATTGGTGTTTCTCTACAAGTAGGGTGAGTCAACATGTTTTTCTACTTGCACGAACATGCGCAGGTACACACACGCTCACACGCACAGTAATCAGAACCATGGACAGCCACATCATATTTAGCTTACGTTGATTGGACTAAATTGTGTTTGGTATCCTTTAGTTGTCACTGTATTAGACTAAGCATAGGTGATTTGATGATGTTGAAATGTTGAAGATGAAATGGTGCTGGAATAGTCTGTGGTTCTAAATCAGTAGTTGTTTAGTGGTCCGAAAATGTCGGAAACATTAAATTGCTTGACCGTGCTGTAGGTCATGTAACTGTCTGTTAAATGCAATATTCTTTGTGGACTTCAATGGACAGGGGTTGCTATCCGGTTTTGTGATAAAACAAAGGTGTGGTTGAATTTATTCTGCCACTGTGTCTTCTTATTTCCTTGGCCTTTAGGCCTATATATCACGGTCGCAAGGCACATGAATTAACAGGTTAAAGAGCAAACAACGCAATTATCACAACACAAATTCCTGGTTTGGGATGTGGTGTGTGATGAGAGGGTCTTTGATGTTTTGTGATGCTGACGAAGCTGAGAGCTATAGGAGGAAAGGCGGGGGTTAGCTTGAGAAAGTGTTGGTGTTGTGTACTGCATCTGATCATCCAATTTAAAGGACAGACGCTGATGCTGCAGACACTTTACAAGTCCAGGATGTTTTGTGTCTTAAGTCTGGGAAAGACAACTGATATTAAAGGATGGGAAATTGTGGTTATTGCTTGTTTTCCGACTTTGTTGAGAGCAATAAGGGGGGAAGACGGGGGTTACCATCAGAGGGTGTTGGTGTTGTGTATTGCATTTTTACATTTTAGTCATTTAGCAGACGCTCTTGCACAGAGTGACTTACAGTAAGTGCATTCATCTTATGATAGATACTGCAGGTGAAACAGCCACATATCTCATAAGATAGGTTTCCATCCAATGGCGACAGATTTTCATGCAAATATGATAAAATCTGCATAAAAAAACATAATTCTCACATAATTAATTTTACAGACACGAAAAGATCCTACCTTGTCTAGCACATTTTTTACTTTACTCGCATGAAAAGGTTGGATGGAAACCTGGCTATCTAGAGCAGATGAACGATACAGATCCCTGGCCCACACGGATGAACAGAGGCTGAGGTGGCATCTCATCATCCAGTTTGGAGGGCAGACTGATTTTGCAGACGCTGTATGCATCTAAGCTGTTTTATGTCTAGTCTGGTGAAGAAATTACTGCTATAAAGTGTGGAAATTGTGCTTATTGCTTGTGTTCTGGGTCTGTTCTATCCTTATGGTTATGCAGCTACATTATTATATTTTAGTATGCATTTGTTGAAGCTCAATGTTAAATTAAAATCTCCCTACCATCATATCTAAGCCAATATGGCACCAACGTTGATCACAATTCGCAAAAATGAACTTGATTGGAGATACACAACACAATCCCGCCTCCCGTCATGAGCTGTCCAGCCGTGACATAGAACCACATACCAGATTTTTTAACAGGGTTGTTAGCAATTGAGTTTTCAGAGTATTTTCTGCGCCTATCTTGCGCAAATTCTAAACGTTGGATTAAACCGAGACTATAGTGTCCATAAAGTGACAATTGGACTTTATGTCAGATTGACTAAGTTTCTAGGTGCAACAGTTTTTATGAAATGTATAATGTATCGCTCTCACGTGCTCATTTCTGTCCATTAAGAACCAACGATGTGCTACCTTTGGTAGCATTTATAATAATGCTAACATCTTTTCAACTGAATCTCAGAGTTCTAAAACCGGGACCAGCAACTCAGTTGCTGTGCAACAGCAGCAGCTAGCAGCTGGCTAGCAGCTGTAGCTAGCTAGCTAACACCAGTCAGATTAGAAGCAAGCTACAAGCAAAGGAAACTAGATAGCTAGGTATATGTTGCTATGAATTGTTTTTCATATGGCTTAAGTCATCTGTTAGCTATGTTAAATCTAAACCCGGCCAATGCACATGCAAGTAGTGCATCGGCTGTGCATTGCAGTGAGTGTGCACATGCTAGCTAGCTAGTTAGCTAGATCAACACACGAGGGCATTGCTCATTGCTGTTTACCTGACCAAGCTAAGGCAATTTCAACCAAATTGACTCAAAATGCTGGCCATGCAAAATACAGGTTTCGATTTCGGCTCTGAATGAATAGGTGGCATTTGGCACTGATTGTGGTCGGAGGACTGAATGTTCTAGGCCAGCCATGGTGACTCACACAGTATACAAGGAAACAGTGACAAGGATATCAAATAAAAATAAAACAAAAGTGCATTGGTCGCGTTCATAGATGTTATAGTGGGTGCAGCAAAATGCTTATGTTAGTAGTAAAATGTCAAACAAGTACACCAATAATTAAAATGTAAAAAACGAGTACAGCAAACAAAAAGAAATCAAGAACATCGGGACGAATCCAATTAACAACCTAAATAGCACTGTAACAGTAATCAAAACACAATCCATATGCATGTACACTGGAAGAATTTGCACAAGATATACAGCAAACTTGATGATTGAGTTGGAGTCATGCATGGCCACGCAGTCATTGGTGAACAGGGAGTACAGAAGGGGGATGAGCACACACCCCTGGGGGGCCCCGCATGGTGAAGGTGTTGTTGCCTACCCTCACCACCTGGGGTCAGCCCATCAGGAAATGTAGGACCCAGTTACACAGGGAGGAGTTCAGACCCAAGGCCCTGAGCTTAGTGATGAGCTTGGAGGGCACTATGGTGTTAAAGGCTGAGCTATAGTCGATGAACAGTATTCTCACATACAGTTGAAGTCGGAAGTTTACATACACTTAGGTTGGAGTCATTCAAACTCGTTTTTCAACCACTCCACAAATGTCTTCTTAACAAACTATAGTTTTGGCAAGTCGGTTAGGAAATCTACTTTGTGCATGACACAAGTAATTTTTCCAACAATTGTTTACAGACAGATTATTTCACTTATAATTCACTGTATCACAATTCCATTGGGTCAGAAGTTTACATACACTAAGTTGACTGTGCCTTTAAACAGCTTGGAAAATTCCAGAAAAATGATGTCATGGCTTTAGAAGCTTCTGATAGGCTAATTGACATAATTTGAGTCAATTGGAGGTGTACCTGTGGATGTATTTCAAGGCCTATCTTCAAACTCAGTGCCTCTTTGCTTGACATCATGGGAAAATCAAAAGAAATAAGCCAAGACCTCCGAAAAAATGTGTACACCTCCACAAGTCTGGTTCATCCTTGGGAGCAATTTCCAAACGCCTGAAGGTACCACGTTCATCTATACAAACAATAGTATGCAAGTATAAACACCATGGGACCACGCAGCCGAGTTTCTGACCGGTCTCAGCTCCAGGCGAATCGTCGCCGTATTCCAGCCCCCGCTTATGCCATCGGAGATAGGGTCTGGTTGGCTACACGGGACCTTCCTCTGCGGACTGAGTCAAGGAAACTGTCGCTGATGTTCATTGGTCTGTTTGTGGTGGAGAGAGTGATTAATCCGGTTGTGGTTCGACTCAAGTTGCCTAGGACGCTCAGAGTCCATCCCACCTTCCATGTCTCCTGCCTCAAGCCTGTTCTCCTCAGCCCTCTGTTGCCCCCTCCGCCTCCTCCTCCTCCTCCTCGGATGATCGGAGGAGGTCCTGTCTACACGGTGCGCCGCATCATGGATTCCAGACGGCGGGGCCGGGGTTTCCAGTATCTCGTGGACTGGGAGGGGTATGGTCCTGAGGAGTTGGATTCCTCGGCGTCAGATCCTTGATGCTGACCTCCTTCGTGACTTCTACCGCCTCCATCCTGGCGCTCCGGGTAGTCCGCCCGGTGGCGTTCATCGGAGGGGGGGTACTGTCATGAACCCTGCATCCTGAGTCTGTTCCTGCCTGTGTTGCCGTTTTTCTGCTCGGTATCTCCTGTTTCCTGTAGGTGCCTGAACGCACCCTGTCCGGTTGCCGGGCGATGTTGCTAGGCGGGTGATCTCTCGATTAACCGCACCTGCTTCTCATCAGCCTCGGCACACCTGGTCCTGATCATTACCCCTTCTTAAGCTCTGACCTGACATCCATTCCCTGCCGGATCGTTAGCCATTAACAGTATGTTTTGTCAGCGTATCAGCCTCTGAGTACTAGCGTTAGTTTTGTTGTTTTTGCACCTTGTTGACCTGCCTTGTACTTACCTCCATTTTTTCTGTCTACAGTCATTCTCCCGGAACCTTCACCCAACCCCTGCCGTGCCATCATTTAATCTGCCACTTCACCTCCATCTACTCATCTCCACCACCCGCTCCGTCTCCTGGATTATTCTGCATCTTTTGAATCTGTAAATAAACACTCACCTTCGTTCAACTCACCTTGTCCTGGTCTGCTTCTGGGTTCTGTCTTAGAGAACCGTGACAAACCTTATGATGGGTATAGGGAAAATTCGAGTATCATCTAGTAGCCTAAACCTATCGATGTTACATTGAACTGGGTGAAGTGAATATGAATGACAGTCATCCAACATGCTGTAATAGAAATAAGGCCATGCTCATTAATAAAATAATTGTCCTCCCTCATCATAAACGGCACTGACCGCCACTGGTTGCAACAATTGCTACCTGTTTACCTCGCTCATATGTTATGCTCACTGTCTTGATCGCTATCACTCTTCCACTTGCTACTTGCTATTCTTTGTCTAGTAATTAACGTGTTGTTGGTTAGATTGGACAGAACACATACAGTAGCTAAGGAAAACAGGTGGTTAAGCTTGTGTACTAGTGGAGCTGTTTTGTTTTTGCATGAGGGCTATCTAGAGCAGATGAAAGATAGAGACCCCCGGCCCACACTGATGAATAGAGGCTGAGGTGGCATCTGATCATCCAGTTTAGAGAGCAGACTGATTTTGCAGACACCGTATGCATCTAAGCTGTTTTATGTCTAGTCCGGGAAAGAAATGACTGATATAAAGGGTGGAAATTGTGCTTATTGCTTGTGTTCTGGGTCTGTTCTATTCGTATGGTTGTGCAGCTAGATTATAATCTTTAGCACTCACATCCCTAATTATCCGCGTAATTACCATTTTTCATCGGTAATGCAGCAACAAAATGTGTAATGACCTCTGTGTGGTTCCATAACATTCCCTCTAATAACATGCTGCTGGCAGGATTCTTCAAACCTGCTCCTTTCAAAGTGTTCACTCACCTTTGGCTAAAACTCCATTTACACTCTCTCTAACATCTCCCCAGTGGAGGAATGAACCCAAGGCCAATAGAGAAGTGTGACATTTCACGTAGCCTACCAATAACAATCTAGAACACCTCTCTGGGGTCTGACAGTTTCCTCTCTACTATGTTCTGTTTGAAGTATATTCTATAGACTGTTGCAACATTAGCTACCTGTTTACCTCGCTCATATGTTATGCTCACTGTCTTGATCGCTGTCACTCATCGGCACTTGCTATTCTTTGTTTAATAATTAACTTGATGCTGGTTCGATTGGACAGAACACATACAGTAGCTAAGGAAAACAGGTGGTTAAGCTTGTGTACTAGTGGAGCTGTTTGTTTCACTTGCCCTATCTGGTAACTCTATGGACCCAGAAGTATCAACATCAGGCAGGTTGCAGCTTATTGATCTTTGAAGGAGTTCCAGCTTGTTTTATAGGTGTTCGTTATACTTTCCCCTTTCCCAACTCAGTATTTCAGGACCCAGTATTTCACCTTGGGTTAGTTGGATCAATGCAAATCCTACTTCAACTCAGATTCAATCCCCACCAGCTCAATGTCTCAGTCTGCTACCCAGAGACCCCCAGACCTCCAGTCATCCCTGGGCAGCTGGGGCCCCTGTGGGCCCTCTGGGTGTTTTGGGCTCCTGTGTTTGTTGCTGCCCACCTCAGACACGGACAGAATACTAAATCCCATCGCTGACACCAATTACACAACCAGCAGAAGCGTAGCCCATAGCCCAGCTCTTGCTCTGTCCATTTCTCTCTGTCTCTCTCTCTCTCTCTCTCTCTCTCGCTCATCCTCTCTCTTTTTCGTTTAATCAATCTCATGCTCTATCAGTGCTCCTCTTTTCAAAGACTCCTATGTCACTCCTATCTTCTCTAGAAATGTAAAGCCTGACAGGGGCTGTTTACGTTCCGTCGGACAGTAGTTTTCCCCCTGGGTGTCATGGTGAAACAGGCTCCCCACAGCTGATCTGTTCCCGCTGTCTGACAGTAATGAGCAAAGTCAGTGAGTCAGCATTGACAGTCAGTGCACTATGCCAGCAGTGGGCCCTGCCAAGGCACGGATGCGGTACTGGTTCCTAGCAGCAAGATGTTTTGATTTCTTGCTATTCCCCATTCCCCTTTTATCCCCCCCCCCACCCCCCCCCCTTCTTGCTTCACAAGGCATTCATATTTCTTTCTGAAGTAGGTCCCATTTGCGACTAGATGATTTGTGAGTTGGCAGGATGTAGCTCTGTCCCGTTGGTATGACTGTTAGTCTACAACAGATGTGTTTGGTAAACTTTATAATGAGGTTAAACTGTTTGCTCTGAAATTTGGCATTGTTGAACATCCATAATAACAATATTAAATCCATATTAATTCACTGTGTACACTGATTAGGTACCATCCATTCATTTGGTTAGTTTCATTCATTTGTTAGTTCACAGGGTAGTTTGTTTACTTGTGCACTGTTTATGCATATGTTTATTGACTTACTGTATGTCAACTATAATGGAGGTGTACATAGCCTGGGTTTATTATGTGAGAGCCAAACTGCTACGGACATTACCGTTACAGAGCACACAACCAGTCCTCCTTCACAATCGCAATAAAAGGCCTCCACTCTGGCTTCAAAAACAAACTAACAAGTCAAACTGGGGTTTTTCCACATTAAAGTCCCTGTATTGCGGGTCCTAAGGTCTGTAAATAACTCCCTCAGTGGGTTGTGTGTGTGTGCATGTGTGTCAATGTGGAATGGACCTCCCATACTGCACCGCGTTGGGCGTCTGGCAGTGCTCCAACTAAATCTACTGCATGTCCCCTTGTGCAAGGCAAGAGGCAGCCACCTGAAGAAACTATGGAAGCGTGTGAGGGAGTAAGTCTGGTGGAGAGGGATGGTGTGCACGGAATAAGTGGGGGGTTAGAAATGAGAAAGAGAGGAGAGACAGAGAGAGAGAGACAGAGAGCGAGGGGGGTTAGGGGGAGAAGAGAGAGACAGGGAGACAGGGAGACAGGGAAAGAGAGAGAGGAACAAACACACAGATGGAGAGAAAGCAAGAGAGAGAATGCGAGAGAGAGAAATCTCCAGGGCCCTATCACCCCTCCCTGTCACTCTGAAGGATATTGTCCCCAGAAAGATCAAGCCTGCGATTAATATTACATTGATGTGTGATTTATTTTTCTGTCGTTTGTGGCCCCTTTATTTAATTTCTACCCCTTCCAGATGATGACATTCATCCATCGCTCTCTCACATCACATTTGGGCTTGACACAATCTTTTATAATTTTGTTTGTAGGAAGGGGAGAGTGTTGTTTAACATCTAAAGCCTTGGAGCTGAAAAGGTTTGTTTCCATTATTTATTTGAGTGTTTTGGCGCCTGTGTTGATCTGTTGCTCGGCAGGGACTATGGGGGAGACTAAGAATATGATTGACAGCTGATAGCCGGGGGAGGGCACTAACCCGGGCAGACATCTAAAGTGGGTAAGAGATTGGGCAAAAACGTGGCAACAACATTATCCTACTTACTTCCTCATCCATCTCTGACACATTCCATCTGAATTTAAGCAGAAAATGTTATGAATTATATGTCAAACAAATATTGTGGTGCATCATGCCAGTGGATTGCAATGACTGAGCTGCTGAGAGGAGGGTGTGTTCAAGAGCTTCCACAGTTTTACCCTATTACAATGAAAACATTTGTTTGCTTATCATACTGCCTCTCCATATGACCTTCTGTGAGCCTGTAACAGCAGTAAAACTCTCTCATTCAGCTCATACACATACCTACAGAACACTTTAAGCACGTGCCATGAAGAGAAGATTGAGAGCAAAGGTAGTGGGAGGTGCAGGAAACCGAAGAAAACAAAGATACTTGTGTCTTGGTATTTTGTTGGACGTCTTTCTCGCTAATTTGTTTGAATGAATGCATGAGAAACACATTGCATAAGGGTTCGAAAGAGGGAGACATATAGAGAGAGGGAGACAGACAGACAGACAGACAGGGAGAGAGAGTAAGAGAAAGACAGAGTAAGAGATCATTATTTATTTCAAGAGGGAAAGACGAAGAGAGTGTAAGATTGAGCGGGAGAGAGGAAAGAGTGCGTGTGGGATTGAAGAATAGATTTCAAGAGAGAGAGAGAAAGATACAGTCTGCAAGAGAGAGAGAATGGAATGGTGGAATGGAGTGAGTGTTAAGCCTGTGGAGTGCTAGTTTCCGGCGGTTAGGGTTACACCTCTCAGCTGTAACAATAGAGCCATTCAACCCTACGGTGTGAGGCTCAGTAAGCTCATTGACTGTCTAACCCTAGCCTGGTTAGAGCAGGCCTCCCCACGGTTCAACATAGGAGGCTCCACCCCTTAACACACACATTAAGTCATCTGACAGTGAGATCCCGAGTCCTGGTCATGTGACCAAAGGACACCTTGTCTCCTGTCGCCTCTTTCTTTCTTTCTTTCTTTCTTTCTTTCTTTCTTTCTTTCTTTCTTTCTTTCTTTCTTTCTTTCTTTCTTTCTTTCTTTCTTTCTTTCTTTCTTTCTTTCTTTCCTTCGCTCTCTCTCTCTCTCCTTCTCCCTTTCTCGCAAGATTCAGAGGAAGGGTGGGAAGATGCTTGGTGGGGGGAAGATTTAGGGGCACGAGGGTTCCCAGGGAGGAGGAACTCCAACAAGTCCACAAGTTAAGTAGGAAATATCAAGCATGTTTCAGTCTAGACGTGGAGGGGCCTTCTACTGTACTCTGGGATTTGCCTCAGTTTTGACAGATCAAATTCATTGTGTGGGAACCTTTTGACAAAGAACAATAATCACCAATTTGGCCTACACGTATCATGCTGATATCTCTTATAGAAACCAAACTTTTCAAAGTAAAAACATGAAGGACAGCGGGTAATAGGCGTACGGCGTCCGTATTATGAAGTCGTCAGTTGTCAGACAAAAATCCATCGGTGGTCAGACAAAACTCCCTCAGCTGACAGCTGACAACTTCTTAATATGAATGCAGTACATGGTCCTAAACCCCCATGGCCATGCCTGTCCACAATTCCCTCCATTCATTAGCTCCCACCATGTAGGCTGGCAATGCTGAGCGTCCTGTGAATTGATTAGGAATCATGCTCTGGCTTTTAACTCCTGTGTGTGTGTGTGTGTGTGTGTGTGTGTATAGAGTTGGGTAGTATAACAGATTACATGTAATAGGGATTACATAATCAGATTACCAAAAATGAAGTAACTGTAATCAAACTGGATTACAATTTTTTTTTTGTGAAATCGGATTACAGTTACATTCTGAAAAACAGCTGATAAAATTGTTTGAGTAATATCAAGATATGGGCTGCAAGTATTAGCCTTAAACTCACAGAAATCTACCATTTTTGACATGAGTGTGCTCACATGCTCCCTTAAAAGACATTCGCTTGAAAAACGATAAAAAAGCGGAAATAGGACTGTTTGTCCTTATTTAACGCCATAGTCAGTATACATTTCCTCAAGATAGTCAGAATTAATCTAAGATAACGCAAGAAATCTGTCATTAATTTGGACGTTTTTGCCAAGGAGATCTTAGTTGCGCAATTTTACATCTAACTAAGATGTTTGGTGCAGTATTTCTAAATGAACAAATTTGCATGAAAATGTGTCATCTATCTTTGAATGACAACAAAGACTTTACTGAAGAATCAATACTTATTACAATAAAAATTGTGTGCCCGAACAACCGAAAAAACCCTCACAGAAATCCAAAACTAACAAAGAATCTCAAAATGTTGTCATAATATATGCACAAACTCTTCTGAACTGTTTCGGCTAGGAAGCATGCAGATGCCTAACTCATCACAACTCTCTCTCTCTCTCTCTCTCTCTCTCTCTCTCTCTCTCATACACAGTTTGCCCTAGCCTCAGTGTAGAAAGGAGTTAGGTGTGGTATCTGGTGTGTACGTTGGGGGAACTTCCAGACCAGAGGTGCTATACTGCCGAGCCGAAGAGTGACAACAGACCAAGAGAACACATAACCCCTCGGCAGGTTCTGGATTGAGCTGGGAGGATTGTTAGGGTCTACTTTCTGTAGTTACAGCACTGTAAAAGGACAGCTATCTTTCCTCTGTCGGCTTCCATGTTTTAATATGCTGTGAAAGTTACAAACTGGAAAATGTAAACATATACAGTTGGAGCTATCTCATTATTTTTTAAGGCATGAAGCAGCATTAGCAAGAGAGGAGCTGAAGCTTACTTACTGTAAATAAGGTAATTGTTTTGCCCAACAGAGTTGATAGATTTATTTATACTTAATTTCAGCTAGCAAGCTAGACACTGCTCCTGCTCCCTCTTGCTAACTACCGTAATGCTGCTTCACTCCTCTTAGAAATGACACAGTGGCTCATTTTGTAGCTGTTTGTGACCTTAAATATTCACAGGACATTGTGTTTGTCAATGGAACCCATAAGGTCAAGCTATATAGTGAATATATACTGTTATTCAAGGTCATGAACATTACCTGGATTCAGTGTCCCAAAGACAAGAACACACACAGTGGTGTAGTGCTGTCTGGAGAAGTTGGTATACTCTGCATCTTCCAAACGGCCCGCCCGGTGAAGGAAAGGCGCCCTGTGTGAAAAATTATGTTTCCCTATAGTTTTGAATGTTTTCCATAGATTTATAATGGTTTCACGCTGAAAATCACAGTTTTTTTTAATAGAAAGAATGTAATGTTCTAAGTCCACAACAATGCTTAAAGCACATCAGGAGAACATTTTTGAGGTGGGTGTAGTTGCCCTTTAACTAATTTGTCCACCTAGGGGACTGTACGTTATTTATGATGAGGGACACCTGGAGAAAATCAGATCTCTCTGCAATGAAAATAGAGGCCGTCCCTTCAGTAAAATATATTTGTACCCGACTGTTATGATGAGTTTCTGGTATTGAGAAGTTCAGGATGCAAGAGAGCAGTTACACACAGATGGAGATTGGATTCAGTCATTATTTAATGGTTACAATGTTTGATTCAATGACAGGGTGTACGGACATAGCCTCCTTCCATCTGAATGACTTCCATAGAAAATCTCTCACCTTATATACTGCTCTTCCAATCTACTTTTATCTTACCCAGCTGCTAACCATTATTGATTGTCACTCATCTACCACCATATCATGTGCCTCCTTGGTGTCGTGTGGCACCCTAGCCAGGCCATTCCATCACGCACCCATCCTAAGATCAGCACCAGTGGTCCCCAATCTATCTTGGCACACTGACCTTCTGTTACTTACTTGTGACACCAATAACACATGGTTTGTCCTTGTTCTCTGTCCACATACAGCTTATGAGTTGCACATATATTAATGAATGTTGTATTACAAATCATCATAACACCGACCCTCCCTGAACGCTTGAAAAAAAAACAAGTGACCCTCCCCTATACCCCAAATAATAATGAAAACATAAAGTGGATAGCAGAAAACATGCCTACCATTTATCCTCACTCCTAGGACCAGAGCCTTAGATATGCAGTTTTAGAAACTGTTCTTCGTTTTGTAAGCATTACATGGCAAAGTAACCAGAAGGTTGTCGATTCGCAGACCACCGTGGACAAGGGGGGGTAAAAAGATATCCATTATAACAAAAGCACTGCATGAATTTATGATCTTATTTGCAGGTTCCGAGAAAAAATGCCTTTTATAATTGAATTCATGCAATTCTACATCATTTTACATCACTGGAGACAAGCAGAATCTGTTTATCTATACTGGCTATTGCTAAAAAAGGAGGATAGTCTGAGTTTGAAACAGTGCTAAAGTTGTCTATCAACTGTAAACAGAACCAGTTACAACTGAAGTAACTGATAGTCAATGAATTCGAGAAAAATACATTCATTGTTTAACATTGTTTGTATTTTACACAGCAGATCCGAATACAATAGCATATAAGCCTACTGTAGCATAGTAGGCCTATAATATGTTACACCAAAAACACCTCCTCAGTAATGTCTTATCTGAAGTTGGCAAATATTTTCCTAATGCGGCCAAAACTCAACAGCACGCGCGCCGCAGGCTTTGATTTAAACAAAATAGGCCTACGAGAAATGCTAATCGTTTGTTAACATCATCTTCTTTAATTCGCTCGCAAAACAGTTATTCAAGAAGATCTAAATCCATATTCCCATGAAACTGATTGAGATCAAATGATTGGCATGCAGTTTGGACATTTCACCAGTAAAACATGAAGAATCATCATTCACGATTGACAGTGATAATGGCCTACTTTGAAATTAGGTATGCCTAACTTAGTGTTTGAGGGTATTAAAAATAGAGGATGGAGGATACATTTGAGGATGCATTTTATGCACCTATTCTGTAATGATATTCAATCTGTCGGTACTCGGTACAAACTTTGATTGAGAAATTATGATGTCATTAAATAAAAAATTGTGCGCTCCCTCACCTAAAAAAATATCACTACAGCACTGCGCCTCTGCTATAGAAGGTTGTATTGCAGCCTCTGAACGTCATAGAGACAAACCAAAGATATCCCATATGCATCGGAGTCACGTCTTCCCCGGCATTTTACAGCTTGTTTCTAGCATAAAGCATTGCGGACTAAAGCGTCATTATACTGTAGATAGTTATATATAATCAGGTACCTAAGGGACTGTACGTTATTTATAATGAGGGATACCTGGAGAAAATTGGATCTCTCTAAAATGAAAATAGAGGCCGTCCCTTCTGTAAAATATATTTTTACCCGACCCTCCCTGAGTTTTATATAATCAGGTCCATTTTATTTGTGTTAAAATCTATTATAGCAGTAGCAAACGTTGGACCCCAGGAAGAGTAGCTGTTGCCTTGGCAGCAGCTAATGGGGATCTGGAATGAAAAAAAAATTAAAAATACCTCCGGTCCTCCTTCTCACCTTCATACTCTCCCTCTCAAACTGAACAGGACATTAGTAGGCCTAGTCCGCACGCACAGATTCAACCAAGACTACGGACCAAACCTTTTCAATACCTGGTTTGCATACCCACTGTTGCCTTAAGTTTGCATTTACTGGTAGATATCATAAGTTCAAATGTCTTTTCTACCGGCTACCTATGTCATTCTTCTGTGAGCTGCTCCATGCATGCGACAACCAGTTGAAAGCTGAGCGCTATTGTTGCCTGACAGATGATATTCCACTGAAACTAGGCTATGTGTGCGGCATGCATGAGAATATATTTCACGTGCTTTGCATTTGTGTACGCCAGGGGTGCCCAGACTTTAGGATCTACTTTTTCCACCCTCTTCCTAACGCGGTCTACTCCCCCTCCCCCCGCCAATATTAAATAACATTTCACCTTATTGATTGGATGATTTGCACTGCATGCTGTCAGCAAGCTTTGCATAGTCTGTGTTTCCTTTCAACAATATTATTTTGAACAGTTCCTCTTTGGCAGTCATATCTTCAAACACCATTCTGATGAAAATACACAACTGAGATATGTCGATCACATCTGTCGACTCGTCAAATTGAAGTGAAAAGAACACACACTAATTTATGTCTTTTTTAAGATGCTCCCTCAAATCCTCATCCATCATGTCACAGCGCTGTGTAACAGTATTTCTGGATAGCTGAACATCCTTAATAGCGGAAATGAGTTCAGATTTATTTGTGAAATCATCAAACAATGATTTTGCTGCCTCCTGGAACGGTTTCTTGTGCTATGCTAGTGTGCGACTTACCAGGAATGATGCAATCATGACTGCCTTTGATTTTGAGCTGGGCCTTGTAAAGATCAATTGTTGGGCAGCTAGTTGAGACTTCAACTCTTTTACTTTTCTCTTACGTAGTTCACTTTTAGCTGGAAAGTCACTTTCATATTTCTTGTGAACAGTTTTGAAATGCCTCTCGACAGTTCCCTTCCTAGCAAGAGCTACGTTTGAATGGCAGATCAGACATACAGTGGGGAAAAAAGTATTTAGTCAGCCACCAATTTTGTTTCTGGTGTCCTTTGACATCTCTAGTCTTGGCCATAGTGGAGTTTGGAGTGTGACTGTTTGAGGTTGTGGACAGGTGTCTTTTATACTGATAACAAGTTCAAACAGGTGCCATTAATACAGGTAACGAGTGGAGGACAGAGGAGCCTCTTAAAGAAGAAGTTACAGGTCTGTGAGAGCCAGAAATCTTGCTTGTTTGTAGGTGACCAAATACTTATTTTCCACCATAATTTGCAAATAAATTCATTAAAAATCCTACAATGTGATTTTCTGGATTTTTTTTCCTCAATTTGTCTGTCATAGTTGACGTGTACCTATGATGAAAATTACAGGCCTCTCTCATCTTTTTAATTGGGAGAACTTGCACAATTGGTGGCTGACTAAATACTTTTTTTCCCCATTTTGAATTTGTTGTGGTGAAAAATAATATTCCTCTCACTCACTGTGAAAGTGGTAGATTTTCGGTTTCTTGCTGCTTGGTCCAGCACTCATATTAAAAACATAACCGCAACTTCATAGAAAAAACAACACTGGAACAACAAATAATATTCTGTTACAGGTCTGTTACAGGTCTCGCAAGCGTGGAAATGTAAACGTACTAACTGCAGACGGTTGCTATGGCAGCGACAGTTTGGAAAACAAATGTAGCAACTATAGTGCCGTGGGTTGGTCCAATTTTATGTAAATCAAACAGTTTTTTAAATATTTTGGCTGTGCAGTAATATTCGACAAAGAAGCTAACCTGTAAGCAAAGCATATGGCGCTTCAGAACTGTGGACCTCATTATTTTTAAGCAGACTCGATGGTAACGCTGTGAATTGGCAAAATATATATTTTTAGTGCATACATTTTGAAAACTTTTATGCGGTCTACTAGAAAGAAGTTTGCGATCGTCAGGTCGACCGCAATCGACGTCCTGGGCACCAAAGCTGTAATCTATTTTCTGCATGATTTCTCTATTTTACTAAACCTCCACTACACTATTAAACATCAGGGGGGATTAAGAAGTGAGTATATGCAATGCCCACTGAAAATAAATTGGGTATACCTGCATAAAGCCTCCACTACACCACTGGACACACAACTGAACAGTTGCGCAACAGCCTTTGTGTGTGGGAGGATGACAACAACTGTTTTGTCAACTAACAGCCATCCATACTGAAAGCTTAAATGCTTATGCTGTCCAACTAAATTAGTTTGTCCCACCTACACAGAGGTTTTCTCAGGAGGAAGAAGACATCATTATCAAGGCTGCTTTTAAATACACAAGCTGACTCTGGAGCAAAAGACCATAGGCCAAGGTTAAGTTCCTATTAATTACAGGTATTTTTTACTAATGTAATGCTATCTTACCTGTCTCAGCTCAGTTGAAATCAGGTTACAATAAATGGAGAGACTGCCTGCCTGCCTTCCCATGTACTGTACATTAATGTGAAGCCTGGAGTTGTCAAGGTCCAGTAACAAATGGCCTCATCAGAGAATAGACTGACCCCACTTTCCTCCTTTTCCCCTCCATTAATCAGCCTCCAATCTTGTTAATTCTTGAGCTAATGGGGAATCTGGCAGTGGCTTAGCTCCAGTACTCTTTTTGAAATAGGGCCCCTTATTGCCAAACAAGGCCTCGTCTCCAGGGCTGTGCCCCAACCCTCAACTCACAAGTCTCAACCCCCCGTCCTTCACCCCTAGACCCCCTCCAGTCCATGACTCCCATTGCACCCAGAATCTCTTCTCAATCTCCAGAGCTGCAGCTACTTCCTTCATGCATTACACACTCGCATTCCCAATGTAGGGTGGGCATCAAAGGGGCAAGTCGTCCCTCAACCACCCTCCCCTCCAACTCCCTGCACCCCTCCCTGGTTTCAACCCTCTCCCTGGGTGCAACCCTCTCTATCCCCTCCTTCCCCTCCCCCCACCCCTTCTGCCCCTCCCTTTCTCCATTCAGTTCAGGGTAATGAAGGGAGCATGAATCGTGCTGGAAGGCTATAGAAGGCTAGTCTAAACAGAACATACCCTACTAGGCTTCAGCCTGCCGGTGACTCGTGACAGATCCTCTAACCGGCCCTTAAAACACTACCTAGTTCCTGGTTCCCACAAAGAACAAGCACAGCCATGGTAGCTTTCAGAACAACATAATCACACTCAGGCATTCCCTTGCCGTTCAACTGTGAAAAGAAGCAATACACATTAATGGAGTCGGCTAGTCCTGCTCACTGTTTCAATGACTTGTATATACAGCTATAGTCAGACATTTCTCACAGTCCATCTATGGTGTGTGTGGTCTGGTGCTTTTGGGGTATTTTCCCTCCTTCGCTCTCTTTCTTAGCGGTAACGATAAATGAATGTAAATTACTCCAGCAGGACAGGGGTTACTGGTAAAGAGGTTGGGGGGTCAGCATGGATAAAGTCCGTTGGTCTGTGGGAAACTGGAGGTGGGAGTTGATATCTCTTATCTCCATTTCTTTACTTTGACGGAGCATGACTCAGTCTGGACTGACCCGTCCAGCACCCTATTTTATCACTGACTTACATTAGCAAAATCCACAAAGCATATCTAGCCCCTATTCACTCTCCATACTCTGCTCTGTTAAGCCAGGAGAAGCCAAGAATGTTGTTCCAGGATTCGTAGACAGTGACGCATCTTCCTCGAGTCCAGCAGAAGCCACAGGGATCAGTTGTCGTCCCTCTTGAAGTGAAGTGACTGTTTATTGAAAAAGATCTCTGACATATAGTTTAGTATACCTTGACACTAATTGAATTCAGATTGTGAGGAAGTCTCTAGGATGCCACCCAAGGAGAGCAAGTTAAGCAGTGAAGTACAGTGAGGGAAAAAAGTATTTGATCCCCTGCTGATTTTGTACGTTTGCTCACTGACAAAGACATGATCAGTCTATCATTTTAATGGTAGGTTTATTTGAACAGTGAGAGACAGAATAACAACAAAAAAATCCAGAAAAAACGCATGTAAAAAATGTTATAAATATAAAGTATTTGACCCCTCTGCAAAACATGACTTAGTACTTGGTGGCAAAACCCTTGTTGGCAATCACAGAGGTCAGACGTTTCTTGTAGTTGGCCACCAGGTTTGCACACATCTCAGGAGGGATTTTGTCCCACTCCTCTTTGCAGATCTTCTCCAAGTCATTAAGGTTTCGAGGCTGACGTTTGGCAACTCGAACCTTCAGCTCCCTCCACAGATTTTCTATGGGATTAAGGTCTGGAGACTGGCTAGGCCACTCCAGGACCTTAATGTGCTTCTTCTTGAGCCACTCCTTTGTTGCCTTGGCCATGTGTTTTGGGTCATTGTCATGCTGGAATACCCATCTACGACCCATTTTCAATGCCCTGGCTGAGGAAAGGAGGTTCTCACCCAAGATTTGACGGTACATGGCCCCGTCCATCGTCCCTTTGATGCGGTGAAGTTGTCCTTTCCCCTTAGCAGAAAAACACCCCCAAAACATAATGTTTCCACCTCCATGTTTGATGGTGGGGATGGTGTTCTTGGGGTCATATGCAGCATTCCTCCTATTCCAAACACGTCAAGTTGAGTTGATGCCAAAGAGCTCGATTTTGGTCTCATCTGACCACAACACTTTCACCCAGTTCTCCTCTGAATCATTCAGATGTTCATTGGCAAACTTCAGGTGGGCCTGTATATGTGCTTTCTTGAGCAGGGGGACCTTGTGGGCGCTGCAGGATTTCAGTCCTTCACGGCGTAGTGTGTTACCAATTGTTTTCTTGGTGACTATGGTCCCAGCTGCCTTGAGATCATTGACAAGATCCTCCTGTGTAGTTCTGGGCTGATTCCTCACTGTTCTCATGATCATTTCAACTCCACGGCATGGAGTCCCAGGCCGACGGAGATTGACAGGTCTTTTGTGTTTCTTCCATTTGTGAATAATCGCACCAACTGTTGTCACCTTCTCACCAAGCTGCTTGGCGATGGTCTTGTAGCCCATTCCAGCCTTGTGTAGGTCTACAATCTTGTCCCTGACATCCTTGGAGAGCTCTTTGGTCTTGGCCATGGTGGAGAGTTTGGAATCTGATTGATTGATTGCTTCTGTGGACAGGTGTATTGTATACAGGTAACACGCTGAGACTAGGAGCACTCCCTTTAAGAGTGTGCTCCTAATCTCAGCTCGTTACCTGTATAAAAGACACCTGGGAGCCAGAAATCTTTCTGATTGAGAGGGGGTCAAATACTTATTTCCCTCATTAAAATGCAAATCAATTTATAACATTTTTGACATGCGTTTTTCTGGATTTTTTTGTTGTTATTCTGTCTCTCACTGTTCAAATAAACCTAACATTAAAATGATAGACTGATCATGTCTTTGTCAGTGGGCAAATGTACAAAATCAGCAGGGGATCAAATACTTTTTTCCCTCACTGTATCTCAATTCATAAAATAACAACTATTTTTGATCTTAGACATGTTGCAGCAATGACCCGCTGTCCGAGTTCTGTTGTAATCATATACTATAGCTTCCATGGTGGATACTCTAGCTTCTCTGTTTGAAGTGGAGGTTTTTAAACAGACCTGTCCAATATGGTCATCCACTCATTTGGAAACTGTACTCTTCCATTTCAGATGTCAATATCGCTCCCCCCTTCCCTCCTCCTCAGTGCTCTCACCTCTCCCTTTGAGAAAGAGTAAACCTAAACCTGTGGTATGTGTGGTTAAGGGAACAGGGCCAGGTCTTTCTTTAAGCAATTGTTCTCCAGTGTGGAGATGTGGAGAAGTAATCTGGGGGTGTTTGGGAGGTGGGGGGGGATCTGTAGGGAGAACACTGGAACACATGCCATCTCCATCAGTGTAGCAGATAGAAGAAGAAAAGAAAGGGGGAATAGAGGTAAAGGTCACGGCCCACCACTTCTTCTCCTATCCTGATGTCCTGGTTACCTCAGAGAAGGAGTTAAAGAGGTTAACTGGTTCAGACCAGAGACCAGACCAGCAACCAGTAGACAGAGGAGGCAGCAGGCAAGTCCAGCTAATTGCAAAGCCAGACACACTGCTATTGAGAGCTAGAGAGGGGGGAGGGGAGAAGGAGACAGAGAGACTGCCAAGCGAGACACCACACCTCCTCACTCCTCCTGTCTGAAAGTTTATAGCTGGGTGGATCTGGATGTGGATTGTTGTGTGTGTATGCTAGCACGTGTGTGCGTTACCGTGTACGTTTGTGCTTTAGCGTTTGTCAGTGTGTGTTAGGGCTTGTGCTAGCTGGTGCGTTTGTCAGATTCTGTATGTGTGTACATTTCTTAGTAGTTGTCCCCTTCCCGTCCATTGAGTACCAGATAAAGGGAGTGGATAGAGCTTTCTTGTGGTACAGTCAGTCTAAGAAGTCCTCTGTGACCCAAACCTGTGCACACTTTCTCCAGTGTAAACAAAGCTTCACACACAGACCATTCAACCCAGAATAATCTTTCTCTGCTCACTCTAATCTCCCGGGTTCAGCCCTCTGCACAACTCCACCGCCCAAGGTTTTTCCTCTCTGCAAATCTGAATGCTATTGTGAAGATAGAGAAACGCCACGAGCAGCGCCAGAGGCACACAAAGGCTTTCATTGTGCAATGTACAGTATATTGCAACTGTGTTCTCGCCTCAGCCGACGAATGCAAATTCATAATGAGAAAAGACATTCGCTCATTGATATGAAGAGTGTTTGATCCAATATTATAAAGATTGTCAATTGTATGAGAGAGCGAGGAAAGCCATGTGTTCGTAGTATCAGGAGTGAGTACTAGAAGGCCAGTGTGCCAAGATAGATTGGGGGGCCAGTGGTGCTAATCTTAGGAATGGTGCGTGATGAAATGTCATGACTAGTGTGCCACACGAAACCAAGGAAAGGAATGATATGGGCGTAGTTGAGTGACAACTCAATTATGGTTAGCAACTGGATAAGACAAAAGTAGACTGGAAGAGCACTATATAGGCTGAGAGAGAGTCTATGTAATTCAGTCATATGATAAGAATTAGGCCTGTTGTAGCTCAGTTGGTAGAGCATGGCGCTTGCAACGCCAGGGTTGTGGGTTTGATTCCCACGAGGGGCCAGTATGAAAAATGTATGCACTCACTAACTGTAAGTCGCTCTGGATAAGAGCGTCTGCTAAATGACTAAAATGTAAAAATGTAAAATAAGAGGCAAAGCATGTTAATTTTATTATGTGATCCAGTACTGAATAAATGTAGAGTCAAACTTCCATCTGAGTGTCTGCTGCTTTCTCTTACATCCTTACTTATTACTTATTCATACCAGACACTCATCATAACACTCATGGGGGTGTAGGCTACACTTACAGAGTGATCCAGATCTCAGACCCACTGTATTAAAATTTTTCATGTAGTAATATAGATATAGTATCATAATTGTACCCACATGCCAGTGTGCATTATTATGGCGTGAGCCAGTAAAAGCAGTCATTAAAGTCAAAAGAACTGCTAATGAAGGTTGTGTCAGCCAAGCGACACAGGTGATAAAGGCTATTGTTGTCTCCTAAATGTCATTCACTTTCTGAGTGATCTGCAAATGGATTCACAGAGGAGCAATGTCGGAATGACAATGAGTGGCTTTCACTGTCTAACTGATGGGGTTTTGGAGTTGTTTTGACATCAAAATGAACTATAAAATTACAAGCCTTGCAGAGAGCACTTCACCCCATCACCATATATATCCCTGTTGACTGACTCAAATGAATTCATACATAAATTAAATGACAACCTGGCTCCCACCCCAGCCGGCGAAAATGGCTTTTGGCGGACACCTTGGCCCGCGAATGAACTCCTCACGGAGGTCAAGGATATCGATACAGCCTCATAGTTTGGCCGGTTAGATTCTACGTATTTGAGTAGAATTGGGCTCCATTGGCCCACTATTGTTGTGTTTGTACCCTTGATAGTAGAGAGTGAGCTGAGCCTTGCATTCTCCAACAAGAAATATAATGTACTATAGGGCGATGTAAATGGTCAGAGAAGCACATTTATAATACACTTCAGCGTTATTACACAGAGAAGGACCACAGCACTCTTTTTTCAAACTCAATTCCAAAATGGAATGGAATAGACAGACACCTATAAAACGGAATTTTGGATGTTCTTTTTCCCTGCTTCGAATTGCTAGAGTTACAATTTAATGTTCTATTGACATTCTGTACAGTGGGGGAAAAAAGTATTTAGTCAGCCACCAATTGTGCAAGTTCTCCCACTTAAAAAGATGAGAGAGGCCTGTAATTTTCATCATAGGTACATGTCAACTATGACAGACAAATTGAGAAAAAAAAATGCAAAAAATCACATTGTAGGATTTTTAATGAATTTATTTGCAAATTATGGTGGAAAATAAGTATTTGGTCACCTACAAACAAGCAAGATTTCTGGCTCTCACAGACCTGTAACTTCTTCTTTAAGAGGCTCCTCTGTCCTCCACTCGTTACCTGTATTAATGGCACCTGTTTGAACTTGTTATCAGTATAAAAGACACCTGTCCACAACCTCAAACAGTCACACTCCAAACTCCACTATGGCCAAGACCAAAGAGCTGTCAAAGGACACCAGAAACAAAATTGTAGACCTGCACCAGGCTGGGAAGACTGAATCTGCAATAGGTAAGCAGCTTGGTTTGAAGAAATCAACTGTGGGAGCAATTATTAGGAAATGGAAGACATAAAAGACCACTGATAATCTCCCTCGATCTGGGGCTCCACGCAAGATCTCACCCCGTGGGGTCAAAATGATCACAAGAACGGTGAGCAAAAATCCCAGAACCACACAGGGGGACCTAGTGAATGACCTGCAGAGAGCTGGGACCAAAGTAACAAAGCCTACCATCAGTAACACACTACGCCGCCAAGGACTCAAATCCTGCAGTGCCAGACGTGTCCCCCTGCTTAAGGCAGTACATGTCCAGGCCCGTCTGAAGTTTGCTAGAGTGCATTTGGATGATCCAGAAGAGGATTGGGAGAATGTCATATGGTCAGATGAAACCAAAATATAACTTTTTGGTAAAAACTCAACTCGTCGTGTTTGGAGGACAAAGAATGCTGAGTTGCATCCAAAGAACACCATACCTACTGTGAAGCATGGGGGTGGAAACATCATGCTTTGGGGCTGTTTTTCTGCAAAGGGACCAGGACGACTGATCCGTGTAAAGGAAAGAATGAATGGGGCCATGTATCGTGAGATTTTGAGTGAAAACCTCCTTCCATCAGCAAGGGCATCGAAGATGAAACGTGGCTGGGTCTTTCAGCATTACAATGATCCTAAACACACCGCCCGGGCAACGAAGGAGTGGCTTCGTAAGAAGCATTTCAAGGTCTCCAGATCTCAACCCCATAGAAAATCTTTGGAGGCAGTTGAAAGTCCGTGTTGCCCAGCGACAGCCCCAAATTATCACTGCTCTAGAGGAGATCTGCATGGAGGAATGGGCCAAAATACCAGCAACAGTGTGTGAAAACCTTGTGAAGACTTACAGAAAACGATTGACCTGTGTCATTGCCAACAAAGGGTATATAACAAAGTATTGAGAAACTTTTGTTATTGACCAAATACTTATTTTCCACCATAATTTGCAAATAAATTCACAAAAAATCCTACAATGTGATTTTCTGGATTTTTTTTCTCATTTTGTCTGTCATAGTTGACGTGTACCTATGATGAAAATTACAGGCCTCTCTCATCTTTTTAAGTGGGAGAACTTGCACAATTGGTGGCTGACTAAATACTTTTTTCCCCCACTGTATGATTAAAACGTTTTCTCCAAAGTTCTGTGCTGTTTGTTTTAAGTTTAAGTTTCTGAAGACATTAAAGACATTTCTTTGTACATATTTGATCTCTGTTCTTCTCTCTCTGTTGCACTTCTTCTTCAAGTACAGATGTAGGATCTTAATTTTTGCCAGTTTGCTTTAGCAGGAAAATAATCCAGCAACAGCAGGAAATGTGAATTATTGTGTTGATTATAGTTGGTGGACATTTTTTGTATGGGTTGATACATTTTCATTAGGACAAATCAAGTCAGATATTTTTAAGTGGAAATTTAGAAGCCTTTTTAAACATAGAATACACTACAAATTCACATTTCCTGCAACAAAGGAGTGATCAAATTAAGATCCTACATCTGTACTACCTCTCTCCTCTTTTTCTGACTTTTTTATATTTCTTTCCCTCTCTCTCTTCATTGCATTGAGAAATGAAGTCGAAATGAACTGCAGCAAAGAAGCGTAAATTCTTCAGGGGAAATTATAAATCCCACTTTTCTGTAGTGAGACTGATTCCTAAGCTCTATAGGCTCACCATCCTGAGCTGTTATTCAAATTTATTCAGCCTCTTCCTCGTCTCCCTGTCCACTTGTATTAAACAGTGCAGACTCTAGAACTAGTTGGTGAGGCCAGGTCTTGGTAGCTTATGTTGTGGAGCAACTCAGATGCAGTTTTCTGTGCAGACATAAACTCTGGGAACATGTTTGTTTGGACAGCAGGGGGTTGGTCGGGTGACCTGAGAAATGTTTAACTTATTTTCTGTCTTTGACAGGTAATGTTCAACCATAAGTGAGGAAGTTGATCAACTCTCAAGAATCACTCACATTGTGAAAACTGGTGATGTTGTATATGACATGGTAAACATTGATTATGAGTATACGCTAGTAGATAATATTTGTCCTCACTGCACTCTCCTTATCTCATCTGTCCATATGGACTCTTAATAAATGCTGCTTTTACTGTGAAATTGATACCACCATTGATAATTGAGCTGATGATTTTGAGTCTGGCCTTGGTATCTTTCGATATGGGCTTCTAGACAGTTTTTGGACACGATTAATCGAATGTCTGGATATCCTAACGGATGTTATTATTCGATAACTTGAGTAGTGTTACATTTTTTGGGGGGCCTATTTTAACAATGAAAAAGCTTTGTCTAATTAAATTAAATTATCCTTGTGACATTTTTACCTATGAGGATATATATATCATGACATTTGAAATTCTTAATTTAATAAAACATCAACCTTTTGAATATATATATAATTTATTTAAAGGTGCGTTGAGCTACTGCTGCACATTAAGCCCTTCAGGTTGCTGTTTCCCCCCCCCAATTCAAATAGCAATTACAGCCGCTCACCTAACAGAGTTTCCACTATACCTGACACAGATCAATGCAAAACTATTTTTTTGTAATAGAATCAGTTCTATCATGGCAAAAATCAGACTTCTCTTTCGCTGTTGCTGTTAGCCAAACGTACCTGAGAAAAGCAGCATGTCCGCTGTTTACCTCTGCTGTGTGTACAGTGAGGGGAAAAAGTATTTGATCCCCTGCTGATTTTGTACGTTTGCCCACTGACAAAGACATGATCAGTCTATCATTTTAATGGTAGGTTTATTTGAACAGTGAGAGACAGAATAACAACAAAAAAATCCAGAAAAACGCATGTCAAAAATGTTATAAATTGATTTGCATTTTAATGAGGGAAATACGTATTTGACCCCTCTGCAAAACATGACTTAGTACTTGGTGGCAAAACCCTTGTTGGCAATCACAGAGGTCAGAAATGTATTGTTGTTAGCCACCAGGTTTGCACACATCTCAGGAGGGATTTTGTTCCAATCCTCTTTGCAGATCTTCTCCAAGTCATTAAGGTTTCGAGGCTGACGTTTGGCAACTCGAACCTTCAGCTCCCTCCACAGATTTTCTATGGGATTAAAGTCTGGAGACTGGCTAGGCCACTCCAGGACCTTAATGTGCTTCTTCTTGAGCCACTCCTTTGTTGCCTTGGCTGTGTGTTTTTCGGTCATTGTCATGCTGGAATACCCATCCACGACCCATTTTCAATGCCCTGGCTGAGGAAAGGAGGTTCTCACCCAAGATTTGACAGTACAAGGCCCCGTCCATCATCCCTTTGATGCGGTGAAGTTGTCCTGTCCCCTTAGCAGAAAAACACCCCCAAAGCATAATGTTTTCACCTCCATGTTTGATGGTGGGGATAGTGTTCTTAGGGTCATAGGCAGCATTCCTCCTCCTCCAAACACGGCGAGTTGAGTTGATGCCAAAGAGCTCGATTTTGGTCTCATCTGACCACAACACTTTCACCCAGTTCTCCTCTGAATCATTCAGATGTTCATTGGCAAACTTCAGACGGCCCTGTATATGTGCTTTCTTGAGCAGGGGGACCTTGCGGGCACTGCAGGATTTCAGTCCTTCACGGCGTAGTGTGTTACCAATTGTTTTCTTGGTGACTATGGTCCCAGCTGCCTTGAGATCATTGACAAGATCCTCCTGTGTAGTTCTGGGCTGATTGCTCACCGTTCTCATGATCATTGCAACTCCACGAGGTGAGATCTTGCATGGAGCCCCAGGCCGAGGGAGATTGACAGGTCTTTTGTGTTTCTTCCATTTGCGAATAATCGCACCAACTGTTGTCACCTTCTCACCAAGATGCTTGGCAATGGTCTTGTAGCCATTCCAGCCTTGTGTAGGTCTACAATCTTGTCCCTGACATCCTTGGAGAGCTCTTTGGTCTTAGCCATGGTGGAGAGTTTGGAATCTGATTGATTGATTGCTTCTGTGGACAGGTGTCTTTTATGCAGGTAACAAGCTGAGATTAGGAGCACTCCCTTTAAGAGTGTGCTCCTAATCTCAGCTCGTCACTTGTATAAAAGACACCTGGGAGCCAGAAATCTTTCTGATTGAGAGGGGGTCAAATACTTATTTCCCTCATTAAAATGAAAATCAATTTACAACATTTTTGACATGCGTTTTTCTGGATTTTTTTGTTGTTATTCTGTCTCTCACTGTTCAAATAAACCTAACATTAAAATTATAGACTGATCATTTCTTTGTCAGTGGGCAAACGTACAAAATCAGCAGGGGATCAAATACTTTTTTCCCTCACTGTATTTGCGTCGTTCTGATTGGTCGAAAGTCAAAAGCATCTTTTATTATTATTTATGTATTTATCTTTTGAATTTCGACTATCTGGATATCAGAAAAAATGTCATGATATCTATTATTCTAATAGTAAAATAATTTCAAATGCCCATCCCTAGTGGGTGAATGCTCTAAAGAACAGCTATGCCGGTCATTGCAGGGGAACTCTGTTGCATTCCCAGGCACTTCCTCTTCGCTGGTCGTTTAGAGTGGAACAGAGAAGGGGTGAGGAGGGGGTGCTGGAGTGGTTAGAAGGGACTTAATGTCTCAACACAGAACATATACGAACGTTAAGGAACTGTCCTTGATCCTCATCTCTGAAATAAAGTGGGCAACAGCTCTGTAAAAGGGAGAGACAGAAAGAAAAATAAATTGGGTAAGATGGATGGATCGGTAAGGGGGGTTTTATGGGTCTTGGCACACCTCCAAAGTGGAGTAAATGAATACTGCTTCCCCTCTTATAATGGCCAGGGTAGAGGGAGATTAGACTGCCGTGCTGGGAACCCTCCTACTTTATTAGAAATAGCAATCTTTTCTTAGCACAATTTGTGATGGAGAGATTGGTCATTTTTCTCTTTAGGCAATCAGCGAGACATACTGTAAATAGTGTTAATATGTCTCATTAAGGATTGTCATAAATTGGTTATAAATTGGCAGTTGCGGAGCAGGAAATTGATAAGGAGAAAGGAATGTCACTTTAAACTGTCAATTTCATATCACAGAAAATAAATGACCTCAATCATTCAACTGATTTTTAATAATACAAATGTGGTACAAACCTCCACTCCTTAAAGAATTTGGGTAACTTAGCTAATGCCCTCATTAAAAACTTGAAGGGACAGAGGACAATACCCCGTGGTACCCCTAAAATTGGCCTCACTGCAGCTGGTCTGCCTTATCCTGTAATACTCTGTAATTACTGTACAACACTGAGGAAGCAAGGGAAAACATAAACATTCCTCATTGGTCAAACTGGAGCTCTCCAAAACAATAGGGGTTAGCAGAGGGTAGGAGGCAAAGGGGCAGGGGAGAGGGGGATATTATTGTCCCCAGCCAAAATGTTGGTTTACCATCACAACCCAGCGTGCCAAATGTCCAGGCCCAGGGGGAGTGCATGTGACCCTCCTTAACTGATATTGTGGTCACATCCCCTTCAGAAAACAGAGGCCTAATGAGAGCCAGGTTTGACTCAGTGGGTGTCTGCCTGCCTGTGAGGAGGGGTCTGGGCATGCAACACATTACCACTACTTTAACTAAGATGTACAATGCCTTGCAAAAGCATTCATCCCTCTTGGCGTTTTTCCTATTTTGTTGCATTACAACCTGTAATTTAAATGGATTTTTATTTGGATTTCATGTAATGGACATACACAAAATAGTGAAATGAAAAAAATTACTTGTTTCAAAAACTTCTAAAAAATAAATAACAGAAAAGTGGTGCGTGCATATGTATTCACCCCCTTTGCTATTAAGCCCCTAAATAAGATCTGGCGCAACCAATTACCTTCAGAAGCCACATAATTAGTTAAATAAAGTCCACCTGTTTGCAATCTAATTGTCACATGATCTCAGTATGTTTACACCTGTTCTGAAAGGCCCCAGAGTCTGCAACACCACTAAGCAAGGGGCACCACCAAGCAAGCGGCACCATGAAGACCAAGGAGCTCTCCAAACAGGTCAGGGACAAAGTTGTGGAGAAGTACAGATCAGGGTTGGGTCATAAAGAAATATCAGTAACTTTGAACATCCCACGGTAAACCATTAAATCCATTATAAAAAAATGGAAAGAATATGGCACCACAACAAACCTGCCAAGCTTATAGAGACATACCCCAAGAGACTTCCAGCTAAAATTGCTGCAAAAGGTGTCTCTACAAAGCATCTTCAAAGTGGTAGACCAAAAATCAATTATAATTCCAGGTTGTAAGGCAACAAAATAGGAAAAATGCCAAGGGGGGTGTATACTTTCGCACGCCACTGTATGTCTACCATCGCCTGTACTGTATGTACATCCAAATCATCTGTCAACTTTTTGAGGACTAATATTTTTACTATAGAAATCACCTGTAGTCTTGAGTTGCTTTCTGTGGATTGCATGACTTCACTGTTTAGTCCTGGCTTGTCTCCATTGCGGAGCAATCTGATTCCTACCGTTTAATGTAGTCCCCTTCCTATTTACAGTTTCATTATGTGTTTCATGGTGTGATCTGTCTCAGAGAATCTGTGTTAGCGTCACATCCTCCTAGATCAGCCTTTTGGCTACAGCCTTTCATAGAATGGTCATATATTGTGGATATCAGGGCAGTAAACAAAGCTTTGAACGAGGATTGTGGAGCAGTGTTCAAGCTGCAGGCAAAACTCGCTAGACGCACACTGTCCAAAGCCTTCCATCATACTCCAGACGTTACTCTGATGGTCTCTTCCTGAGCAGGGGCAGACGTGACTCATTGTGTCTAACGTTATGTGTGAAATAGCAGACCTTAGCGTGGGACACTGTGGATGCCCCAAAGGGTCCAGGAGGGGATCGGAAAGCCTCCCGCTGCTGGGAAAGACTATTTCATCCTTCTGGGACCGGAAACGAATGTATTAAGGAAAGGTGTTTGTGATCATGTTGTCTCAGCTAGCCTGTGTTTGAGTCATCTGTAATCGACAGTGTAGAGTAATCACGCACTTCTTATGTGGAGAATGGGAGGGCGAGAATTGCAGTCTTTGAATGGCAGATCTTGAAAGTACCTATGCAGATTGGAGGTTGATGGGAGGATGATTCACTCCTTTCAGCAACAGGAGTACTTTGGAGTGTTTTGTACCGACAGCTATTTTTGATGCAATTGCACTCTTTCTTCTTTCTCTACTGCTATCACCGTCTATAATCATGCACTTGCTACAGGGAGTGGAGACTTCCTTGTTAAAGGTACACTGGCCGATCTGATTGGAGATCAAAGTTCGGATACACTGATTCACTCCTTATGGAAGTGCTTAGTCCCATACAGCTATTACACAACTATAGTTGATAAAGATTAGCAAAAAATACTATAAAATATAGGTGTCAAGATTATTGGCACCCCTGTTGTTAATATTTTGTGCACCATCCCCTTGGGAGGAAAACAGCACTTAGCCTTTTTGTATAATTGAATATGAGATTGGAGAACACTTAAGTGATAATGCCCGAGAAGCCGGTGTTTGGAGGATATGTTGCCACGAGACGAAGTCGTGCCAATATACAGTGGGGAAAAAAAGTATTTAGTTAGCCACCAATTGTGCAAGTTCTCCCACTTAAAAAGATGAGAGAGGCCTGTAATTTTCATCATAGGTACACGTCAACTATGACAGACAAAATGAGAAGAAAAAAAATCCAGAAAATCACATTGTAGGATTTTTAATGAATTTATTTGCAAATTATGGTAGAAAATAAGTATTTGGTCAATAACAAAAGTTTCTCAATACTTTGTTATATACCCTTTGTTGGCAATGACACAGGTCAAACGTTTTCTGTAAGTCTTCACAAGGTTTTCACACACTGTTGCTGGTATTTTGGCCCATTCCTCCATGCAGATCTCCTCTAGAGCAGTGATGTTTTGGGGCTGTCGCTGGGCAACACGGACTTTCAACTCCCTCCAAAGATTTTCTATGGGGTTGAGATCTGGAGACTGGCTAGGCCACTCCAGGACCTTGAAATGCTTCTTATGAAGCCACTCCTTCGTTGCCCGGGCGGTGTGTTTGGGATCATTGTCATGCTGAAATACCCAGCCACGTTTCATCTTCAATGCCCTTGCTGATGGAAGGAGGTTTTCACTCAAAATCTCACAATACATGGCCCCATTCATTCTTTCCTTTACACGGATCAGTCGTTCTGGTCCCTTTGCAGAAAAACAGCCCCAAAGCATGATGTTTCCACCCCCATGCTTCACAGTAGGTATGGTGTTCTTTGGATGCAACTCAGCATTCTTTGTCCTTCAAACACGACGAGTTGAGTTTTTACCAAAAAGTTCTATTTTGGTTTCATCTGACCATATGACATTCTCCCAATCCTCTTCTGGATCATCCAAATGCACTCTAGAAAACTTCAGACGGGCCTGGACATGTACTGGCTTAATCAGGGGGACACGTCTGGCACTGCAGGATTTGAGTCCCTGGTGGCGTAGTATGTTACTGATGGTAGGCTTTGTTACTTTGGTCCCAGCTCTCTGCAGGTCATTCACTAGGTCCCCCTGTGTGGTTCTGGGATTTTTGCTCACCGTTCTTGTGATCATTTTGACCCCACGGGGTGAGATCTTGCGTGGAGCCCCAGATCGAGGGAGATTATCAGTGGTCTTGTATGTCTTCCATTTCCTAATAATTGCTCCCACAGTTGATTTCTTCAAACCAAGCTGCTTACCTATTGCAGATTCAGTCTTCCCAGCCTGGTGCAGGTCTACAATTTTGTTTCTGGTGTCCTTTGACAGCTCTTTGGTCTTGGCCATAGTGGAGTTTGGAGTGTGACTGTTTGAGGTTGTGGACAGTTGTCTTTTATACTGATAACAAGTTCAAACAGGTGCCATTAATACAGGTAACGAGTGGAGGACAGAGGAGCCTCTTAAAGAAGAAGTAACAGGTCTGTGAGAGCCAGAAATCTTGCTTGTTTGTAGGTGACCAAATACTTATTTTCCACCATAATTTGCAAATAAATTCATTAAAAATCCTTCAATGTGATTTTCTGGATATTTTTTTCTCAATTTGTCTGTCATAGTTGATGTGTACCTATGATGAAAATTACAGGCCTCTCTCATCTTTTTAAGTGGGAGAACTTGCACAATTGGTGGCGGACTAAATACTTTTTTTCCCCACTGTATTCTCCAAACACGGCTTCTCGGTCATTATCACTTTTATACAACAGGTTACCAACATATTCAAATAATGATTGACATATTTTCATTAAATACGTTATTTTGACGAATTTATTCATACTATTTAATCCTTCCAAAACATATAGTCCTGACAGGAATCTAGGGTTGCTACTCAAGCCGGCTGGTCATTTGTCCTTTCGGTTTGGTTGCCAGAGACGCAACCCAGTCATTCATTCTTTTTGTTCTGTATCTATGGACACGACCCAGTCGTTCGTTCTAAATGTTCCATTGCCATACTGGCTGGCAACATCCTTATCCCTTGCTTGCTAGCTAGCCAACTACAGCTAACTTACAGTCACGTCAAAAAGTGGGGCCAGAATAACAGCAAAGTAGCCACATTTGTTTAAGCTGTTTTCTAGTGACATTTATTCGGATACATCCATAACAATGAGCTAATGAGCATAGAAAATGTGCTCACTCGTCTGGACACTGTTGTTCAGAGGACTAGCAAACAACACAGCTAACACAATCGCTTAAAACTGAAGCTGGAAAGACTGCAAATTAGCTGCACTTCGTTTCGTTTGACCTTTTTTAAATTTACAATTCTTTGTATATATCCATAAAAATTATGCCAGCTGATTCATGATTTCGACTGGCTGAGTAACGCTGCCTGCCTGTCTGTCTCGTCCTGACTCCAGACACGTTCATTACTATCGGACAGCTGGAGATTAAATTTTAATATTGAAACAATGTTGCAAATGTCGGAGAGACAGACAGCAAGGTTTATACAAATCTCCGCTGTTGAAAACAAAATGTGAGATAATGTCTAGATGCTTTTTATTGTGGAGATCAAGTTTATAAATTGCTTGTCTGGGTTGATGAGACAGTGGATTGCGCAGTCAGATGGAACAGAGTAAATTGGCATTTTAACGTCATAGATTTAGCCGGTGGTAACTTGTGGAATAGACACCGGCTGGAATGCGGTTTTAACCAATCAGCATTCAACATTAGACCCACCCGTTGTATAAATTGGTATATCCTTCGGTCTGCACTTATGGACTCCCCTCTTCAATTCAAACCACAGGTTTTCAATGGGGTCCAGAGACTGAGATGGCTATTGTAAAATGTTGATGTTGTGGTCAATTAACCATTTCTTTGTGGATTTTGATGTGTGGTTTGGGTTATTGTCTTCCTGAAAGATCCACTTGAGGACAAGTTTTAGCCTCCTGGCAGAGGCAACCTAGTCTGGCTAACACCTAACTCAAAGTCCTCCTGACTTTAAAGTATGTAAAGGCTGTTTCGATGTTGTCGGCACGATGCGTTGAAAATAAAGGGGACTGTGCTTTTACTGGTTGCTTCTCCTCTGTGTCTTTCTCACTCAAACACCCACAGGCACAGCCACACACAGAGCCCGAGCGCCGCCTCCTTCCATTACAACTGTTGGATTTTCAAATCCAAACAACAAGAGGTCTCAACCCCCCAGGACAGAAAAAAGACATGTGAGAGAACCAATCAATGAGTCCGCACAATTTCTGAGCGAATATTGCATTAACAAACGGCCTCCTGTCCAGACGAGTGAGTCAAAGCTCTTCCTCGCTGTGTGGTCACGTGGGTAGCGTCACCCAGGCTAGAGGCAACCAGGTTTTTGGCTCAAATGTCCTGGTACTTGATAGAGTTCATGATCCCTTTGACCTTAAAGAGATATTCCGGAGGATTGATAACAACCTTCTTATTTCTTAATCCTCCCGTTTTGGACTCAACGTGTCCAATGTATGGCTCATACATGCATAATAAACAATCTAAAGTCCTCTCCCAGTAGAAAAAGGCACATAATCCTTACATTCTAACCTGCCATCATTTAGTGCATGAGATCTACATGCTTGTTTCTGTCATGTTGTGAACGCGCTATCTGAAGCAAAAGGGATTGCCTGGCTGCGTGGACTTACTATTAGTTATTTTAATAACAGTGAAATATATTAAAAACATCGATCAAATCCATGCATCATGAGTTAGAAAACAGAAGTTAGATCTATTAGACCTCGGTAGTAGTTTCAGTTGTCTCTTTCAGTACATTTCTCTGGAAACCAAGCGGAAAATTAGTGTGCTAAAGATTGGCATTGTAGCCAGAAAAATACATTAGAAGATAATTGTCAACTCGATCAGAAACACTATGCTTACAACCTGTATCTAATAAATGGTGTTGCTGGTATATTTTGTTAAAGTTTTGCAATATATTCCGCGCTATGTTATAAGGTTTTTACCAGGCATGCGTCCATCCATTCATCTCGTTAGCGAATCACAACACAACACAACACACATATAACTTTGATGCGCTTCAGAAATGTACATTATGCTGCAAACGTTCACCCACTTTTAGATAAGAAAATATCGGCCTACTTTTCTTTTTTGTCAACAATCCATCTAAATCAAAAAATTCCATGAGTCAACCTTTTGTCCTTATAAACATTCACACAGGTATTCCATGATAATCCAACACTGCAGTTGATTGCCAGCGAATATCATTCATCACGTAGAAAATGCTATATATAATCAATACACGATTTTCAAGGAGTAGGACATTTTTATGCAAACTATTAACTTTTCCATTGTAAAAAATTACATTATCACAATCGCTTGCTTGTCATACTAGTCTGTACTAGTCTGAAGCAACAACCGGAACTAGCCACAACCGAACATGAGGAACAACGTTGATTGGCAGGTGGGTTGATGTCCAATGAGGTTGCAAGGTTAAAGTGGGAGGTGGGATCAGATCGGCACAGCATTGTCCATTGAGGTTGCGGGGTGACCCCAACATGCACACCCAACAAGGACCCCACATGAACACCACAGAGGTTTTTTTTACTGTCTTTGTTCACACGCTGAATGGGCTCGAGCAAATACATGATGACGTTGTACACAATTGTGCACCATTTTTGGGGACCCTTTTTGGCTCTTGGGCACTGCTTTCAGAACTACTGGCTAAAAAGTATACAAAACTTCTGGAAAACCTCTTTAAAAAAGGGCCATAGGACCAGTGGAAGCAAAACAGCCCCATAACATCAAAGATCCACAAACATATTTTACAGTAGGTATGAGGTTATTTTCTGCATATGCATCCACTTTTGAGTTCAAACCCACCACTGCTGTGTGAGGCCAAAAAGCTCTATTTTCATCTTATCTGACCATAGCACCCGGTTCTAATCCATGTGACAATGCTGTTTAGCAAACTCCAGGCATTTACATTTGTTGGTTTCTCTCAATAAAGGCTTTTTTATGGCAACCCTTCCAAATAGCCTATTGGCATGGAGGTGGCGTCAAATTGGAGATTTGGAGACTTGGTAATTCTCCAACTTTTACTTTTCTTTGCCTTCCAAACCATATTCCTAACTGTGCGTGGGGACAAGATGCAAATGCATTCTCTACCAGGCAAGTTTACCACTGTTCCAGTGGTTTTAAAGGGGAAGTTCACTCAAAAACAATTCTGGGCCCTTTATAACACTTGCCTGGACGTTTGTCAGTAGCCCAGACAATTTTTAGCTCCATTGCTTGAGTATTTAGATTTCTGTATTTTTATATCAAAATTCAAAATTTCCCAAATTACTTAAAATGCATTAAAAAATGTATGTATGTATCGTTACATAAACAACAATTGGTGTCTCTGCATTGAACTACCAAATAAATGTACTTTTCAAATCAAATCAAATTGTATTAGTCACATGCTTCATAAACAACAGGTGTAGACTAACAGTGAAATGCTTACTTAGGGTCCTTTTCCAACAATGCTGAGTTAAAGATAAGAAATACAATACAAAATATAAATAGTGACACTAGGAATAAATCACAGAGAATAACAAATTACAATAAATCTGCTTATTAGCTACAGTGTACATCTAAATACTCAAGCAATGCACCAAACACTGTCAGGGGTACTAACAAATGGCCAGGCAAGTGTTATAAAGGCCCTGAAGTGTTTTGGGGTGAACTTCCCCTTTAAACTCCTTAATTGTTTCCCTAATAGTGGTAAGTGGTATATTTCGTTTTTCTGTAGCTTTTTTGTGCCCTTTGACTGATTTTTATGAAAGTCAACAACTTTTTGTCTCTTTACATTTGTGAGTTCTTTGCCTTTCCCATGGTGATGGATGACAAAGGGATTTTACATGCCTGTTAACAAATATTTATACCCCAGTGAAACACGAAGTCATGGAAGGCCACAATACAGTTCCTTAAACTGAGATTAATTTAAAACAGTAGAACGTTAATGCAGATTTAATTTTGTTACATTTTATTTATACTGTAATAATCTTTAGGGGTCGCAATAATTTTGACACTGACATTTTTTTGTTTACTTGTTAAACAAAATCTCTATCTCTGAGCAATTTTATTAGTATAAAATAATATAATTCCCCCCTTTTTTGTTCATTTTTATCAAGGGTGCCAATAATTTCGAATGTGACTGTAACTAACTACAGTGCATTTGGAAAGTAGTCAGACCCCTTCACATTTTCCACATTTTGTTACGTTACAGCCTTATTCTAAAATGGATTCAATTGTTGTTTCCCCTCATGAATCTACACACAATACCCCATAAAGAAAAAGAAAAAAATTGTTTTTAGATTTTTTTGCAAATGTATATAATAAAATAAAAAAACTTAAATATCACATTTACATAAGTATTCAGAACCTTAACTCAGTACTTTGTTGAAGCACCTTTGGCAGCGATTACAGCCTCAAGTCTTGGGTATGACGCTACAATCTTGGCACACCTGTATTTGGGGAGTTTCTCCCATTCTTCTGCAGATCCTCTCAAGCTCTGACAGGTTGGATGGGGAGCGTCGCTACACAGCTATTTTCAGGTCTCTCCAGAGATGTTCGATCGGGTTCAAGTCTGGGCTCTGGCTGGGCCACTCAAGGACATTCAGAGGTTTGTCCCGAAGCCACTCCTGCGTTGTCTTGGCTGTGTGCTTAGGGTCGTTGTCCTGTTGGAAGGTGAACCTTCGCCCCAGTATGAGGTCCTGAATGCTCTGGAGCAGGTTTTCATTAAGGATCTCTCTGTACTTTGCTCTGTTCATCTTTGATTCGATCCTGACTAGTCTCCCAGTCCCTGCTGCTGAAAAACATCCCCACAGCATGATGATGCCACCACCATGCTTCACCGTAGGGATGGTATTGGCCAGGTGATGAGCGGTGCCTGGTTTCCTCCAGACATGATGCTTGGCATTCACGCCAGAGAGTTCAATCTTGGTTTCATCAGAACACAGAATCTTGTTTCTCATGGTCTAAGAGTCCTTTAAGTGACTTTTGGCAAACTCCAAGCGGCCTGTAATTTGCTTTTTACTGAGGAGTGGCTTCCGTCTGGCCACTCTACCATTAAGGCCTGATTGGTGGGGTGCTGCAGAGATGGTTGTCCTTCTGGAAGGTTCTCCCATCTCCACTTAGAAACTCTGGAGCTCTGTCAGAGTGACCATTGGGTTCTTGGTCACCTCCCTGACCAAGGCCCTTCTCCCCCGATTGCTCAGTTTGGCCGGGCAGCCAGCTCAAGAAAGAGTCTTGGTGGTTCCAAACTTCTTACATTTAAGAATAATGGAGGCCACTGTGTTCTTGGGGACCTTCAATGCTGCAGAAATGTTTTGGTACCCTTCCCTAGATCTGTGCCTCGGCACAATCCTGTCTCGGAGCTCTACGGACAATTCCTTTGACCTCATGGCTTGGTTTTTGTTCTGACGTGAACTCTCAACTGTGGGACCTTATATAGACAGGTGTGTGCCTTTCCAAATCAGGTCCAATCAATTGAATTTACCACAGGTGGACTCCAATCAAGTTGTAGAAACATCTCTTTGATGATCAATAGAAACAGGATGCACCTGAGCTCAATTTCGAGTCTCATAGCAAAGAGTGTGAATACTTATGTAAATAAGACATTTATGTTTTTTATTTGTAATAAATGTGCAAACATTTCTAAAAACCTGTTTTTGCTTTTGTCATTATGTGGTATTGTGTGTAGATTGATGAGGACATTTTTTTATTTAATACATTTTAGAGTAAGGCTGTAATGTAACAAAATATGGAAAAAGTGATGGAGTCTGAATACCTTCTGAATGCACTGTATACAATTGGACTTTTTCTTCATTCTCCATTCACTTTTTTGGGGAGTGCATTCAGAAGGTATTCAGGTATTCAAGGTATCCATAACCTTGAAAGTTCCTATCTAGGACAAGGACATTGAGAATGTTCTGAAAGGGACACTTTTAATGGGACTAGCTGTTCAAAGAGGCAGGGGTCTATAGAAGTCATAGAAGTCAAGAAGAGAACACTAGTTACCTCTGTGAGTGTGGCTGTGAACATGGGTCCTTGAGGGAAGAGAGGTAGAGGTGATTTACAGGCTGCCTGTGGATGGGGAAGGGAAAAACAGGCCCATTTTTCTGAGCCATGTGATAATGGAAGTTGCTGGGCAGTCTGGGAGCTTGAGAGGTTTTAGCCTAGCTTCCTCAACACTCTTCAACACTCCATCTTCCCGGTCCATTAAATATTATGCTTCTTTAATAGGAGATAACAATACGTTCCAGTAGTTAAAGAAATGATTGTACGCAGCAGAGTAAGTGTCCATTCTCCATTCTGAATGGCAAGCATATTTGCTGGACAACTTTATTAAAATGTGGCTGACTCAACTCTCATATTGTTTGTATCAGACTCGGCTTAACGCTTATAATTACTGGATCTTGTGATACATTACTTGACATTTGGAAATGATAACAAGGCTACAGTATGAATGATGCAGCGCAGATTGATCATTCGGTGCCAGAGGAGTAGTGTTTTAAGTGTTTTTCACAAAATAAAAAATTGCGGAAAATCCATCATGGCAGACCTTATGGATCCCTGAGGCAAATGTGTTCCTTGTGAGGAGAGGGACCTATGTACCGAATGTCATTACTTTAGGTCAAACAGGGTGTGGGGCATGAGTTTTCAAAGTTTGCATTTTCACCACCACTCAGTGTAATTTTGTGAATGCCGGATCTCTATGGCAAGTCGCATCATTCGCCCATGTTTCATCAAAATCAGGCCAGTGCTGTCTGAGGTATCGTGTGTGACGAACGTACTAACGGACAGAGACAGATCCACATCGTGGGGGACAATTTGAGTCTGTATTCAAGCCCAGCAAGGGACTAAAAGGATAGTTCTTAGATGCCTTTTTGCAGACACTCTATTGGGAGTAGTTAATAAAGAGGAGCTAGCGAGGGGAGGAGGGGAGTAGTTATCATTAAACACCATTTAACTTCCAAACACTTTGCTGCCATAAAATGAAGCTGTGCCTAGGTCCTCCGGCTTAACGGCTGTCACAAATGGACTCGGGTCACTTCTTGGCTAGAGTTTCACTGCACCGCAGCTTAATCTGTTGGTACGTGTTGGTGGGGCTCGACACCCCTCTACCCCCTCCTATACCTCACTCCCCAAAATCGTGTCCTTTGGCTCAGAGGAACCCAGATGTGTGTGTGTGTGTGTTTTCTTCCGTTCCATCAGAGAAGTGTGCCTTTGAGGCTTTGATCGCCCTTTCCCTGTAGAGAATCATTGTACCATCTAAACTGCTGTGAAATATATTTTCCATAACCAAAAATATTGTATTTTCAGCTTTTTGAAGGTGGTGTACAAAACCTTAAGTGAAAGACGCAAAAACGAAACTTACTAACGGGAAGTATAGAAATAGCACACACAGAACAGATCTACCGCTTCTTAGACTTGCTTTCAATGAGAATGACAGATCTATAACACACATTTCTTTGTGAATTTGGTCAGATCGCCCAAAAAGTTACATATTGCTGATTTAATTGGATTCTGTGAGTTGCGTTGGTAAAGGAGAGTAATCGAGAGATAAGCGAGTGGGGAATGCATTATTTATAAAATGTATTACAAGTTGGTGTGCGTGCACACACACACAAACAGAAGATTTGACGCACGTACAGGTATCTCTCAGATAAACAGACAGACCTTGAAGATAACCATTCAAGCCTTTTGTGAACTTTCATTTAATAGACATGCTCTTTAACGATGGAGTCTGCAGTAGGGGGAAACAGCGCTGCCCCACCACTGTTATTGCTTTTGTTGCCGAGCTGAGGAGCATCACGCAGCATGGCAAGAGAAATGTCAATACATATTCTTCTCTTTTATCACCTGTGCAATGATGTCTGAGGGAAAATCTGTGTTTGTTGTTTTCAGTAACTTCTTTGTTATTATAATATCACAAATGGACATGGCTGTTTCACAATTAAAGGTCCATTACAGACGTATTTATCTCAATATCAAATCATTTCTGGTAACAATTAAGTACCTTACTGTGATTGTTTTCAATTAAAATGGTCAAAAAGGAACAAAAATAGCTTCTTAGCAAAGAGCTATTTCTCAAGAAAGAATTTTGCTAGGACTGTCTGGGAGTGGTTCTGAGTGGGGAGGGGATAACTGAAAACTAGCTGTTATTGGCAGAGAGGTTTGGAACTCTCTTTCTTATTGGTCTATTAACATATTTAACCAGGCAGGCCAAAACTCCATCCCACCAAAACTGGCTGAAATTTCAGGCGCTCTTTTCAAACAGTTCTTACACTAAAAGGGCATTATCATAATTTTCACAATTTCACACTATTATTCCAACTTCATAGTGTGGAAATATATCTAAAACACAGGTAAATCAAGTTTTTGACTGCACTGGGGCCTTTAAGGATTCCAGCTTTAAGCAAACAGTGTTCATGTTCTCTCGACAAACTCTCTCCATGTCAACAATCTAAGATGACAATAACCTGAGAAAGTATTGAACCCATCTGTCGGGTTAAGCAAGAAAATAACAAATGCATAGAAAGAGGGAAGAAAGGCAGAACAATGAAAATAGAGAAAATACTTTAGCGGTGGACTGAAAGGAGACCAAGGCCAGTGGAAGAGACTGATGGGTTCTTGGAACACAGAAAGGGCTTTGTCGGATATTCTCTTTCCTCCTGCTCGCTGAATTATTGAAGAAACAAAACCATGTTTCAGTGTCATAACTGGATTTGCCTTGAAGGCCTGGTGGGGATGGTGTTTGTGGAGTGTTTGTGTGTACATGTGCTTGTGTGTGTGCCTGTGTGTGTGTGTTGGTGGAGTGTGGGGGAGATGGGGGGTAAATGGCTGGGTCCCAAGCTATTTCCATAAACTGACTTATGAAAACCATACGAGACACTCTGAGAAAGAAACACACACTGCACTTCCCCAAACCCCTCCAAAACTCTCAAAGGCATCACTCACACACACGCACACGCATTACAGACACACACACACACACACACACACACACACACACACACACACACACACACACACACACACACACACACACACACACACACACACACACACACACACACACACACACACACACACACACACACACACACACACACACACACAAACACCCTCTTCCAAAAACATACAATTCTTTCAATTCCCTCCCTCGCTCCTTCCCCTTTTGCCCACCCTCCCTCTCCTTCCCTCCCTCTCTCTCTCACCGAAATCTGGGGACAATCTGCAAGCACTCAACTCCAGCATAGAAGTCGGAGAGAGAAAGAGAGAGAGAGAGAGAAGTTTTGAGAGGTAAGAAAAGTGATGAGGAGAGAAAAGTTGAGATATTAAGGAAAAAACAAGACGAAACAAATACTAAAAAAGTTGAAGAGGAGAGAAAAAACTAAAGGAAAGTATAGATTGGGCAAAAAGAGAGCAAGAGAGAGAGAGTTGGAGAAGTGAGCCGTGGAGAGTGAACTAACGATGGGTTCCCCAGTGCGCTGTGCTCCTGTTCTAGTCCTCTCACTACTGGGTCTGTTATGTTATACTCCCCCTGTAAGTGGCCAGGATCTACAAGAGAGGGACGCTCTGTGCAACAAGGACGGCTGCTTCGTGGTCTACTTCCAGCGCAAGACCTTCCTGGACTCCTGGAGGAGCTGCAAGGAGAAGGGAGGCAACCTGGCCACAGTCAAACACCAGGAGGAAGCTGACACTATCGCTGCTCTCTTCTCTGGCGTGGAGCTACGTGGCCCGAGGACCAAGGTCCAGGTGTGGATCGGTCTCCAGAGACAGCCTCGCCAGTGTACCGTCTCTCGCCCTCTCCGTGGGTTCTCCTGGATTACAGGTGACCAGGATACCCGCTACACCAACTGGCTGCGGGATGACTCGCCCAGTACCTGTTCAGCCCCACGCTGTGTGGTTATGACCTATGGCACAGCCGCCCACGAGCAGCATGATAATTTTAAATGGCTGGACGGCTCGTGTTCGGTGCCAGTGGATGGCTACCTGTGCCGCTACACCTACAAGGGCATGTGCCCGGCAGTTTGGAGCGAGGGGATTGGCAATGCCCTCTATAGTACCCCCTTCAGCCTCCTCAGTAGCCTCCTTACCCACGTGCCCTTTGGATCTGTAGCCACGGTGCCCTGCCCGGGGGGCACCAAGGAGGAGCAGTCTGTTCTGTGTATGCTAAGGGAGGATGGCACTGTGGGGTGGTCCAGGGAGACTCCCCTCTGCTCCGACACCGCAGAGAAGAGCTGGTGCGATCGGAACAATGGAGGGTGTGAGCATTTCTGCCAGGAGGCCGGGGAGCACTACTACTGCGAGTGCTCGGACGGCTTCCAGCTCGGCGACGACGGGCAAACATGCGTCGCTGCCGACCCGTGCCATAGTGCCCCCTGCGAGTTTGAGTGCCTGCCCCTGTCGGACGGCTACCGCTGCGCCTGCCCCGAGGGCTACATGCTTGCCCCAGATGAGCGCGGCTGCCTAGACGTGGACGAGTGCCTGCAGAGCCCCTGCGAGCAGCTGTGCGTCAATGCTCCAGGGACCTTCGAGTGCCGCTGCCGCGAGGGCTACCGACCGGTCGAGGAGGGAGAGTGTGAGGACGTGGACGAGTGTATGGAGGACCCGTGCGAACATGCCTGCGAGAATACGCCCGGCTCCCATGTTTGCCACTGTCACCTGGGCTTTTCCCCTCCTCCCGAGGAACCCTCCCACTGCCAGGACACTGACGAGTGTCAGATCCCTGGGACATGTCAGCAGATGTGTGTGAACTACGAGGGAGGCTTCGAGTGTTACTGCGAGGTGGCCTACGAGCTACTCTCGGACCACTTCTCCTGCAGGAAGATAGGTGAGGGAGAGGACTCATCCCCAGCAGCCACGCCCTCTTACCCATGGGTCACCCGCCACCCCGGCCCCATGTGGAACCCCCACGAACCCGTGTACCACTGGACCCCCGCGCAGACCAACACTGACTGGCCTCTGGAGACGGAAGAGTCCCTGGACTGGCTCACAGACCCCCCCAGGGTGGAGAATGATGTCATCTGGGTCACCAGCGCACCCCAGCAGGAGCCCGTCACAAACCACAACCCATTCATGGTCCCCCCCATGGAAGAGCCCGAGGAGGAGGAAGATGAAGAAGAAGAGGAGGAGTATACTCCAGGCTGGAGCACCGTGATTTTGAATTCTCCAGCCCAGGTCCAGCCCAAGCTAGAATCCATGCCCAGTCCCTCTCCCAGCCCCGAACCCACCTCTACCCCCACACCAACTCCCACGCCCGACTGGTACGAGGAGGAGGATGACGAAACCACTACCAGTTCCTCAGTTCTCCCTACTTCCACTATCTCGGGAGGGGCGTGGAACTGGCTCTGGTTCAGCCCAGCCAGCCAGGACCAAGTACTCACCACGTGGCAGGAGCCAATCACTGACCAGTATGTCCCTGTGTCCAACTATGATGATACTGTTGATAATGAGGAAGAGGGGAACATTGACAATGGGTGGGTGACTTCCCCTCCAGAGCAGGACCAGGGCCAGGGTGAGAACCAGGACCAGCACACCCCTTCGCTGCCTCCTCCAGTTGCTCCCAAAACCCCCATCACCCCCAACCAGGGCGTGGTGGAGGTAGAGGGGGAGAATGAGAGGGAGCCGCCCCAGGAGGACGAGAGCAGCCAAAAGCAGGGTGGTGGCAACTGGCTGCTGGTGGGCCTCCTGGTGCCCCTCTGCATCTTCATCATTATTATGGTGGTGCTGGGCATCGTCTACTGCACCCGCTGTGCCGTCACGCCGCGTAACAAGACCGCCACCAACTGCTACCATTGGATCTCCGGGGCGCACGACAAGCAGGGCGCGCCCAATCCCAGCAAGGGGATGCAGTCACACGTTTAAACAGATGAATGAGGAAAGACTTGTACATAAATAAACGGTTAAATAAATAAGAGATATAAAGAAGGTAAGAGAGGACTTGGGTGGTTGTTGTACTGTATCTGCCTCCTCCTATCCCATTGGCACTCTGTTGCTGTACTTTGACTCTTTGAACACTTGAATGTTTCGGTGGAATATCGGTTGAAAGAGAAGAACAGGGAAGCGATGCTAAAAAAACACTGATCCCTTTCATGGGGTGCTTTGACATGTGGTAGAAAAAACGGCATAATTGTTGCTTACACTGATCTCAAAGCACAATATATAGGCTTATGATTGCACTGTAGGGTCAATAGAATCCATCCATTGGGATTGTTGTTGAATACATCTGGTTATATTTACGGATGCTGTGGGAATATGCTGTCAATATATCACCAGTGCCGTCTGAAAACCAAAATCAAAGAACTGTACTGTAGCTTTTAGCATTTTTGTAGTCCATGAAATCTGGGTGTGTGTCTTTCAAACAAATGCTGAGGTTTTTAATGCTCAATTGAGGTCATTTCCAAGCGTGGTGTCGCAAATTACAATTTATGTCAACTTTGTTAAAGAAGCATCACATGCAGCTTTATATTTAGGTATGCAAACTATGCAAGCATGACTGTCATGACGCTTTTGAGGAAAAGCAATCATTCGGATATTACTTGTATGGCTTGCGCTTTTTAAAGTGTCGGAAAACAAATCAACTCACACCACAGACCAAAAAATGTTATACGCCTGTATATGTGTTTGTGTCACTATAATTGTGTACGGTATAATTTGTAGCAATGAAGTTTCTAGAAAATGTGTTAGCGTCATGATACCTGATTTAATGAAGTGCCTTTTGTTTTATATAGACCACACAAAACTCTTGGTAATTCCATGGAATGTCTGTCTGTCTGAGGGGATGTTTCCTTCCATTCAACTCCAATTAAACTCTCCTAGTCCTCTCACCCACATTCCTCATATGGGTTAGAGCGCCGATGTTAGATGTGTCCATATTACATACTATAGGGACTGCAATGGGGGTCACAGGCTCCCGATTGACTTTAGCATTGACCTTGTTAGCGGAGTAGTGATCTTTCAATCGTTCCCCAACCCCATGTCACATAGCTCTTTAGTACGCCCCCTCCCCATTGTCACAGGCCTGCCCATAACATTATATGGACTTTAACCATGGTGGAGCAGTACCAACTTTTAGGTGTTTGAAATCAATGCGCCCTCTAGCAACTTGAGAAGTAACTGCAGTCCCCATTCAAAGGATGGCTTGTACAATGTCAATGACAGACAATCAAATCAACTGAAGATGTGCCTTCTGATCTAAAGGATTATTGAATGATGCCTTATGCGTTTTCATTTTTGTTACCTGTTACGTTTTAAGTAATTGCTAATTAAATGTTCCGATAAGGTTTCCATCAAAATTCATGTCTTGTGTTTTAATGGTTCATGGTGCAATCACTTCATGATGTAGGCCCTGGTGCAGTGTCTGCTTTATATGTTGAAATCACAGTTTGAATGTGATTCCTTGTATAGAGAGAGTATATGGAAGTCCCAGTAAGTCCAAGAGGCCCTATGGGGTGTTAGATTAACTCCTTAAGCTGCCCTTCCGCACTGGGAGGAGAGGTGGGAGGGCGTGTGAACGCAGGAATACCACTACTCTACAACAAACACAACATTTGAAATCCGTCCCTCAAAGCCCATAGGGTTGGGAAATTATTCATAAAAAGTCTCCCACAACAATCTTATTAGGCAACACCAGTCCATAACCAGGCATTGATTATCAGTCCATCAAAGCTGCTACACTCTTAGAGAAAAGGGTTCCAAAAGGGTTCTGCGGCTGTCCCCATAGATGCAGTAAAGAGGTCAATGGAACGCAGACCGAGGGGGATCGAAGAAGGACGCCAGATTGGCACACATTCAACAAATCTGATCTAACAAAGTGGATATTGATGTATTGTAACAGGCCCACAATGTGGTTAATAAAGTCCGATTTTGATATATTTAGAAGTATTTAGAAGTAGTCCCTTTTCAGTTTTTAA
>NC_140026.1:23742647-23771864 GCF_964263955.1 Coregonus lavaretus
GGTTGAGTAAACGTGTGGTAGCCGGCTAGTGACAGTGACTAAGTTCAGGGCAGGGTACTGGGTGGAGGCCGGCTAGTGATGGCTATTTAACAGTCTGATGGCCTTGAGATATAAGCTGTTTTTCAGTCTCTCGGGCCCAGCTTTGATGCACCTGTACTGACCTCACCTTCTGGATGATAGCGGGGTGAACAGGCCATGGCTTGGGTGGTTGATGTCCTTGATTATCTTTTTGGTCTTCCTGTGACATCGGGTGCTGTAGATGTCCTCAATAATGATGGACGTATATGCAGGCTCAATATTGACACAACACAGACTTATTGAAAGATAGGTATTGGATTTCCATAAGTGTTTTTTAGCTACAGTCCATTGACTCATTGGGGCTATAATCATCTATTATTTTCTCTCCACCTTGCCAACTGTTGTTCAGTTCCTAGCCGGTTGCAGATTCAGTCAATGAAACGTTTTCTCTGGGTCTTTAGGGTCAAACATGTGCTCCTAAAACCTTATCTCTCAGTTGATTGTGTTGAAACACAAAGAGTCAATGAGGATGAGTAGGACGAGTCCCTGGATTATTAGACCTGGAAATGTAGACCCATCTCTCTCTCTCTCTTCTTCCCCATTGATTTCAGTTCAGGCAGTTCTTTGCACGGCCCGTGTCTATAAGGTGGGGATCCTCGGTTTTTGTTGCTAATTCTTGCTAAATGACCCCCTGGATAGAAGACTGGAGCCCAATTGCTGGTTATTAAGACCCCTAGGTAGAATCAGATGTGGGGGCTAGCTGGCTAATACATCCTCTTGGAAGAGCATTTCTCTAACTGGGCTCTGTTACCTCAGGCTCTGACACTATGTATCCATCAGGCACTCTACTGGAGCAGGGGTCCGTTCTGTCTGCTTTTAGCGTGGTCCATACAGAATGCCTGTCGGACTTGATCGGGGTGAAAGTACCGACGTGCTGTGGTGTTCTTTTCCCCCTTCTATACATTGGGATATTTGGCATCAGCCTTATACTTTTTTAGGGCCAACCCACTGGGCACACACTGGTTGAATCAATGTTGTTTCCACGTAATTTCAATGAAATTATGTTGAACCAACGTAGATTAGACGTTGAATTGACGTATGTGCCCAGTGGGAAGGTCACCTCAAGTCAGAATTTTTGTCTTAGTCATGCACACCATAAAAAAGCAACAAGGCAACAGTAAATATGTCATCCCCCACAAATGATGCAGCCCCCCCCCCCAATTGAGATATTGCGTGTGAATAACACATTTCAGTCTGACCACAGATTATCCATTATATTGACCAGATACTTTAACAATGGCCGATCTGACAATGAAAATAAACGTCTTCAAAAATGGAAGGTTGTTAGCCTGGGTACCAGTCTCTTTAGCTAATCCACTCCCTGTACTCCATGTCATGTGCCAAAGACTCTTTGGTAATGACAAAGACTGGAATGTTAGCTAAAGAGACTGGTACTCAGACTAGAAGGCAGTCGGGAGGAGGCAAGATCAGGTGGGCCCATTCTAGCCAATGAGAGGGCAGAGACGCGTGTGAACAAGAAGCACAACTACGATATAAAGTGTTTTTCCTCAAAGTTGCTGGGATGTCACGTGTCCTACTTGTCAGTACATTCGTAACAACCTAAGTACCATGAAACTTCTATTCGATCACATAAGCCACACGTAGCAGATAAGCCATTCCATTTTTTGTTAACCAAATTTGACACTCTCTCATTGACCTCCATACAACAACTCCTAGCTTAGTGAGTGAAAACAATACAAAAAAAACGACACCTGCTGAAGAAGATAGATTTTGGGCCCGGTTATCCTTCTAGCTTCGCCTCTTCCTCACTGATGTGACTCACACATTTCAGTTAATTATTATAGCTCCCGCATTGGGCCAATCAGTGTAATTTTGTAAATGCCTGATCTCTATGGCAAGACACATCATCCACCCAAGTTCTGTCAAAATCGGGCCAGTGCTGTCTAAGATATCGCGTTTGACTAATGTACGAACGAAAGGACAGACGAACGGACGGAAGGAAGGAGACCGATCCAAAGTCCCCTCTCCGATTTCATCGTGGGGGACAATCAAGTTGTTTTAACTAATTATTAACTAGTTCCACAGCATTTTTTAGTCAGTGTTACCTGAACGTAACATTTATAGTTGGCCCAAACTTAGCTCCAACTTGAGAAAACTTATGCAACAATTCTGTCAACTTAAAATGTGTTTGCTCAACTTGTCTCATGTGTTCATTAAACTATAAATACAGTCATTCATATTCTCACCTGGGATTTCAACTCACAATCTCTTGGTTCACGGCATACCGATCTTCCTGCTACTCCACCATGTCTGTGTCAATGAGTGATTTCACTTGTATTGATACACTTTGCACTTCAAAGTAAATCTCAGCTCTGTTAAAACTACACTCAAGAAAAGCTATTTTATTTATTATAGTGATTAAGGAGTAACATTAAAACAGAGTAATACTGTATGCCCCACCAACATTAAACAACTAACTATACAGAAAACCCTAAAATTACTGAAATAAGTAAATCAAATCAATGATGAGAGATTAGTCAGATTAACTGATAATTGACACAGAGCTGGTGGTGTAGCAGGAAGATCTGAATGCAGTGAACCAAGGGGTTGTGAGTTCAAATCCTAGGTGAGGACATGTTCCGTAATAATTACTGTATAAATTAATTTACACAATGTAATCATGCATGTCAACGTGTTTCAAATATGTTGAAAACATTGTATGTTATAAGTAATAATTGTGTGTGTAACCAGTTGCACAGCCTTTCTTAGTTAAGACGGCCAAATCATAATGTACAGTTGAATGAACATTATGAGACAAGATGAGCAAACACATAATTTTAAGTTCACTGAATTTTTGTCAAGGTTTTCTCACGTTTGGGCCAACTAAAAATGTTACGTTCAGGTAACACTTGGACCGGAAATCGGAGTAAACAAAGAAAAGGCTGTGGAACCAGTTAATTAATAATAATTAGTCGAAACAGCTATATATTGATTCACAGTGCACATACATTTTTTTTTATTGTTGACTCTTTTACTCTACAGGGAAATCGAAAAACAGTGCCCCTACTTCAGCTGTGTACTAATAACAAGCTATATTTTCCAACACTCTTCCCCACAGCTACCTTAGGGGGTTTGTTATCCTATATTACACCAGAATATACAGGCATAGCTGCTCGGGACTAACTTTCCTTAACCTTTCAATAACCTAGAACCAATTTAGGAAAGGATAGTGCTGGGTATAAATAGTTGGCTATAACCCAGCACAGTCATGTTCTAAGATGGTTCGAGGTTATTGGGGGAAAGGAAAAAGTTTGTCACAAGCAGCCTCAAATTAAGGTCAGTTAAGGTCTGCCAAGGTCTCACTCTGTGGATATAATCCCTTTCTGGTCCAGGGACAATTGTATGTCTGTCTTTCTAAAGGGATACTCTCGCTCTCTCTCTCTCTCTCGCTCTGTCTCTTGCTCTCTCTCTCTAAATCTCTCTCTCTCTCTCTCTCTCTCTCGCTCTCTCTCCTCCCACTGGGTACACACTGGTTGAATCAACGTTGTTTCAACATCATTTGTCAACCTATTGTGATGTGGAATCTACGTGGAAAACACAAAAGTCATCAACCAGTACTGTTTTCATCAAATTTTAACCAGCGTTGTAAACATTGAAATTATGGTAAAACTTCAACTTAAAGGGGAATTTCACCCTGGGGGAATTTGGGCTTGCTTTCATCATGTCCGAGGCATTTATAGGACAGTGATATGTGTTTCATACATAATTGCCCAGGAGGGAGTCAGGTCTGGGCTTCGCGTGCTGAATGATACACCCTATGACAGCTTCCGGTGTATTGATGGGGAGGGCCGAGATCTAAAAATAAATGTAGTCCTGCATTGTGGCATTTCGTGAAGGCTCTATGTTATACTGATCACACTATACGTTTTTGTGCGTGTAGATATGGTTGTCCTTGTTCGATAGAGCCATTGGACATCTTTCAGCGATGTTCCTATCAGCGGATTCATTACTAAATAAATCAAATCAAATCAAAAATAAAATGTATTGGTCACATACACATGGTTAGCACATGTTATTGTGAGTGTAGCGAAATGCTTGTTCTTCTAGTTCCGACAGTGCAGTAATATCTAGCAAGTAATATCTAATAGTTCCACAACAAATATCTAATACACACAAATCTAAATAAAGGAATGGAATAAGAATATATAAATATAAATATAAATATATGGATGAGCAATGTCATTGTCAGAGCGGCATAGGCTAAGATGCAATACATAGTATAGAATACCGTATATACAGTTGAAGTCGGAAGTTTACATACACCTTAGCCAAATACCTTTAAACTCAGTTGGTGCAGCTCTGAAGAGACAGGAGAGAATGTAATCAGCCTTGATAGGGTGAACCACGGCCACATATCGATCCACGCTCAACACCGTCAGACAGAAGATAGATGTAAACATGTTTATGCCGTCCACGCTCAACACCAGACGGCACATGAGTGAGCCGAACGGCCAATGACGTACAGCCGCCGATGTCGCCAAGAACGGAACACTCAACATAAACAGTTCATCTGCAATTGCCAGATTTAATATATAAATATTGGTGGCAGTTTTCATCTTGGCGTATTTGAGGATCACATAGATGACCATGGCATTGCCTGTAAGACCCACACAGCAGACCAGGGCGTAGATGGAGGGGATGATGATATTACTGGCATCGAGTTCCTGGTCGTAATCCTCATAGTCTAGGCTGGAGTTGTAGGGGAGGCCGGTGGGGTATGCTGGGTAGTCACCGGTCATGTTGGTGGCCATGTTTTCCATTTTACCAGTTTACCTCAGTTTTTGCCTCTCCTAGGCCCCTTGGAACTAAGATATGACTTGGTGTGTATGTTTTTCTATTCAGTTCAGTCTGCCATAGCTACTGCTGTGAGTCTCTCAGTCCCATTGTAGAATATAGTACTCTTCTCAATGCTCTTAGCTGGCTCTCTGTTAACGCCAAAGTGTTGCTTTAGTGTGATGTATCATGGATCTCTGTTAAACTCCTTTCATAATTGGATCAAAAAGGATGGATAGAGCAGAATTCTTCTCACTATGGAACCCTAAAGTTCACTTCTGATTTTCGGGTGTTAGTCGCTAAAGTGTCATTGACTTCCATTATATTCCTTTGATAAATGGGTCAAAAGGAGTGATGAAGGAGCAATGGGAGCATGATAGATCCTCATTTTTTGTATAGGTGCAGCTCTGAAGAGACAGGAGAGAATGTAATGTCTGTAAAGTGTTATTCTCCAATCTCATGGTCCACATGCGACATAGAGAGGGTTAACCTAAACTAAATCAGAGTCCTTCAGTCTCTCAGTTCTCATGTTGCTCTGTTTCTCATGGATTTCTAATTATAAAGCCCAGCTTTGGTAGTTTTTACTCTCCACTGACCAACAAGGGCACTGAAGCAATTTGTGTCCTTAGGCTGAAACGCCCTCATCCATGGATTAATTCTTGGCAGCCAAATGCGTAACATTCCATATTCATTCACAAATAAACTCACATCTTATTGCCCATCTGTTTGCAGGTGGTTCTTTTTATTCCATTTAAATCAGGGCAAGGTTTCTGGGTCTCATTCAAATACAAGGAACCTGGCCAAGGGAGAACATTCCTTTTTCTTGATTAGAATGTCCTGTTGGAAGGAATTGGACCTGGAGTGGTTGGGCGTTGCCCTGTTGTGTCTGGTTTATCCCAGCTGGTTGAATGGCACACTCTTCAGGAGTGGTCTTTGGTAAGAGGTGCTGTGGGGAATTCTGCACTCTCACCATTCCATGTTTCTGTTTCTGTGGTGATAGAGGGGAGCGGGTTCTCACGGGTGGTCATTCAGTCGCTACACCCCGGCTGAATAAGTACATGTAAGTCACTGGCTCTTGATATGATCCCTTCCCCGGGAAACTTTACACTACCATTTTCTTTGAGTCGGCTCCAGGATGCCTGTAAAAAAACACAAAAGAGCAATCACTTGTCTATTCTCTAAAGGAACTCCAAACAAAACACCAGAAGAGCTCTGGCTCTAAGAACTCTGAGTTTTCATAAGAGGTAGAGTTGAAGTCGGAAGTGAACATACACCTTAGCCAAATACATTTAAACTTAGTTTTAAAAAAATCACAATTCCTGACATTTAATCCTAGTAAAAATTCCCTGTCTTAGGTCAGTTAGGATCACCACTTTATTTTAAGAATGTGAAATGTCAGAATAATAGTAGATAGAGAGAATGATTTATTTCAGCTTTTATTTCTTTCATCACATTCCCAGTGGGTCAGAAGTTTACATACACTCAATTAGTATTTGGTAGCATTGCCTTTAAATTGTTTAACTTGGGTCAAATGTTTCGGGTAGCCTTCCACAAGCTTCCTACAATACGTTTTGGTGAATTTTGGCCCATTCCTCCTGACAGAGCTGGTGTAACTGAGTCAGGATTCTAGACCTCCTTGCTCGCACACGCTTTTTCAGTTTTGCCCACACATTTTCTATAGGATTGAGGTCAGGGCTTTGTGATGGCCACTCCAATACCTTGACTTTGTTGTCCTTGAGACATTTTGCCACAACTTTGGAAGTATGCTTGGGGTCATTGTCCATTTAAAAGATCCATTTGCGACCAAGCTTTAACTTCCTGACTGATGTCTTGAGATGTTACTTCAATATATCCACATAATTTTCCTTCCTCATGATGCCATCTATTTTGTGAAGTGCACCAGTCCCTCCTGCAGCAAAGCACCCCCACAGCATGATGCTGCCACCAACGTGCTTAACGGTTGGGATGGTGTTCTTCGGCTTGCAAGCAACCCCCTTTTTCCTCCAAATATAACGATGGTCATTATGGCCAAACAGTTCTATTTTTGTTTCATCAGACCAGAGGACATTTCTCCAAAAAGTACAATCTTTGTCCCCATGTGCAGTTGCAAACCATAGTCTGGCTTTTATATGGCGGTTTTTGAGCAGTGGCTTCTTCCTTGCTGAGCGGCCTTTCAGGTTATGTCGATATAGGACTCATTTTACTGTGGATATAGAGATACTTTTGTACCTGTTTCCTCCAGCATCTTCACAAGGTCCTTTACTGTTGTTCTGGGATTGATTTGCACTTTTCACACCAAAGTACGTTCATCTCTAGGAGACAGAACGCGTCTCCTTCCTGAGCGGTATGACGGCTGCGTGGTCCCATGGTGTTTATACTTGCATACTATTGTTTGTACAGATGAACGTGGTACCTTCAGGCGTTTGGAAATTTCTCCCAAGCATGAACCAGACTTGTGGAGGTCTACAATTTTTTTTCTGAGGTCTTGGCTGATTTCTTTAGATTTTCCCATGATGTCAAGCAAAGAGGCACTGAGTTTGAAGTTAGGCCTCGAAATACATCCACAGGTACACCTCCAATTGACTCAAATGATGTCAATTAGCCTATCAGAAGCTTCTAAAGCCATGACATCATTTTCTGGAATTTTCCAAGCTGTTTAAAGGCACAGTCAATTTAGTGTATGTAAACTTCTGACCCACTGGAATTGTGATACAGTGAATTATAAGTGCAATAATCTGTCTGTAAACAATTGTTGGAAAAATTACTTGTGTCATGCACAAAGTAGATGTCCTAACCGACTTGCCAAAACTATAGTTCGTTAAAAATATATTTGTGGAGTGGTTGAAAAACGAGTTTTAATGACTCCAACCTAACCAAACTTCCGACTTCAACTGTACATATGAGATGGGTAATGCAAGATATGCAAACATTATTACGATAGCATAGAATAAAGTATATACATATGAGACGAGTAATACAAGATATGTACACATTATTCAAGTGGCATTATTAAAGTGACTAGTGTTCCATTTATTCAAGTAGCCAGTGATTTTCAAGTCTGTATGTAGGCAGCAGCGCCTCTGTGCTAGTGATGGCTGTTTAACAGTCTGATGGCCTTGAGATAGAAGCTGTTTTTCATTCTCTCGGTCCCAGCTTTGATGCACCTGTACTGACCTCGCATTCTGGATGATAGCGGGGTGAACAGGCAGTGGCTCGGGTGGTTGATGTCCTTGATTATCTTTTTGGCCTTCCTGTGACATCAGGTGCTGTAGGTGTCCTGGAGGGCAGGTAGTTTGCCCCCGGTGATGCGTTGTGCAGACCGCACCACCCTCTGGAGAGCCCTGCGGTTGTGGGCAGTGCAGTTGCCATACCAGGCGGTGATACAGACCGAGAGGATGCTCTCAATTGTGCATCTATGAAGGTTTGTGTGGGTTTTAGGTGACAGGCCAATTTCCTTCAGCCTCCTGAGGTTGAAGAGACGCTGTTGCGCCTTCTTCACCACACTGTCTGTGTGGGTGGACCATTTCAGTTTGTCAGTGATGTTTACGCCAAGGAACTTGAAGCTTTCCACCTTCTCCACTGCGGTCCGTCAATGTGGATAGGGGGGTGCACCCTCTGCTGTTTCCTGAAGTCCACGGTCATCTCCTTTGTTTTGTTTAATGTTGAGTGAGAGGTTATTTTTCTGGCACCACACTCCCAGAGACCCCACCTCCTCCCTGTAGGCGGTCTCGTCATTGTTGATAATCAAGCCTACTACTGTTGTGTCGTCTGTAAACTTGATGATTGAGTTGGAGGCGTGCTTGGCCACGCAGTCATGGGTGAACAGTGATGAGGATCAGCGAAGTGTAGATTCTGTTTCCTACCTTCACCACCTGGGGGCGGCCCATCAGGAAGTCCAGGACCCAGTTGCACAGGGCGGGGTTCAGACCCAGGGCCTTGAGCTGAATGATGAGCTTGGAGGGTACTATGGTGTTGAATACTGAGCTGTAGTCAATGAACATAATTCTTACATAGGTATTCCTCTTGTCCAGATGGGATAGGGCAGTGTGCAGTGTGATGGCGATTGCATCGTCTGTGGATCTATTGGGGCAGTAAGCAAATTGAAGTGGGTCTAGGGTGACAGGTAAGGTAGAGGTGATATGATACTTGACTAGTCTCTCACAGCACTTCATGATGACAGAAGTGAGTGCTACGGGGCGATAGTCATTTAGTTCAGTTACCTTTGCATTCTCGGGTCAGGAACAATGGTGGCCATCTTGAAGCATGTGGGGACAGCAGACTGGGATAGGGAGGTATTGAATATGTCCGTAAACACACCAGCCAGCTTGTCTGCACATGCTCTGAGGATGCGGCTAGGAATGCCGTCTGGGCCGGCAGCCTTGCGAGGGTTAACACGTTTAAATGTCTTACTCACGTCGGCCACGGAGAAGGAGAGCCCACAGTTCTTGGTAGCTGGCTGCGTCGTTGGCACTTTGTTATCCTCAAAGCGGGCAAAGAACTTGTTTAGCTTGTCTGGCAGCAAGCGTGGCTGGTTTTTCTATTGTAGTCCGTGATTGTATGTAAACCCTGCCACATACGTCTCGTGTCTGAACCGTTGAATTGCGACTCCACTTTGTCTCGATATTGACATTTTGCCTGTTTGATTGCCTTGTGGAGGGAACGACCACTCTGTTTGTATTCTGCCATATTCCCTGTCACCTTGCCATGGTGAAATGCAGTGGTTCGTGCTTTCAGTTTTTTTGCGAATGCTGCCCTCTATCCACGGTTTCTGGTTAGGGTAGGTTTTCATAGTCACAGTGGGTACGACATCTCCTATACACTTCCTTATAAACCCACTCACTAAATCAGCGTATACGTCTATATTATTCTCAGAGGCTACTCGGAACATATCCCAGTCCGCGTGATCAAAACAATCTTGAAGTGTGGATTCCGATTGGTCAGACCAGCATTGAATAGTCCTTAGCACGGGTGCTTCCTGTTTGAGTTTCTGCCTATAGGAAGGGAGGAGCAAAATGGAGTCGTGGTCAGATTTGCCGAAAGGAGGTCGGGGGAGGGCCTTGTATGCACACCGGAAATTACTGTAGCAGTGATCCAGTGTTTTTCCAGCGTGAGTGCTACAGTCAATATGCTGATAGAATTTAGGTAGCCTTTTTCTCAAATTTGCTTTGTTAAAATCCCCAGCTACAGTAAATGCAGCCTCAGGATATATGGTTTCCTGTTTGCATAAAGTCCAGTGAAGTTCCTTGAGGGCCGTCGTGGTATCGGCTTGAGGGGGGATAACCGTAACAATAACCGAAGAGAATTCTCTTGGGAGATAATATGGTCGGCATTTGATTGTGAGGAATTCTAGGTCAGGTGAACAAAATGACGTGAGTTCCTGTATGTTGTTACAATTACACCATGAGTTGTTAATCATGACACAAACCCCCCCACCCTTCTTCTTCCCGGAGAGATGTTTATTCCTGTTGACGCGATGTACTGAGAACCCAGATGGCAATATGGACGGGGACAGTATATCCCGAGAGAGCCATGTTTCCGTGAAACAGAGTATGTTACAATCCCTGATGTCTCTCTGGAAAGCAACCCTTGCCCTGATCTTGTCCACTTTGTTATCTAGGGACTGGACATTAGCGAGTAATATACTCGGAAGCGATGGGCGGTGTGCGCACCTCTTGAGTCTGACTAGAAGTTCCGCTCCGGCTGCCTCTCCTCTGGCGTTGTTTTGGGTCGGCCTCTGGAATCAGTTCCAATGCCCTGGGTGGTGCGGACAAAGGATTAACTTCGGGAAAGTCGTATTCCTGGTCGTAGTTTTGGTAAGTTTACGCCGCTCTGATATCCAATAGTTATTCCTGGATGTATGTAATAACACTTACGATTTTCTGAGCTAACAATGTAAGAAATAATACATAAAAAAACAAAATACGTTTCCTAAGGACTAGAAGCGAGGCAGCCCTCTCTGTTGGCGGCATTTTGAGGTACAAGCAGACAATTTTTTCCCATCTCTGAACGAATACAACTTGTGTTGGGCGGTGCTTCGTGCTCTGGCCCCTGTCCCTCCCCCAAGGCGGGCTTTTTTGAAAAGGAGGCTGACACTAACATCAGAATCTTTTGGGCAAAACTGAATGTAATGACAAGAAACAATGACTTCAAGTGATTCCTCTCATTATTATCAACACGAATTCGATGATGGATACTTTTTTGATGTTCTATTAGCTACAGTACATGGTGACATTCAACCATACATGTTTCAACCGGAATATAGTGAAGACGATTTGAAATAAAGAGTTGGATTTTACTAACGTTAGAAGCTCACAGCCAATGCCAGCACCAAGAGGGCAGATGACAAATATGCTGTCACCTAACTAGCTAGCTAGCTAGCTAGCTAACTTTAGTTGATCTACTAAAACCCATGTGTATTGCTGGCTAACATACAGTACTACCGTGTTACAGTGGGGGGAAATATACATGTTTTTCTGTTTTCTAACTTGGCTAGGTAGCTAGCCTAGCTAGATAAGTTAGCTAAACAACTACTGGTAGCCATATCTATGAATAAAAATAGAAGAGGTTTTACAATCAGAGACCTTTTGCATCTCGATTGTAAAACCTCTTCTCTTTTTAGTCAAAGATATGGCTACTAAGCAGCAAGTGACAATGTTACAACCATTGTATAGTCTTGCTGCATACATATAGAACAACACACACACTTTCACACATTCACTCAGTACTTAATAGTAATAATATCTCTTATCTAAATTTAATTCATCTTATTATCCACATTTCAATCAGCTTATTAACCACATTTCAATCACTTAACTAATATTTCTTAATATCCAAATTTCAATATTTTATCTTAACAGCCCAATAATATTTTATCTTATTTTATCTTAACAGCCCAATTTCAATCATGTTATTTTCCCAATTTCAATCAGCTTAATACTTTCCACACTCACACAACTCTCATCCACATTCACTTTGTGCTATTACTTGACTTAAGACTAGTGGTACCCTCCTCCATTTATATGTTTAGTTTTATTGGGTTTTGTATTTTTATTTTGTATTTTTATACACATTCATTTAAATTGACTTACTGAAATTCAGTCGCCGTGTCCTTCAATTGTTCACGGATGATGTGTCTCCTCCTGGGCTACTCACAGTAAGGGTCTGGTCTGGCCGGGTCTTCGTCCTCTTTTGGTCAGATGGGAATTTCCCTCACGCTTCATAAAATGCACCACCGGTTTTCCTCGCAGACCCCCACTGGAAGGCTCCGCAGACAGAATCAATCATCCTGTTCTTTGACGCCAAATTGTGTGGAAATTCTACACATGGGACACTCAAAGTAAATCTTAAATGAATCATTGTTTATTAACAGCACCCTGGAGAGGTCACAGTCAAACTTAGATGCATAAAGTACCGGTCTGAAGTGAGTTCCACTGGGGCAGTCCCGTTAGTTCTCTCACAGACAAGTTATATTTGCATGATTTAGCTTATTCATTATTCATAATTGATTAATCTTACAGACAATATCGTGTGGTGCCTTCCTGGAGTGAATTCTAGATACAGAAACAGAATTCCTTTGCTTGTGTGTCATTGTAGCAGAACTGTTTCCCGTGAACTGTATCCCTTTCGAGGGATTAGACATTATGCTAGATTTCAAGCAGATGACTCATGAGGAGCTAAATGGCAGTTTGATCTGGGCAACACTCCTCCCACAGCTTTACAAGTATTGCCTGAACATTACTGAACTGATCATACTGTATTTTCTTACTGTGTTTCTTTGTGAATGGCAATTTCATCATGACCACCAGTTCTCTTAGCTGCAGATTGTTACACCAGGTAATGTGATTTAACCAAAGGTTTTTGTTATCCATTACTGGGAGTTACAGCATAGGTACTGTTTGTTGTAGCACAGAGAATTTTCGACCAACCTTAGCGATGCTGTCTTCGTCCTCTATTCGGGGAAACAGTAATCTCATAAAATGTCTGTGGCCAGTTGCAAGGGGTCAGTTTGAATTTTGCAAATGCTCCGTTATTAAAATAAAACCTTATTTTGCTCCATGAAGTAATCCAACAATGTGTACACCGCCATCTTTTCTATTTCAAGTCTTCTCTCATTGATCAAGACAGGTCTCTGTCAGCAAGACATGCTGCACTTTGGGGTGGACACCCACCTGTCTCTAATAAATGAGAGAAGACTTGAAATAGACAAGATGTCGGCAAAAATCTTTGGGCAAATCACATTATCTGGTGTAGCAATCTGTAGCTACAGTTCTCTGCACTTGTGTCTCAACACCTGAGACACACTTGGACACACTGAACTACACTACACTGTTCATACTATTTTCTTTGTATGTTACTTTTACCATATAACATTCTTGTTGAATACCCAGTCTTGAGTTAGCATCAAACAGTGTACACTTTTCACGCCAACCCTAATCTAGCACACCTGATTCTAATAATTAGCTTTTTGATAACCTGAACCAGGTTAGTTACAACTGGGGTTGGAGCGAAAACCTACAGCAGGGTAGCTCTCCAGGAACAGGGTTGGAGACCCCTGTTCTACATGGTCTTATGCTGAGCCACACTGGCTGCGTTTACACAGGCAGCCCAATTCTGATATATTTTTTAGAACTGATCTGATTGGTCAAAATACCAATTACTGACAAAAATATCAGAATTGGGCTGCCTGTGTAAACGCAGCCATAGTCCTTATCCGGCTTCGGTACACTGACAATGGTGTTCGGCATGGTGGGATGGGGAAGCTGAGACTCTTTGTGCTTATGGAAAATGGTCTTGTCCTGTCTGCGGTGAACGGCCAGCTGGATAAAATAATAATAATAATAATATGCCATTTAGCAGACGCTTTTATCCAAAGCGACTTACAGTCATGCGTGCATACATTTTTGTGTATGGGTGGTCCCGGGGATCGAACCCACTACCTTGGCGTTTCAAGCGCCGTGCTCTACCAGCTGAGCTACAGAGGACCACAATGGTCCCATACACGAGTTTAGCAGATGTTATTGCGGGTGTAGCGAAATGCTTGTGCTTCTAGCTCCGACAGTGCAGTAACATCTAACAAGTAATATCTAACAATTTCACAACAAATCTAAGTAAGGAATGAATTAAGAATATATACACTACCAGTCAAAAGTTTGGACACACCTAAAGTTTTTCTTTATTTGTACTATTTTCTACATTGTAGAATAATAGTAAAGACATCAAAACTATGAAACAACACATATGGAATCATGTAGTAAACAAACAAGTGTTTAACAAATCAAAGTATATTTTATATTTGAGATTCTTCAATTAGCCACCCTTTGCCTTGATGGAGTTCCCACATATGCTGAGCACTTGTAGGCTGCTTTTCCTTCACTCTGCGGTCCGACTCAACCCTGTTACAGGAGGGGGTCGCAGTTCCAGAGAGACCCACTAGGTGTCATCCTCCGACAACCTTAGGCACCTCCTCACTCACAGTCTGGACTAATTATCCTCCTATTGGTGTCACCTGTGTCTATCTGTTCACCTGTGTATTTATGCCCTCACTTCCCTGTGTTCCCTTGCTCAGTTTTCTCTGCTCAGTGTCTGATCGGAGACCTACTGTATGTACAGGCACTTGAGAAGTGTTCTCCCTGTTTCGTTATTTGTTTCAGTCTTAGGTAGTATTTCGTATTTTGGCTGTCAGACGGTTTTTGGAGACTTATTTGCTCTGGACAAACTCTCCTTCAGGGAGCTGCCTGAGCGACTGGACGGCCTCGTCAAACTCTCGGTGCAGGTAGACAATCGGCATCATGAGAGGGCGCATGAGAGAGGGATGACGCAATGCACGCCTCCGCGACCCCCTATCAACCCGGAGGCTTTCCACCGATTCAGGGAGGAGACACCTCAGGAGGAGGCTATGCAGCTGGGGGCGGTGCGCTTGTCCAGGATGGAGAGGCAGAGGCGTCTGCGCCAGGGACGTTGCCTGTACTGCGGCCAGGCAGGTGCAACTCATGCCCGGAGAAGCCGGGAAACGGGAGGGCTTGCTAGGATAGGTAGGGGTGCTAGCGAGCCAGAACCGAAAAATCTACTCCAGAGACTCCCAGACTTTTCTCCCCGTCAGGGTTCAGTGGGCCCGTGCTGCGCATCAGGCGCTTGCACTGGTGGATTCTGGGGCCGCGGGAAATCTGATGGATGCGGGGCTGGCCCAAGGGTGAAGCGTTACGTTAATCTCCCTATCCGAGTCGGTTCCGGTCATGGTCCTGGACGGCCTGCCTTTGGGGTCGGGCTTCATCACCCGGCGCACTGTCCCCGTGCATGGCAGGGGGGCTATGAGATAGACAGGTCCATGGAGCGGCTCATCCTGGAGGGAGGCACCGCCCCTGTCCTGTTCCGGTCTCCACCGACCACTCATCAGCCCAAACCACTGTCCCAGACCACCTACCAGTCCTCACCTCTTCCCCAGGTCCCGCACTCCGAACCGCCTACCGCCCTAGCAGTGGTTGCCACCGGGAGGACGGCGGCTACAGACTCCGTCACAGGCCGAGACCTGGCAGGCGTTCCCCGGAGTATTGGGATCTGGGGGAGGTGTTTAGTAAGAGGCGTGCCAAGGGCCTACCTCCTCACAGGCCATACAACTGTGCTATCGTTTTCCTGCCGGGCACCATTCCCACACGAGAGGTTATTGTTTTCCTTGTCCCGGCTGGAGACGCTGGCCATGAGGGAGTATATCGATGAGGCAGTCGTCGAAGGTCACATCCGTCCCGCTACCTCACCTGCGGGCGCGGACTTCTTCTTCATGGGGAAAAAGGATGGTGGGCAGCGGCCGTGCATTGATTGCCGGGCGCTCAACGACATCACGGTTAAGAACCGCTACCCACTCCCCCTGATGACGACGGCATTCGAGTCGGGGCCCTCAGTTCGCCTCCAGGTTCTGGAATGCGTTCGCCACCTGCCTCGGCGCCTCCGTCAGCTTTTCTTCCGGCTTCCATCCCCAGTCAAATGGGCAGATGGAGCGCGTCAACCAGGATCTGGAGGGGGTGCTGAGGTGCTACGCCTCCAGCAATCCAGCTACATGGAGTCAGCGACTGGCGTGGGTGGAGTACGCCCACAACACCCTTCCCTGAACAGTGACTCTTACTGGTATATGACGGGTAATGCACCTCAGTAAGAACGAGTCTACCATCTAGATGCCTCTCTCTAGGAACCCTGCTTAGCTTTTTAAGCTGTGTTCGTTTCAGTTTAGCTATCATGTCAACACATTTAGACATTGATCAGCTTCCATACTCATTTATGTAGACTACCTAAATAACTTTGAATAGTTGAAAGTAGCCCCTCTAACTTTTCTTACACAAGCTGTATGTGAAAGTCAATTCAGAGTGATGTTGGGTTTATGTAGGCTACATTGACGATTTGACCAAAGGACACCATCATTTCAATGTGTAGCTAGATATACTATCATTCATCTATGGTTGATTGGGTCTTTGGAATTTTAGAAGTAGTTATCACTAGCCCTATAAATACAATGCCAAATTCATGATATTAATAATACACTTTTACCTTCGGAATATATATATAATTTTTTTACGTTTCTATGTGGAATTTTCAACACAATTTCCACGTATACAGAGTTCTGATAATTATGTTGAAATTAGATTGATGTAACAACCTGTTAGTCAGGTGATTACTTTTTGCAAATCCAAATGTGTTTTCCACGTAGATTCCATGTCACAATAGGTTGACAAATGAAAGTGTGTGCCCAGTGGGCTTCCCTCTCTCTCCCCCCTCCCTCCCTCCCTCCAATGGGCAGCAGCAGGGCTTAGTTGCCGTCGTGCAGCAGCAGAACTGTTAATAAACAAGTTCCCAGCCACCAAAACAACATTACCGTAAGAGGAAAAGGCGATTTAAAATGTTGTAATTGGAAATGTGTGTTACAGCTGCTGCTCAGGGAGTTAAAAACAATTGTCTGGATCGTAATGGCTGCAGTCTTGGTTTAATTCCAGCTCTGACACCTCAGTCTGTCTGGCCAGCGTTGGTTATTTTTAGACATCCAGATGGCTCAGCTCTTTTTGAAGGTGGTATTGTTGGCTGACGTATTTTGTAATTTGTACTTTCTATTGTGAAAAGTTGAATTTGGATAGAACGACCTACACGCAAGGACGCATGTACACACTGTAAATCCCGATAAGTTCTGTTAACATTTTTGGTTGTTGAGGAAACCGATTGCCTCAAATTTTACGTTAACAAACTTAAAAGTTAAAAGTAAGGAACACCTACAGTAATTATTTTGAATTACTTGTAGTTAATCAAATGGTTTTATGCAAACTCTATTTTTTCAAATTTAAAATGTTGCTTAATTATTTTCATACATTTAATTGCTGCATATTGAATTGCTATGCTTTAACTGTACTCAACTTCATTGAGTAATGCAATAGTCGTACCAACTCAAAATATTTACTTAAATGAAACTCAAAAACGGATTACCTTGATTTAGTTAGGTACTATTAACTCAAAACGTACCAAACCATACTATAGTCTTAGTACACACAACTCAGTCAGTCCATTTTCAGGCATTCAAGGAATCTTTATTCTAAGGTTTGAATAATATAAAAACAATAGTATAGATTACTATAAATAAAATACACTGTACAAAATAAAAAGATAAATAAAATAAAAATAAGTAAACAATTTAAAATGGTCTTGACAACTCAACCCTGACTTCAATATTCCTATGCCTGTGTATTCAACTTTACAAAATGCCTGCCTCCAACACAATAACCAAATGTGACACTAACCAGGTTTTCATCCAACCTTTTTATGCGAGTAAAGTATATGTCAGATAAAGAATGTCATGACAGGCCTGATGGAAATAGAACATTTTTCCGTTAACTTTTCCAAATGTCGACAAAACTAAATACGTTAGACAACGTGGGAGCTTTTTGTGTCTGTAAAATAAATCATGCAAGAAATATCGGTGGAAACGCTTTTATGCGCAAATATTAAAATATTAATGAAAATATCGAGGTAAACTTGGAGTCACGTGATAACATGTTGTGTGGTCCTCCCACTACGACTCGTTGGGAAAGCATGCAGTTTATTAGGCTACAGATTAAATAAATGATGACGAAGTTCACAGGGTGGTGAAAGTGCATGTGATGTGCTTGATGATAATTTCAGTGATCATCGATGCTTGACTACTGTTTGACAAATAAAATAATCTCGCTCTTTTGTCCATAATAATCTAATTATGTAGGCTATACGTGCTCTCTAGCACTCTAGAGGTTACGTGCCAATACCGGAGTGGGCACACTCTATATAACACAACATTTGTTGTGAGAAAACCATCAGTAAAGTTGAAAATGTGTTGGAAACCCATTTAACTTTTTTTTATTTTTTTAGGTACATGGGAATTTAACCTCAAAATGTATTTTTATGTGCACTACGTCATCACGCACAGCCTTTTATCCGCAACAGGTACATTTGATGGAAACACATCTCTGGTGGGAAAATACGCATATTGTTTTTATGCAGATTTTTGAATATTCACATGAAAATCTGCCGCCAGTTGGATGGAAACCTAGCTAATGTCAATTATGAAGGACAGCTGTGATATAAAAAAAAACAATAACTGTTTTAAGCGTTGTATTACATACATTTCAGAACATATGTTCCAGCTTTATTTCGAGTCTGTATCAAATCTCAACTCTCACTTACCTCACTAAGCATTCCACATTGTTTGCAACTGACTGACAGCGGCGGTACAGAAAGAGCCATCTCTGTTTCTATTGAGTTCTGCTGAGCAGAACAGCTCTAAAATTGTGTGTGGTCAAAAATAACACCCACTGGATGTGGTTTAGCTTCTAAAGAATGTAGGGTTTTCTATTGTAAACATTGTCTGTGTGAGGCTATACAGCGATTAACAAGACAATGATGGGACAATGTGGCGCCATACATTAAAGACAGATCTATAAGAAAGGTTTTGCAGCCATCTAAGGACATGAGTTGGAGACAACGTCTACAACCTCAATGATGATGGTAAATACCCTTAAAGGCAAATACCCACAAAACCCATGCATCATTGCTCTTGTTCATTAGCATACAAGTGAATAAACTTGAGATGTTAACTGTTAAGACTGTATGTAGGAAAAACTTACATTCCAGGTCTTGAGGAATCCAGTGGTTTCCTCACAAAGGTAGATGGGGAGACCACGAAGGGCAGCAGTGCGCCTGGTCCGTCTAGCTCGGCGTAGAATCAGAAAGATCTTACAAAGGGAAAGAGGATTAAAGGGAGAGAGAGAGACAGAGACAAAGACAGAATAAGATAAAAAATACAGAGGGAGACACACACATAGTGAGAGATCAGTCGTCTTACTTGAGACTCCAAGGGCTGGCCAGTTCTCTAGGAACTCTTTCACCGGCGGTCCATTATTGACAATCTCATTTCGTCGAAGGGCAAAAGTCGTTTGCATCAGTTTGTCTATTAATGACAGGTTTCTCTCTGTCTTTGAAACTTTGATCATTTGCTGTCTCAGCTGCTTGAGAGACTCTGGGTCTTCTCCTCTCGGGAAGCTCGGCAGGAAGTTTACCTCGGCTCGTCTGGGTCTCTTGATGTTTGAGTGGAGTGACTCTCTCTGGGTTGTTTCTGCTCTTCCCTGCATTCACAGAGACCTCAGGAACTCCAGCTCTGCTCAACTTGGTCTGATAGTTCCCTATCTTGAACTTCAGACTAGTCATCCATGCATACCATCCAGACTGACTCCCTGCTTCTTTGAGCCATGGGTGCTTGGTAACAAGTGCTTCGGCAGCCTTGCCTATTTCTCCCCCACTTGTATAGGCCTTGAAGAAGTGTATTGCTTTAGCCATGTTCTCAAGAACATCATTCTTCTGGGCTCTTGTTAATTTATGAGTCTTTCCAGTTTTCTAATAGCAAGTATTTGCCTCGCTAAGCATGTGCTCAATATCATCAGAAAAATATGTCACCGGAAAAATATCAGTCCACTTCTCTAGGCACTCTGGAAACTCTCTGGCGTCGGGCAGTATCTCTGTCTCCAGTTCCGGTTGAGTTGGCATCACTTTCTAATATGATTACCTTAAGGACAGCTTTCTCAGGAAGCTCCTCAGTGTCCAATAGACAGCACAATTTTACATCAAATTCAGGGTCTTCATACTGAACGGTCATAGTCCAAATTGAATTTGTTTTGCATCATGATCTTCAGGTCATCCACCGATTGTGGACGGGAGGGGAGGGTCATTTTCCTCACCATATCCATTGCTATATGGACAAGAAATAAGAAGGTCTGGAGTGTATGTTCTGCCATCTGAGGGAGGAAAAACATGTATAACACAGTTTTTTTTAATCCATTTTTCATAGCATCATTTTCCTTTACTTAACAATTCCTTTTTCATGAGTAAGAAGGGGAAATATAACTCACCTTTTTAGTGTAGTAGTATGAATCTCTTGAGCGTCAGTAGCAATATGCCTCCTGAGTTGTATGCTGAGAGGGTGGATATATCGTTAAACTCTGATATCGAGTGAACCGACAGGTTGCCTGAGGACAATTCATAGGACCGAATTGTTCCACGTAGCAGGACTTGTACTTTCTACAGAGAAAGGAAACATTATTCACAAAGAAGATCTGTTCAATTCTGCAGAACCGAGGGAGTCCTCCATCCATATACTCCCGTTTAGGCTACTTCCTTATATCTTATGTCACAACAGGACAGATATCCATGGACATTCAAATGATACAGCCTTCCATTGAGACATACCTTTTAAGTATTGCATTAATTAAGGACTGCCACTCACCATTCTCAGTTTGAGCCTAAGGGAGGATGACAAAATTAGGCTTTTGAAACTTCAATTAAGATATAACCAAGCGTCAGATACAGTTTTCAAGCCAGACATTTGAGATTGCATTCAAAATATCTCACTGGAACTTACAGTTGAAGTCGGAAGTTTACAGACAGACAGCAAGGTTTATACAAATCTCCGCTGTTGAAAACAAAATGTTAGTCTAAAGGAAATGTGAGATAATGCCTAGATGCTTTTTATAGTGGAGATCAAGTTTATAAATTGCTTGTCTGGGCTGATGAGACAGTGGATTGTACAGTCAGATGGAACAGAGTACAATTGAAGTCAGAAGTCTACATACACCTTAGCCAAATACATTTAAACTCAGTTTTTCACAATTCCTGACATTTAATCCTAGTTAAATTCCCTGTCTTAGGTCAGTTAGGATGACCACTTTATTTTAAGAATGTGAAATGTCAGAATAATAGTAGAGATAATTATATATTTCAGCTTTTATTTCTTTCATCACATTCCCAGTGGGTCAGAAGTTTACATACACTCAATTAGTATTTGGTAGCATTGCCTTTAAATTGTTTAACTTGGGTCAAATGTTTCGGGTAGCATTCCACAAGCTTCCCACAATAAGTTGGGTGAATTTTGGCCCATTCCTCCTGACAGAGCTGATGTAACTGAGTCAGGTTTGTAGGCCTCCTTGCTCGTACACACTTTTTCAGTTCTGCCCACACATTTTCTATAGGATTGAGGTCAGGGCTTTGTGATGGCCACTCCAATACCTTGACTTTGTTGTCCTTAAGCCATTTTGCCACAACTTTGGAAGTATGCTTGGGGTCATTGTCCATTTGGAAGACCCATTTGCGACCAAGCTTTAACTTCCTGACTGATGTCTTGAGATGTTGCTTCAATATAGCCACATCATTTTCCTTCCTCATGATGCCATCTATTTTGTGAAGTGCACCAGTCCCTCCTGCAGCAAAGCACCCCCACAGCATGATGCTGCCACGCCCATGCTTCACGGTTGGGATGGTGTTCTTCAGCTTGCAAGCAAACCCTTTTTTCTCCAAACATAACGATGGTCATTATGGCCAAACAGTACACCTCCAATTGACTCAAATTATGTCAATTATCCTATCAGAAGTTTCTAAAGCCATGACATCATTTTCTGGAATTTTACAGCCTTATTCTAATATGGATTATATTGTTGTTAACCCTCATCAATCTACACACAATACAATACCCCATAATGAAAATGTTGAAGCACCTTTGGCAGCGATTACAGCCTTGTGTCTTCTTGGGACTGACACTCCGTTCATCTTTTCCTCAATCCCGACTAGTCTCCCAGTCCCTGCTGCTGAAAAACATCCCCACAGCATGATGCTGCCACCACCATGCTTCACCGTAGGGATGGTGCCAGGTTTCCTCCAGACGTGACGCTTGGCATTCAGGCCAAAGAGTTCAATCTTGGTTTCATCAGACCAGAGAATCTTGTTTCTCATGGTCTGAGAGTCCTTTAGGTGCCTTTTGGCAAACTCCAAGCAGGCTGTTATGTGCCTTTTACTGAGGAGTGGCTTCCGTCTGGCCACTCTACCATAAAGACTTGATTAGTGGGGTACTGCAGAGATGGTTGTCCTTCTGGAAGGTTCACCCATATCCACAGAGGAACTCTGGAGCTCTGTCAGAGTGACCATCGGGTTCTGGGGCACATGCCTGACCAAGGCCTTTCTTTCCCGATTTCTCAGTTTGGCCGGGCGGCCAGCTCTAGGAAGAGTCTTGGTGGTTCCAAACTTCTTCTATTTAAGAATGATGGCGGCTACTGTGTTCTTGGGGACCTTCAATGCTGCAGATATGTTTTGGTACCCTTCCCCAGATCTGTGCCTCGACACAATCCTGTCTCGGAGCTCTACGGACAATTCTTTCGACCTCATGGCTTGGTTTTTGTTCTGACATTTACTGTCAACTGTGTGCCTTTCCAAATCATGTCCAATCAATTGAATTTACCAGAGGTGGACTCCAATCAAGTTGTACTGTAGAAACATCTCAAGGATGATCTATGGAAACAGGATGCACCTGAGGTCAATTTCGAGTCTCATAGCAAAGGGTCTGAATTATTTTTTCTGTTTTTGATTGTTTATATATTTGCAAACATTTCTAAAAACCTGTTTTTGCTTCGTCATTATGGGGTATTGTGTGTAGATTGATGAGGAAAAAAACTAATTTAATCAATTTTAGAATAATTCTGTAACGTAACAAAATGTGGAAAAGGGGTCTGAATACTTTCCAAATGCACTGTACCTTGACTAACGTTAGCTAAACTGAATTGCACGATACTGTATCTCCATAGAACTCACTAATAACAAAAACTCAAATAAAACTCATAATCAACATGTTAGCTGTCCAATGCTCACCTGTTTGCTAATCTTCCCTTTGATTTGACGTTGCCAATAGCGGAGCTAACAAACTGGACTATTTAGTTCCAGTCACACACTAAAACCTGTCTGAATATACGGTCATTGACAAAATAGTTAATTAGCCCCTTACTTGAAAACTCTCCGCCAGAGATGTTTGTTCTTCTTACAACGAAAATCCTTAACGGTATTTGAAATTCCATCGCTTGAATCGAGCAGCCATCTTTGTCAAGACATTTTGAGACGCACCACGGTGCAGAATGTTGTTGACGCATATGACGTCAGACATCGTTGGGCTGTACAGTTAAAAGATATGAGTACAGTTACAATACTCAGATAAAATAGTTGGGTTCAGGAAAAGTAAATGCTACATGCACGTTATGGTAACCCAATACTTTAGAGTCAGGACAACGATTTTCCACGTAATGAGTTTACGTCACTCTTTTTTTAACTATATGATACTTTTAGGGTTTACAGTGCACACACACACACACACACTCACACTCACACACACACACACACACACACACACATTCATTCGGTTGTCTCTCCTTGTCTCTCTGTCTGAAATGATTAAATCCGTTGAGATCAAACATCCATGCTGCCATTGTATATGAGCTCTTAGCCGTGTGTCTCCCTCCTTCAGAATACACTCTGTCTCTGCAAACCCTTGGGGATCAGATAGGAATATCATACAATATTGCGAATCGACCTGTCTTATTACAACCTTTCCTTATTCAGAGCCTATATCCCTGTCCTTAGATAACCTTGGACCTGGGTATGTGCATGTGAAAGGAATTGCACACAGGTGAAAATGTGAAATATTCCTCTTTCAGCCTCTCTACCCTGACCACGTCGTATTGTGGTTCACCTTTCTATAAAGAGCACAATGGAACATAGAATGGGAATGAATGAGTAGAGATAGAACATCTGCATTAGAACAGTGGCTTTCATCGCTGGATGTTGTGCTCTGTCATGTGATGTCTTATTCTATTTATACTGTATGTCAAATCAAAATCTAATTTTATTTGTCACATGCACCGAATACAACAATTGTAGACTTTACTGTGAAATGCTTACTTACAAGCCCTTTCCCAACCATGCAGTTAAAAAGTAAAAAAAGAAAATAATAGATAAAAGAAAATAGTAACACAATAAAATACCAATAATGAGTCAGTGTACTGGGTTATGAGGTAGTTGGGGGGATTGATTGAGGTAATATGTACATGTAGGTTTGGTTAGATGATTGATTGAAGTACTATGTACATGTAGGTAGGGGGTGAAAAGCAGAAAGTCCGGGTAGCCGTTTAATGAACTGTTCAGCAGTCTTATGGCTTTGGGGTAGAAGCTGTTAAGGAGCCTTTTGGTCCCAGACTTGGCGCTCTGGTACCGCTTGCCGTGGGGTAGCAGAGAGAGTAGACTGTGACTTGGGTGTCTGGAGTCTTTGACAATTTTTTCATTAAAATATTTTTTATTGAACACACATAAGAATGGTGTATAGGTACTTTGTAGAAAGACAAGTACAGTGCCTTGCAAAAGTATTCATCCCCCTTGGCGTTTTTTGTATTTTGTTGCATTACAACATGTAATTTAAATGGATTTTTATTTGGATTTCATGTATTGGATATACACAAAATAGTCCAAATTGGTGAAGTGAAATGAAAAAAAAAATTAATAACGGAAAAGGGGTGCGTGCATATGTATTCACCCCCTTTGCTATGAAAATAATCTAAGTGTCACATGATCTGTCACATGATCTGCGTCTTCAAAGTGGTAGGCATGTTGTGTAAATCAAATGATATAAACCCCCAATAAATCAATTTTAATTCCAGGTTGTAAGGCAACAAAATAGGAAAAATGCCAAGGGGGGTGAATACTTTCGCAAGCTACTGTAGCTCGTCTGGTAGGTTTGCGTCATTGGGCAGCTCGCGGCTGGGTTTCCCTTTGTAATCCGTGATAGTTTACAAGCCCTGCCACATCCGACGAGCATCAGAGCCGGTGTAGTAGGATTAAATCTTAGTCCTGTATTGACGCTTTGCCTGTTTGATGGTTCGTTGGAGGGATTTCTTATAAGCGTCCGGATTTGTGTCCCGCTCCTTGAAAGCAACAACTCTAGCCTTTAGCTCAGAGCGGATGTTGCCTGTAATCCATGGCTTCTGGTTAGGATATGTACGTATGGTCACTGTGGGGACTACATCTCAACACGGTGACTAATGAAGCCAGTGACTAATGTGTTGAACTCCTCAATGCCATCGGAAACATCCCGGAACATATACCAATCTGTGCTAGCGGAACAGTCTTGTAGTTTAGCGTCCGCTTCATCGGACCACTTCCATATTGAGCGCATCACTGGTACTTCCTGTTTGAGTTTCTGCTTGTAAACAGGAATTAAGAGGATGGAGTTATGGTCAGATTTGCCAAATGGAGGGCGAGGGAAAGCTTTGTATTAATCTCTGTGTGTAGAGTAGAGGTGATATAGTGTTTTCTCAGTTGCACAGGAGACAGGAAGGAAGGAGACAGGTAGGAATGAGGTAAAACAAATTTCAGTTTACCTGCATTAAAATCCCTGGCCACTAGGAGCGCCATAACCTCCGTCCCAGTCTCAAATCTCTGGAAGACTGAAACAGGTTTCCCTCAAAAATGTCGCTGTATTTAGCGCCATCCATCATTCCTTCAATTCTGACCAGATTCCCAGTCCCTGCCGATGAAAAACATCCCCACAGCATGATGCTGCCACCAACATGCTTCACTGGGATGCTGTTCTCGGGGTGATGAGAGGTGTTGGGTTTGCGCCAGACATAGTGTTTTCTTTGATGGCAAAAAGCTCAATTTTAGTCATCTGACAAGAGTACCTTCTTCCATATGTTTGGGGAGTCTCCCACATGCCTTTTGGCGAACACCAAACGTGTTTGCTTATTTTTTCTTTAAGCAATGGCTTTTTTCTGGCCACTCTTCCGTAAAGCCCAGCTCTGTGGAGTGTACGGCTTAAAGTGGTCCAATGGAGAGATACTCCAATCTCCGCTTTGGAACTTTGCAGCTCCTTCAGGGTTATCTTTGGTCTCTTTATTGCCTCTCTGATTAATGCCCTCCTTGCCTGGTCCGTGAGTTTTGGTGGGCAGCCCTCTCTTGGCAGGTTTGTTGTTGTGCCGTATTCTTTTATTTTTTTAATAATGGATTTAATGGTGCTCCGTGGGATGTTCAAAGTTTCTGATATTTTTTTATAACCCAACCCTGATCTGTACTTCTCCACAACTTTGTCCCTGATCTGTTTGGAGAGCTCCTTGGTCTTCATGGTGCCGCTTGCTTGGTGCTGCCCCTTGCTTAGTGGTGTTGCAGACTCTGGGGCCTTTCAGAACAGGTGTATATATACTGAGATCATGTGACAGATCATGTGACACTTAGATTGCACACAGCTGGACTTTATTTAACTATTTATGTGACTTCTGAAGGTAATTGGTTGCACCAGATCTTATTTAGGGGCTTCATAGCAAAGGGGGTGAATACATATGCACAAGTAATTTTTTTCATTTCACTTCACCAATTTGGACTATTTTGTGTATGTCCATTACATGAAATCCAAATAAAAATCAATTTAAATTACAGGTTGTAATGCAACAAAATAGAAAAAACGCCAAAGGGATGAATACCTTTGCAAGGCACTGTATATTCTAGTCTGAATCGGGGCCTTACTGTAGTTCAATAACCAAAAGGTGCCATTTCATAGCTGACACCCCATTCTTTCTGCAGACATCTTTGGATCTTTATTCGGAGCAGATATTTAACAGTTCTTTCAAAACGTGGTCACATAAGAAATTGAGGGAGATTTTACTGTAATTCCGTTACCAAAGTTTACATCAGCACAGTTCTTCCAAATTTGGTAGACTTTGAAAACAATGTGTGTTGTTGGCATACATTTTAAAGTGAAGAAAAGTGAGTGAAAGCGTATTTCATTTTCCTTCCGTTAACGTTGAATTTCCCATGACTCTCTCTCTCTCTACCAGCCCAATATCGCTTTGTTCCCCGAACAGGAGGACAGGGGAGAGATAAAAGTAACTTGGGAGAAAGAGACAGAGCTCCTCAGCCATGTGCAGAGAGATACTGAAACCCCATCACTCGTTCTCTACATCTGTCTATTTCTCTCTCTCTCTCTCTCTCTCTCTCTCTTCTCTCTCTCTCTCTCTCTCTCGTCTCTCTCTCTCTCTCTCTCTCTCTCTCTCTCCTCTCTCTCTCATCTCTCTCTCTCTCTCCTCTCTCTCTCTCTCTCTCTCTCTCTCTCTCTCATCTCTTCTCTCTCTCTCTCTCTCTCTCTCTCTCATCTCTCTCTCTCTCTTCTCTCTCTCTCTCTCTCTCATCTCTCTCTCTCACCTCTCTCTCTCTCTCTCTCTCTCTACTCTCTCTCTCTCTCTCTCTCTCTCTCTCTCTCTCACTCTCTCTCTCTCTCTCTGAGTATGTAGTGGATATGTTATAATGTTGATTTATGTGATTCAATACATTCCTATACATCCTGACCCGCCCCCTCCCAACATCATTATTTTGGGCGGGGGACTCGACTTTTGACCCATCTCTTAATACAAGTCTATGACTTTGTTGACTATAATTACGAAGAGCGACTCAGCATTTATTAAGCCTTTAATTCATTTAAGATACAGACCATGTGTAATATGTTTACACAGTCTAATAGAACATTGTCACAGCAAGGTAGAGTGTACAAAGCTGTCATCAAGGCAAAGGGGGGCTATTTGAAGAATCTCAAATATAACATATATTTTGATTTGTTTAACACTTTTTTGGTTACTACATGATTCCATATGTGTTATTTCATCGTTTTGATGTCTTCACTATTATTCTACAATGTAGAAAATAGTAAAAATAAAGAAAAACCCTTGAATGAGTAGGTGTGTTCAAACTTTTAACTGGTGCTGTATACTACATGTACAGTCCATTCGGAAAGTATTCAGACCCCTTGACTTTTTCCACATTTTGTTATGTTACAGCCTTATTCTAAAATGTATTCAATTGTTTTTTTCCCCTCATTAATCTACACACAATACCCCATAATGACAAAGCAAAAACAGGTTTCTAGGAATTGCTACAAATTTATTTAAAAAACTTTTAAAAAATGGAAATATTACATTTATATAAGTATTCAGACCCTTTACTCAGTACTTTGTTGAAGCACCTTTGGCAGAGATTACAGCTACAAGCTTGGCACAACTGTATTTGGAGATTTTCTCTCATTCTTCTCTGCTGATCCTCTCAAGCTCTGTCAGGTTGAATGGGGAGCGTTGCTGCACAGCTATTTTCAGGTCTCTCCAGAGATGTTCGATCGGGTTCAAGTCCGGGCTCTGGCTGGGCCACTCAAGGACTTTCAGAGACTTGTCCCGAAGCCAGTCATGCATTGTCTTAGCTGTGTGGTCATTGTCCTATTGGAAGTTGAACCTTCGCCCCAGTCTGAGGTCCTGAGTGCTCTGGAGCAGGTTTTCATCAAGGATCTCTCTGTACTTTGCTCCGTTCATCTTTGCCTCGATCCTGACTAGTCTCCCAGTCCCTGCCGCTGAAAAACATCCCCACAGCATGATGCTGCCTCCACCATGCTTCACCGTAGGGATGGTGCCAGGTTTCCTCCAGACGTGATGCTTGGCATTCAGGCCAAAGAGTTCAATCTTGGTTTCATCAGACCAGAGAATCTTGTTTCTCATGGTCTGAGAGTCTTTAGGTGCCTTTTGACAAACTCCAAGCGGGCTGTCATGTGCCTTTTACTGAGGAGTGGCTTCCGTCTGGCCACTCTACCATAAAGGCCTGATTGGTAGAGTGCTGCAGAGATGTTTGTCCTTCTGGAAGGTTCTCCCATCTCCACAGAGGAACTCTAGAGCTCTGTCAAAGTGACCATCAGGTTCTTGGTCAGCTCCCTGACCAAAGCCCTTCTTCCCCGATTGCTCAGTTTGGCCGGGCGGCCAGCTCTACGAAGAGTCTTCGTGGTTCCAAACTTCTTCCATTTAAGACCTTCAATACTGCAGACATTTTTTGGTACCCTTCCCCAGATCTGTGCCTCAACACAATCCTGTATCGGAGCTCTACGGACAATTCATTCGACCTCATGGCTTGGTTTTTGCTCTGACATGTACTGTCAACTGTGGGATCTTATATAGACAGGTG
>NC_140026.1:23772064-23929704 GCF_964263955.1 Coregonus lavaretus
GCCTAAGTATAATCCCCAATCAGAGACAACGAGCTACAGCTGCCTCTGATTGGGAACCACACCGGCCAACATAGATCTACACATAATAGATCAAAACATAGAAAACACACAACAAAGAATATACACACCCTGACTCAACATTTAAGCGTCCCCTGAGTCAGGGCGTGACACTCTTCTCCTCCCTTTATGAAAACATCCCTTTGAGGATGTGCAGATTGTCCTCAATCACTAATTAATTATTCAAATATATAAACAATTTCATCTTTGGCCCAGTCCATAACTAGCGTCAAGGCATGAACACTCTTATAATAACATGCAGGGACCACTCCATATGTGAAATACGCATGACCACTTCTCCAAGTCCAATCAACTGTCAACGGTCTTCTGATTGGTTGAGTGTCTGATTCAGTTCCGTGTCTGGGTAATGCAGATGCACAAGCCTTGACCACTCACATGTGATGGGCATCGGTACATCCATTTATCATGATGTCATGTGCATCGGAGACGCTTACGACATGTCATCACCTATGGATTTATTTGATTGAAATGACCAGTCATGGCCAATGGCAGTCTAAATATATGGCTTGTGCACTCGTCATTGGATTTTTTTTACAGATGAGAAAAGCTATGAATTTTTTGTTTTTCTGATAATGTTATTTCATAATTTGCATTTAGTTTGTCTGTGCAGGTGTTACTGTCAGCATCGTCAATAACATTGTTGTCATCTGGAATAATAATATCTTAAACTGTATTGACAGCTACAGAAAAGCTAATGAACTGTTTCCTTTTGTCTGGCGTGACTAGATCAAGGTCGGAAATGTACTTTTTGGTCCACCAGCCGCAGTGGCTTGTCGATGCCCAAATTTTACCAGCCACTACAAAGTTTAACCAGCCCAATTTATTTATAATTAACATAAATCACAGAAAACGCATGCTCATGTTTTGTAATGTTAAAACAATGTTTATTGAGTGGTTTGGAAATTGAATGAAAGTGATTTCAAAGAACAACACAGAACATAACAGACAGACAGTAGTTGAAATCAGAGTGTGTTCTATACCTGTTCTGGTGGGCAAGGTCATGATATGACATAATATGACATGACAGCTTGGTGTTTGCATCGCATGCGTGTTTATGTTTGCACAGGCATATGTTAATGCATGCATCTGCCTTTTATGTGCTGACTATCACTGCATCAAATTGACAGTTCTCTGTATAATTCTACTATAACCATACAGAAAACATATTATAGTTGTTGACTGTTAAAGCATCACAGTAATAATAGTATCAAACCTTATTTAAATCCTCCCTCTATACATTGATACTGAAGTGTGGCATAAGCCCCATTTATACCTGCCGATTCTTGTCCTGATCTTGTTCTGAATGTTCCAGTTTACACTTGTAAGATCTGATCAAAATCAGTTCACATTGCGTCTTTTAATCATCTACACCTGTCTAGAAATGTGGGGACAATCAGAATGAGAACAAGATCAGGACAAAGGGCGCATGTTAGAACCATGTATAAACGTGTCTATACTGTATATACATAATGTAACTGCAATATACTGTACTTGTAGTATTTTCCTGGAAGCATAAGAGAAGAGACACTCACCGTATCCAGGTAGCTGAGTACTGTCAGAGTCCCATCCCAGTCAGCCTGTTCAAGTCATTGATGGAGACTGAGAGGGAAAGCAGAAAGAGAAAGGAACTCCTCTATTCCGTTCTCTTGTTCTCACCTGTGGAGATCTGTGTCTTTACTCTCACTCAGTCCATTATCCACTATCCTTAGTGCTGTTTCTCTCTCCAGTGCTCTCCCCTCTCTCTCGTTTTCTCTCTGTGGATCTCGTAGCTTATGCACTAACACGCTCTACTCTCTGTCTCTGTCTCTGTCTCTCTCTCTCTGTCTCTTACCATCCCCCAAGTCTCTACACCATTATCTCTGTCGCTCTTTCCCATTCTCTTTCTTTTGAGTGGCTTTCAGCCCCTCAGTAGGTATTTTTGCAACTGGCAGCTCACGTCTGTTGGGGTGAGCCCACTCTCTCTCGCTCTCTATGCTTTTTCTACCCCTGTGTGTCTGTGAGGTTGCTTACTTCTCATGCATTCAGGTGGACTAGCAGGAGATGTGGGAAACCACAGGTAGGCATAGGATGAGGGAGCCTACCACTGTACTGTATCACTCAGACTCAGACCCCGCCTCTCTCTCTGAGGCCACATTTATTGTAGCTGGGGACTTTAAAAAAAAGAAATCTAAGGAAAACACTCCTGAAATTCTACCAACACATCTCCTGTGCTACATGCAGAGAAAACATGCTTGACCATTGTTACTCTCCCTTCTGGGATGGCTTCAAATCATATCACACCTCCATCCTGCTCCTCCCAGCCTATAGGCAGAAGCTTAAACAGGAAGCACCCGTGGTAAGGACTGTTCAACGTTGGTCTGACCAATCGGAATCTATACCTCAGGACTGTTTTGATCACGCGGACTGGGAAATGTTCCGGGTCGCCTCTGGGAATAGTATTGACGTATACTCTGACTCAATGACTGGGTTCATCAGCAAGTGCAAAGAGGATTTTGTTCCTACTGTGACGATTAGAAAATATCCAAACCAAAACCGGTGGATAGATGGCAGCATTCACGCAAAACTGAAAGCATGAACCACCGCATTTAACCATGGCAAGGTGACTGGGAACATGGACGTGTACAAACAGACCAGGTATGAACTCCATAAGGCAATCAAAGAGGCAAAACCACAGTACAGGTAAAACGTGGAGTAGCAATTCAATGGCTCAGACATAAGACGCATGTGGCAGGGACTCCAGACAGTCACGGATTGTAAAGGAAAAGCCAGCCACAACGCTTCACTCCCGGACAAGATAAACACCTTCTTCACCCGCTTCGAGGAAAACAACACAGAGCCACCGACGTGGGCCCCCGCCGCTCACGAGGACTGTCTGCTCCCGATCTCCATGGTTGACGTGAGTAAGACATTCAAGCGTGTTAACCCTCAAGCCGCGTTCTCAGAGCATGTGCAGACCAGCTGGCTGGAGTGTTTACGGACATACAGTATTCAATCTCTCCCTATCCCAGTCTGTTGTCCACTCTTGCTTCAAGATGTCCACCATTGTTCCTGTACCTAAGAAAGCAACGGTTACTGAACTAAATGACTATCGCCCTGTAGCACTCACTTCTGTAATCATGAAGTGCTTTGAGGGGCAAGTTAAGGACCATATCACCTCCACCTTACTCAACACCCTAAACCCCCTACAATTTGCATACCACCCCAACAGATCTACGTACAACGCAATCGCCATTGCACTGCACACTGCCCTATCCCACCTTGACAAGAGGAATACCTATTTGAGAATGCTGTTCATCGACTACAGCTAATCCTTCAACACCATAGTGCCCTCCAAGCTAAGCTCAGGGCCCTGGGTCTGAACCCCTCCCTGTGCAACTGGGTCCTAGACTTCCTGATGAGCTGACCCCAGGTGGTGAAGGTAGGCAACAACACCTACGCCACACTGATCCTCAACACGGGGGCCCCACAGGGGCGCGTGCTCAACCCCTTCCTGCACTCCCTGTTCAGCCATGACTGCGTGACTACGCACGTCTACAACTCAATCATCAAGTTTGCTGACGACACAACAGTGGTAGGCCTGATTACCAACAACAACGAGACAGCCTACAGGGAGGACATGAGAGCTCTGGTGCAGTGGTGCCAGGCAAATAACCTCTCCCTCAATGTCAACAAACGAAGGAGCTGATTGTGGACTACAGGAGTAAGCCAAGAGAGCCCGCTCCCATCCACATCGACTGGGCCACAGTGGAGAGGGTCAAAAGCATCACCGGGGGCATACTTCCTGCCCTCCAGGACATCTACAGTACCCGGTGTCACAGGAAGGCCAAGAACATCATCAAGGACCATAGCCAACCGAGCCACGGCCTGTTAACCCTGCTACCATCTAGCAGGTAAAGAGAGTACAGGTGCATCAAAGTAGGGACAGAGAGACTGAAAAACAGCTTCTATTTCCAGGCCATCAGACTGTAAAACAGTCATCACTAGCCATCCTCCGCCCAGTACCCTGCCCTGCACCATAGTCACGGTCACTCGCAGGCTACCAACCGGGACTCTACCCTGCACCTTAGGGACAGATTGCAATTTACTGGGGGGGAGGGGTGGTCCAAAATAGGGGAGGGTTGTCAAACTTTTTTTTTGTTGCTTTGAGGAGCATTGTGTGTTTTTTTTATTGGGCACATGGGGAGGGTAGTGCGTTTTTTCCCTGGTTTACATTCACTCTTTTGCAGGTTTTACTGTATCATTTCTTCCATCCTCTATATTAAGGTGTTTGGCACTACGCTTTTCAGTGTGCTAAATTTTACTATACCACAGGCCAGTCTACCAGTCTAACGGTCTATCCTGCCCTCTATCCACCATTCATAGTGACAATAGTGGTAGGTGGATCGTTTGTTCAGATCTGCAATAGGCTAACTAGCAATCATATTACACATAAAAACATTCAAAGCTGCATACATTTTTATATGAATCGACAAGAACAAATAGGAATAGCTGATAGGCAGCGGAGAGGTCAGGTGCATCATTGGGCATGAAAGAACGGTGAAGACATGAGACACACAGCTCAAAATTCTCCCCCATTGATCTTCTTTAGGGACAATATAATTAGCCTACCTAGATTAGCCTACAACACCACAATGCAATGAATAATTGCATTCTTTTTTCAAGTGAGTACAACATTCTAGCCTACTCTAGGCTGCAGTGAAAATGTAATTTGAATAACGGCACAAAAGCCCTGTGATTTTAATGTTTCATTCGATTTGGATCAGTTGTGGGTCTACTTTCAACAGTTTTTAAGGTCTAGAAAGGCACAGAAGTAGGCCAGTCTGGCTGTATTTTTACTTCTGATATTGAATGCGCAGATGTTGCAGATCCTCATTCTCCCAAGTCGTCCTGTAATATTGTGACCACATATACTCCCGGCAGGCCCAGTTATTCAGGAAAGCTTAACAAACGCTCTGCCTCCTCTTAATCCGAGCAGCTATTCCTCACACACCAAGAACCTAACTCTTCAATATAGCCTAAATATTTATAATTAGACTTTTTAAATGTATTACCTTTTATATGTGGCTTAAACACAATCAGTCACAATGTTTTAATCGGATTGGGCTACTTCAAAAGTCTCCTGTAGGCATGTGCACGTTCATCCAAAATATAATTCCAGCATTCTCAAAATGGCTTTTCAGGTTTCCATCCAACCTTCTTATGCGAGTAAAGTAGCCTACGTGTCTGATAAAGAAATGTCACCACATCATGGGTAAGCATGCAGTTTATTAGGCTACAGATGAAATAAGTTATGATGAACTTCACAGGGTGGTGAAAGTGCACAGTGATGATTCGGTACATGGGAATTTAACCTCAAAAGGTATTTTAAGATGCACTATATATTTACGCACAGACTTTTATCTGCAACAAGTCAATTTGATGTAAACACAACTCTGATGGGAAAATGCTCCAGGGTTTACCTTAGCTGCAATTGCTGGCATTTCAAAAATAATTTCAAAAATGAAAATCCTAAATAAAATTGTAGCAAGCCAAATTGTCCAGGAGAGGCTGTCTATCATAGCCTACACCCTGAATTCACGCTTCAGCACCATTCTCTCAAGCCTTGCGCTCACGTGTGCCTGCTGCTGAGGAGAGAGAGCAACAGAGGAGCCTTGGCCTAAGCTACTGTTGATTGCGAAGATGGAGGCCTTTTTCATTGAAGTAAAACAAAAGTTAGATGAAAAAGAGGATGGCTATAGAAAAAACCCTACAAGGGGAATTTAATATTACATTTACGTTTACATTTACGTCATTTAGCAGACGCTCTTATCCAGAGCGACTTACAAATTGGTGCATTCACCTTATAGCCAGTGGGATAACCACGTTTTAATATTGGATTGGACTAAGATGAGAAGCATACAGGCTACTGTGCAACTCCCTATTCAGGTAGGATGCAATTTTGGAACTTACATTTATTCATAATAATTTGTTTTATCATTATTATTATTATTATTATTGTATATATTTGTTATTATTGTAAGCCTATTTATTAATCGAAACAAGTTCTTTAAATATGCAAAACCTGTTTTGTTTCATTCTGTTGAGACGTTTTCATTGGCTAAATTAAATTTGATCTGTCTTTTTAATTGTGTGCTCTGTATGTATACTGAACAAAAATATAAACGCAACATGTAAAGTGTTGATCCCATGTTTCATGAGCTGAAATAAAAGATCCCAGAAATGTTTCATACGCACCAAAAGCTTATTTCTCTAAATGTTTGTGCACACATTTGTTTACATCCCTGTTAGTGAGCATTTCTCCTTTGCCAAGATAATCCATCCACCAGACAGGTGTGGCATATCAAGAAGTTGATTAAACAGCATGATCATTACACAGGTGCACCTTGTGCTGGGGACAATAAAAGGCCACTCTAAAATGTGCAGTTTTGTCACACAACACAATGCCACAGATATCTCAAGTTTTGAGGGAGTGTGCAATTAGCATGCTGACTGCAGGAATGTCTACCAGAGCTGTTGCCAGAGAATTTAATGTTTATTTCTCTACCATAAGCCGCCTCTAACGTCGTTTTAGAGAACAACCAGTGTTGCCAACAAATTTTCAGGGGAAGTTGCTAGAGGCAGGTCGATTTGTTGCAAAAAGTTGCTAAATGACGTTGTGATGTCATTGCGTGATGAAGTCATTACGTAATAATGTAAAACTGCATCATTACGTAAAATACACAATAACGTTACTCAAATTGACTGGCCATCTCGGCGACAAATATGATTTGACATTTGTTAGTTTAGATTTGTTTGTTTATTATCACATATTTTTATTTGTAAAAGTAATATAAACACAACACATTTTATATGATCAGATATTTTTATTTTTAAACACAACACATTGAATTATTGAACAATTACACATTACACATTATTGACCAATTACATTTTATTTAGTTTCTTATTAACTAGTAAACCTAGACATTCTGAACAATTATAGTTTTAAGCAATGTATTGGTAGTTAGTTAACATGCTACCTAACTGATCAACAATTATAGGTACAAGCCAATAACAAGGTATATATGCTATCTTATTGAACAAGCAACTTAACTAGGCATCTCTCTCCAGCTCTCTCCAGGTTGTTGTGCTGCTTGGCTGGCCTGCTGCTGCCTGTGCACGAGCTGAGCGCCTGCTGCTGACGTCACTCACAATGCACTTTTACATTTACATTTTAGTCATTTAGCAGACGCTCTTATCCAGAGCGACTTACAGGAGCAATTAGGGTTAAGTGCCTTGTAACCAGGCACGTGTGTTGTGACTGAGTGTGTGACAGAGAAAATCGTTTTTGTGTCATTTAGAGGGAAAATGCGTTCATTTTAGCGTTTGAGTCACTTTTCAAAAGTTGCTAAAAGTTCCAAATACCTTTTTTATAATAGCTACATTTGTTGGCAGGTGTAGTCTGAAAAGTTGCTAAATCTAGCAACAAAATTGCTAAATTGGCATCACTGCTCACAACCACAGACCACATGTAACTACGCCAACCCAGGACCTCTACATCCGGCTTCTTCACCTGCAGGATCATCTGAGATCAGCCACCCGGACAGCTGATGAAACTGAGGAGTATTTCTGTCTGTAATAAAGCCCTTTTGTGGGGAAAAACTCATTCTGATTGGCTGGGCCTGGCTCTCCAGTGGGTGGGCCTAGCTCCCAAGTGGGTGGGCCTATTTTCTCCCAGGCCCACCCATGGCTGCGCCCCTGCCCAGTCATGTGAAATACATAGATTAGGGCCTAATGAATGTATTTCAATTGACTGATTTCCTTATATGAACTGTAACTCAGTAAAATCGTTGAAATGGTTGCATGTTGTATAGTTTAAGGTAGTAAGTAGGTCTGTTGTAAAATAAATAACAGCTGATTTTTGTCATTTGTTTGGTATGGTAGGCACTTGCCTTTGTTGGTAATTGCTCCAATATAGCCTTTTCAAAACTTTTGTTAAGGTTTAAACCAGCTCACAAGTGTTTCATTCTGCTGAGCCATTTTCTTTGGCAAAATTAAGTTGCAACTGTAATGCTGTATTTGACAAAATATAATAGCCTGATCGTATTTTCCAATGGCTTTACTTATGTGGTGTCTAAGAAATTTATGACTTTGCTAACGTTTGCAAATGGTATCTTGGAGGATGTTGATTCAGCTTAGGGAAGCATCTGGGGAGCAGTCTTATAGGGGCACCCCATAAAACAGAGGAAGTATGTTGTGTGGAGTCATGGGATTGGTCTGTATGGGAAAACACCCATATTATGTTACATAGGGCATAGGATATAAATACCACGGTTAAAACAAAGGAGGACAGACAACATATTATTTTTGGTCGTTGATCTCCAGATGTCTGTAGATGTCTGTAAACTTACGCTGAAATCTTGTGATATAAATAAACCTTTATAATCAAAGTACAGTGTAAGCGGACTCCTTGGTCTCACAGCAAAGATTAGCATAATTCTTTATAAACAACAGAAATGGCGACGAGGAACGTTTGGGACGTGATGCGTCTCTCCAGTGTTCCATTCATGTGCTGCGAAGTGACTCCCGCTCAAGACGCCGGCTCATAAGGTGAGATTTCTCACAATTTTGTGCGCTGGTTGGTTCACTTGCTTATGGGTGTGTGCGCTGGAGATATGTACCGTTTAAAATACTTATGTGTGCAGATTTTGCTGTTATTTGCTGTGGGATAGGAGTCCGTTCTAAAAATTATAAAATTGTTTGCGCTGGTAAACAACGCAAACAGGGGGGGAGTGTCTATAACTATTGAAGAATAGAATGAAGGAATAAGGCCAAGGTAAATGTATACAAATTAGGCCATTGCGAATCTATGGAAGCCCTCTAACGAGGCGATCATTAGGATGGGCCGAAAATCCTAAAAAACACGTTAGGTGTATTTAGGTGAGTCCCGGGGACTCGAGGTTGTGGTATATATATTCGGTTGCAAGTTACCGCTCAACATGTGGAATTATATGTTTGATGTGACCGCTCATCGAAATGTCCGCGAACTCGTGGTAGCAGAAATTTAGGAACAATGGAATTATACGGCGCAATGGAGGTAGCATACTGCCTTAGGGGTCCATAGGAATGGAAGAAGCCTCTTAAACTGTGTATGTGTGTGTGTGGGAGAGAGAAAAATGGTGGAGTGGAGACGTCTCTGTTGTGTCTGAGCTGTGTGTCGACTCATGTTGGGATGGAATTTGTGTTGGAGATCTTGTGAGTCTCCGTGGGTGAGAACGTTGGTGGTTGTTCTTCACAGAAGAAATAGAAAGAGATATAGACCGATGTGTATCATGCCTGGATAAAGCGAATAATATAAAAGAAGTAAGAGAACTGGAACAACAAGTCAAGAAGCTGAAGATACAGAATAAAAAACTGCTGAGAAAAGGATCCCAAGAATTGGAGAAAAAATATACATTGAGGCCAAGGAAAGAGGGCACCAGTAAGAAGATGATGCCAGTGATCATTCGAGGACAAAACCTAGACTATAAGCCTTTGCAAAATACCGATATGTCAGATATACTTGAGAAGCTGCCTACTCTTCAAGATGGAGACTATCCTTGGATTTCAAAATTGGAAGAAATTACGGTGGGAACACAGTCAGCCATAGGAGACATTAAGAGACTTTTGGCTAATCTCCTTGGGATTCCAGATATGGAAGAAATATTTCAGAGAGCTGGATTCAATAGATATGTGGGGACTGCAGTGAACGACCCTGAATTGTTGGCTGCAAGTAGGAATCGGCTGTGGAGAGCACTGAAAGATACGTTTCCAACAAATGTGCATCCTGACAACATTCTGATTGATCCACTAGGACAACAAGAAAATCCGAGAGCCTATGTGTCAAGAGTTCATCAAGTGTGGAGAAATATTACTGGAAATTATCCAGATGTGAGTCAAATTGAGCAATCAATTTTGAGAGCTAAACTGCAGATGGGACTGCCCTCACCAGTAAGGAGCAAACTGGCAGAGGTGGTTGGACTTGGACGCATGACAAAAGGCGTCTATACAGATCATATAGCCCATCAAGTGGATCTGTACAGGAAAAAGGAACACAACCAGAAAGAACAGGACCAAGAAATTCTCAGAAAACTAAATCAAATACAACTGGGGGGAGAGTAAGAAGGAGAAGAAAAGCTTTGGTTATGCAGAATCAGTGTGCACCAAATCAACAATCACTGCCACAGCTTCAACCGGACCAGTTCCAACCGCAATTGTATCAGCCACCAATAGCGGTACCAGTTGTTTCATATCCACAGCCAGTTTCTGGACAGACACAGAATTGGAGAGGAAGAGGACGAGAAGGCTTAGAAAGAGGAAGAGGAGGAAGATTTAAGCCATACTTCCAGCAATCTTAAGAAGTGTGTTATGATTGTGGACAGGTTGGTGACTTTGCTGTGAGTGCAATGGGCCAGGAGGAAACATCAGAGGGAATTTCAGAGGAAGATACAGGGGTCAGTCAAGATCATCTGGAGGACCGGTGAACCCCTATAGGGGCCCGGAGCAAGGATTCTAGGGGTGCCCAGAAGATCCGAAAGGGGGGTGTCAGCTGGTAGCATCAGGACCGGAAAAATATCCAACAATTGAGGTAAAAATAAACAACCGACCATTGGAAGTAATGGCGGATAGCGGAGCTGCTTTTACCTGCGTTCGGCCTGAAGAGGTTACACATCTCACTATGTCAAATCAACTAATTAGGACAGGGATTTGAGGGAGTGAAACAGTTGATTCCTCTTACGGAACCAATTGAGCTCTGCTATAAAAACCAAAAAATTAAAATACCCATACTGGTATCAGAACATACACCTATTGCATTGTTGGGAAGAGATGCATTGTGTAAGTTGAACTGTACAATAAGATGTACACCAGACGGCTGTCTGGTAGAAGTGCCAAAGGAAAAGGTTTACCAATTGTTGATGATGACAGAGATGGATTTGTCTTTAGTATTCTGGATTGGAAATCTCAGTGAATATTCTTTAAAGAAGGCTAAGGTTAGGAGAAAGATTACAAAGGAGTAGGGTTTTTGGGAACCATATTGGCTTGAAAAGATTGACTATATCATAGGAAGGTGGACAATCTGTCTGAAAAATAATGTTTACAGGGGGTGACTGTTATTCTTGGTTACATTCCTACACCAAGAGGGGAATAAGATTTCAAACTAAGCTAAAAGATGCTCAGTCGTTTGCCAAGTCTGTGTGTAAAGAAGTCATAAGCAGGTGGGGACTTCCCGATCACATATCCTAAAATTAGTGGGAAAGGAATTTGTGGATAAATCAGTGAAATGGTTTTTGAAAAGTTAGGAGAAAAGTCAGATTAAAAAGTTAGGAAAACTAGGGTTGAAGGAACTCTAGGACAGTCAGCTAAGCTTCAATGTAAGTGCACGAGAGAGAACAGTGGTGAAGGGAAATTTAGAGTTCAGTGGGAAGATAGATATGGCAGGAGTTTAGATCTGTTAGGAGCAGTTGCATTGAGAAAGTATGCGTTGCTGAATGATAAGAGAAGAATGAAGATTGAGGGTGATTGCAGTATCTATATTTACAATTCCCAGCAGGAAGATCAAGGTGATTATAAATGTATTTTTTATAATCAACAGTTTGAAAGTGAGGGATTAGAGTTGGGACTGAGAGTTAATGTAGTGACACTAGTGGTGATAGATGGAAATACAAGTAAATAGTTCAAAGCTTTAGGGAGAATGGATGAATCAACAACAATGACATCAACACTTCAGCCTATTAATAATAATAATAATAATTGGTCATTTAGCAGACGCTCTTATCCAGAGCGACTTACAGGAGCAATTAGGGTTAAGTGCCTTGCTCAAGGGCACATCGACAGATTTTTCACCTAGTCGGCTTGGGGATTAGAACCAGCGACCTTTCGGTTACTGGCACAACGCTGTTAACCACTAAGCTACCTGCCGCCCTATTATAACAACAGTGAGAAGCAATTCAACTCTTTCAACATTGACAGTTATTAAAGCTATAAATGTATCACATTTGATTACAAGGGAGCCAATCGCTCCAGCACCAATTTTAGAGGAAAAGACTGTCATTAGGGTTAGGATGGGTGGTACATCTCATCTTCCTTGTAGATGTGAGAGATGGAGTGGGGGTGGTGACGTTCCTCCCACATGGAGAGATAATTATGGAGAAGAAGTGTTGTTATCATGACCAGAAGTAGAAGCTGTGCCCCCTAGTCAAAGGAAGTATATTTTGTACAACGATATGAAGTGGAAGAGGGTTATGAGTGATTGCTCACTTATTTTGCGTAATTTTACATGGAAAGATCAGGGAGAATATATGTGTACTTATTTAGTGCAAGCATTAAAGTTTGTTCCGGCTAAGAATTATTGGTTAAAAGGCTATGTAACTCGTAAGGTGACGCTTATGATGGAAGATTTGAAGTCTGTTGAAGCTTCCACAGTCACCAAAGGAGTTCAGGAGAAGTATATTACAGTAGCCACTCCAACAGTAAATAATACACAGAGGATATCTGTAACTTTCCCACTGGAAATAGTTAAGAGTGTTAATACATCAACTAAAGCAACTATTTTAATAGCAACTTTGAAAGAGATTAATGGTATGACGGCAATAACAAATGTAGGAAATATGACACAGACACCAACAACAACTTTTCTGAAACTAAAGGATGTAGCAAGAGTGACTCAGGAGTTTATGATACGGATGGAGAGTGCTGTCAATGGTAGTAAGGATAGTGTTGAAATAGGAGAGCAGATGGTAGTAGAGAATGATGTAGATTCATCTGAAATAGTGCAGAATACTATCATGGAGGTACAGGATGAGTTCTTTTGATTTTAATGGAGGACAAGAAGATATATCTGATTCTGAAAGAGAGGAATGTCATAGTCTGGAAGCCTACCATTGGAGGATAAGTCTAGGAGAGAAGTGGGGACTGGGACTTTTTCCATGGTATGGTGTAACATTTTTGGCAGATCACATTGATAATATTACCTATACTTTGCAGGGTTTTGCAAATGAAACGATAACATGGCTCTTGACTATATTTTAGCAAAACAAGTTGGCTTATGTTTGGCTATGAATTTGACGGGGATGATTGTTATACTTTGATCCCAGATAGTTCCGATAATATCACTAGTGTTATAGATGCATTGAAGAATATAAGGGATGCGTTTGGTAGATCTGAAAGAGCTGGATGGTCAGCGAAGGCTTGGTTGCAAGATCAGTTAGGCCCAGTGGGAGCAGTGATGGTTCAGATTTTAGTAGCAGCTCTGATAGCGCTGTGTGTGATGTTTTGCTTTTGTACTTTGTTGTTGACTTTTGCGAAGGCTATGATATTGAGATGGGTTGGAGTTGTGATGCCTGGAGATAACACTCAGATGCCGTTGTTAACTGTTACTGATCTAGATGAAGATGAACAAGTGGGACTGGATGGAGTATTGATGGATAGATATCCATTTTGAATATCCGATCATTTTTTAAATGTTTTAAATCTTAATGTGATTTTAGTATTTTGTGATGAATCAAAGGGGGAAAATGGTATGTGATTCATTTTATATATCATTTTTATATTTTTAGTTGATATTGATGTTTTAATTTGAATGTGTTGTTTTGCAAAAGATACTGTTTGGTCTTTTCTTTTCTTCCAGAAGCATATGGGGGAATGATGCAGAAAGGATTCAAATACTCAAATATGGACAATATGAAAGGACAATATGAATGGACTGGAGGAAGTGAACAAGGAAGGTGTGGAAATGTTCCGATTCCATCATCAACGATGCATTGAAAGTCGACACTGCTGAGGAGATGAAGTGTAGTGGACTACATTCCAGTGTTTGCAATGATATATAGACATATTTGTATGTGTAATACATAATTTGTGTCATATTCTTTCTGTATTAATTTTTGAAGAATGATATTTGCTGTTATTTGGTACATGTGGGGATCTCAGATGTTTTTGTTTATTTCATGGATGCTTAGGGATATTGGGTCTAGGCAGGGATAGAGAGAATCCACAGGAGGGTCCGATGGGTTGACCAGCCTGAATGTGGACATTTTTTATTATATTTTATTTGCTGAGGCTTTCATGTGTATTCAAATTGCATTATAGTTTCAAATGCATTGATAAAGATTTATGAATTGATCTGGAGTACTTAGGTGGTTGCCTGGGGCAGAGGGGCCGTGAGAGAATTTTACTGTCTTGATTGATTTAAGGATATTTGGAAAGAATGTCACGCCCTGGCTCGGGGGACTCTTAAATGTTGAGCCAGGGTGTGGAGTTTCTGTTTCATTTTCTATGTTTTCCTTCTAGATCGTTTAGATCTATGTTGGCCAGGGTGGTTCCCAATCAGAGGCAGCTGTAGCTCGTTGTCTCTGATTGGGGACCATACTTAGGCAGCCTGTTTTCACTAGTTTATTGTGGGATCTTGTTCCGTAGGGTTTTGTGTTTAACCTAGGACTTCACGTATCGTTTGGTTTATTGTTTTGGTTCGTGTGTGTACACAAATAAAGTATGTACGCTTATCACGCTGCGCCTTGGTCCACTTCCGTCCGGTAACGATCGTGACAAAGAAGGCTGCCAGACAGATTTTTCGCTCTCACACTCCATAAAGATTTGTTCATATTTCATAGACATTTATTTACACTCCATAGAAAAATGTGTTTTTGGTTTATTGTTAAAGATACTCAATAAGATAAATTGTTATTTGTCATAATCCTGTTCTTTTTGTTTTCGAGACTTAATTTGTCTCGAAGGGGGGAATATGTGTCAGTAGCTGAGTGTAGGTGCGGTGAGGAATCAAGCGCAGGAAACACGGGCGTTCGTCAACAGACTTTAGTCACAAAATAAACAGCAGCAAAACAGGCGAACAGCCAACCCAACCGGGAGGCAAAATACACAGTACGCACAAAACACACGGTGCGTAAAAAGGCGATAGCGCACACAGTGCGGACTCTCGGAACAAACAACAATCCTGGGAGTAAATATCCCAGAGCAACAGCTAGACAAAATAAACAATACCACATAACACCTGCCCCCACACACGAAAACTAAATAGGCAACCAAATCAAACACTAACAAGGGACAGGTGTACAAACAGACAAAACCAAACAAACATGAAACATCGAACGGTGGCAGCTAGTACTCCGGGGACGACGACCGCCGAAGCCTGCCCGAACAAGGAGGAGGAGCAGCCTCGGCCGAAACCGTGACAGTACCCCCCCCTTGACGCGCGGCTCCAGCCGTGCGCCGATCCCGGCCTCGGGGACGACCAGGACGACGCGGAGCAGGGCGCGTAGGATGACCCCGATGGAACTCGGTCAGCAGGGACAGGTCTAATATGTCCCTCCTCGGCACCCAGCACCGCTCCTCCGGGCCGTACCCCTCCCACTCCACGAGATATTGGAGACCCCCCATCCGGCGTCTCGAATCAAGGATGGACCTCACAGTGTACGCCGGAGCCCCCTCGATGTCCAACGGGGGCGGAGGAGTCTCTTCTATCTCATAGTCCTGGAGTGGACCAGCTACCACCGGCCTGAGGAGAGACACATGGAACGAGGGGTTAATATTCCTGTAATCAATAGGCAGTTCTAACCTGTAACACACCTCGTTCAACCTCCTCAGGACTTTGAATGGCCCCACAAACCGCCGACCCAGCTTCCGGCAGGGCAGGCGGAGGGGCAGGTTTCTGGTCGAGAGCCAGACTCGATCTCCAGGTGCGTATACAGGCCCCTCACTGCGGTGGAGATCGGCGCTCGTCTTATGCCGATGGATGGCCCGCTGCAGATGAACGTGGGCAGCGTTCCATGTCTCCTCCGAGCGCCGCACCCACTCATCCACCGCAGGGGCCTCGATCTGGCTCTCGTGCCAAGGTGCCAGAACCGGCTGGTACCCTAACACACACTGGAAAGGGGTTAGTTGGGTGGAGGAGTGGCGGAGAGAGTTCTGCGCCATCTCGGCCCACGGAACATATCTTGCCCACTCCTCCGGCCGGCCCTGGCAATAAGACCTCAGAAACCTACCCACATCCTGGTTGACACGTTCAACCTGCCCATTACTCTCCGGGTGGTAACCCGAGGTAAGGCTCACCGAAACCCCCAACCGTTCCATAAAGGCTCTCCACACTCTGGACGTGAACTGGGGGCCTCGATCAGACACTATATCCTCGGGTACCCCGTAATGCCGGAAGACATGGGTAAACAGAGCCTCAGCGGTCTGTAGGGCAGTAGGGAGACCCGGCATGGGAAGGAGACGACAGGCCTTCGAGAACCGATCCACAACGACCAGGATGGTAGTATTCCCCTGTGAGGGGGGAAGGTCTGTAACAAAGTCCACCGAGAGGTGGGACCAGGGTCGTTGCGGAACGGGCAGGGGTTGTAGCTTACCCCTGGGCAAATGTCTGGGCGCCTTACACTGGGCACACACCGAACAGGAGGAGACATAAACCCTCACATCCCTGGCTAACGTTGGCCACCAGTACTTAGTGCTAAGGCAGTGAACTGTCCGGCCGATACCTGGATGTCCAGAGGAGGGGGATGTATGAGCCCAATAAATGAGGCGATCGCGTACCTCGAGCGGAACGTACGTCCGACCCACTGGACACTGTGGAGGACTTGGGTCGGTGCGTAACGCCCGCTCGATCTCTGCATCGACCTCCCATACCACCGGTGCCACCAGACAAGACTTTGGTAGTATGGGAGTGGGCTCAACGGACCTCTCCTCCGTGTCATACCGCCGAGACAGGGCATCTGCCTTCCCGTTCTGGGACCCAGGGATGTAAGTGATTTTAAACACAAACCGGGCTAGAAACATAGTCCAGCGGGCCTGGCGAGGATTCAGTCTCCTAGCTGCCCGGATGTATTCCAGGTTACGGTGGTCCGTCAAAATGAGGAAAGGGTGTTGAGCCCCCTCAAGCCAATGCCTCCACACCTTTAGAGCCTGTACCACGGCTAACAGCTCCCTGTCCCCTACGTCATAATTCCGCTGCGCCGGACTGAGTTTCTTAGAATAAAAAGCACAGGGGCGGAGCTTAGGTGGTGTGCCAGACCGTTGTGAGAGGACGGCCCCAATACCGGCCTCGGACGCGTCTACCTCTACCTGGAATGGTAAAGCGGGATCCGGATGCGCCAACACCGGCGCCGAGGTAAACAGGTCCTTCAGTCTCCCAAAAGCCCTGTCCGCCTCAGCTGACCACCGCAAGCGCACCGGACCCCCCTTCAACAGAGACGTTATGGGAGCTGCCACCTGACCAAAACCCCGGATAAACCTCCGGTAATAATTCGCAAAACCCAAGAACTGTTGCACCTCTTTCACAGTGGTTGCGGTTTGCCAATTACGCACAGCTGACACCCGGTCAACCTCCATCCTCACCCCTGACGCAGACAACTGATAACCCAAAAAGGAGACCGACTTCTGAAAGAACAGACATTTCTCTGCCTTGACATATAGGTCATGCTCCAACAGCCTCCTCAACACTCGGCGCACCAGGGCTACATGCTCGGCTCGGGTAGAACTGTACACCAGAATATCGTCGATGTACACAACTACTCCCTGCCCCTGCATGTCCCGGAAAATCTCATCGACGAAGGATTGGAAGACTGAGGGAGCATTCATTAACCCATATGGCATGACGAGATACTCGTAATGACCGGAGGTCGTGCTAAACGCTGTCTTCCATTCATCGCCCTCTCTAATGCGCACCAAGTTATATGCGCTCCTGAGATCCAATTTTGTGAAGAACTGAGCACCGTGTAATGATTCCGTCATCGTCGCAATCAGAGGAAGTGGATAGCTGTACTTCACCGTAATCTGATTGAGACCGCGGTAATCAATCCATCCTTTTTCTTCACAAAAAATAAGCTTGAGGAAGCGGGTGAAGTGGAGGCCCGTATGTATCCCTGTCTCAGAGACTCGGCGATGTAAGTTTCCATCGCCTTCCTCTCTTCTTGAGACAAGGGATACACATGGCTCCGCGGGAGGGCTGCTCCTAACTGGAGATCTATCGCACAATCCCCCCGTCTATGAGGCGGCAGCTGCGCCGCCCTAGTCTTACTAAACACTAGTGTCAAATCCTCATACTCGGGGGGAATGTGCAGTGCAGGCATTAGATTCGGACTTTCCACCGAGGTCGCCCCTATGGAAACCCCCAGACACAGCCCCTCACACTGAGCAGACCACCCTTTAAGAGCCTTCTCTCGCCACGAAATAGTAGGATCATGGGTAATCAACCAGGGAAGCCCCAGCACCACCGGATAAGCAGGAGAGTCAATCAGATAGAGCTGAATCGTCTCCTCATGACCCCCCTGCGCCTCCATCTTAAGGGGCGCTGTGACCTCCCTAATTAACCCAGATCCTAACGGACGGCTATCTAGGGCATGTACAGGGAAAGGCTCATCAACGGGAAGGAGGGGAATCCCTAATTCTACACAGAACTGGCGATCTACAAAGTTCCCAGCTGCGCCTGAATCGACTAGCGCCTTATGCTGGGAACGAGGTGCTACCTGTGGAAAACAAACAGGCAAGGTTATGTGAACGACAGAAAGCTCTGGGTAAGTAGGGCGCCTACTCACCTGGGAGGACTCCCCAATGCGTGGCCTGCCTTCACCTCCACCGGGGGACCTTCCCCAACACCTAGCCGCGGTGTGCCCTCCACGGCCACAGTTGGTGCAGGGGACGGCCCCCCTCGGGTTCCTACTCCTCCTTTCTCTAGCGCCAGCACCTCCGAGCTCCATAGGGCTCGGCTCGGAGGTGCTGGAGGGTGAAATGGGCGACCCCCATCCGGGACGCCCACGGGTGGCGAGCAGGGTGTCCAACCGAATGGCCATGTCGACTAGTTGGTCAAACGTCAACATGGTATCCCTGCACGCCAACTCTCTTTGGACGTCCTCCCGGAGGCTACAACGGAAGTGGTCTATGAGGGCCTGCTCATTCCACCCTGCATCTGCCGCTAGAGTCCGGAACTCCAAGGCAAAATCCTGTGCGCTCCTCATCCCCTGTCGGAGGAAGAACAGACGCTCCCCCGCCGCCTTCCCTTCTGGTGGATGGTCGAACACGGCCCGGAAGCGGCGGGAGAACTCCGCATAAGTGATGGTCGCGGCGTCCATTCTCCTCCATTCGGCGTTGGCCCACTCCAACGCCTTGCCGGTGAGACAGGAGATGAGGGCGGAGACGCTCTCGTGTCCCGAGGGCGCCGGGTGTACGGTGGCGAGGTAGAGCTCCACCTGTAGCAGGAACCCTTGACACCCGGCAGCGGAGCCGTCGTACGCCCTCGGGAGCGAGAGCCGAATCCCACTGGGTTCCGGAATGTGGACAGGAGGACTGACCGATGGGGATGGTCCGGTAGGTGGGGGCGTGGGTACCCCGCTGCTTTCCCATCGGTGGAGAGTGTTCATCACCCGATCCAATGCGTGCCCGATCTGGTTAATCCGGTCCTCCTGTCCACGAAGACGGTCCTCCATGACCTCTGTCGGCGCGGGTGCTCCTGCTGACTCCATGGTGTGATGTGGTATTCTGTCAGTAGCTGAGTGTAGGTGCGGTGAGGAATCAAGCGCAGGAAACACGGGCGTTCGTCAACAGACTTTAGTCACAAAATAAACAGCAGCAAAACAGGCGAACAGCCAACCCAACCGGGAGGCAAAATACACAGTACGCACAAAACACACGGTGCGTAAAAAGGCGATAGCGCACACAGTGCGGACTCTCGGAACAAACAACAATCCTGGGAGTAAATATCCCAGAGCAACAGCTAGACAAAATAAACAATACCACATAACACCTGCCCCCACACACGAAAACTAAATAGGCAACCAAATCAAACACTAACAAGGGACAGGTGTACAAACAGACAAAACCAAACAAACATGAAACATCGAACGGTGGCAGCTAGTAACCAGGGACGACGACCGCCGAAGCCTGCCCGAACAAGGAGGAGGAGCAGCCTCGGCCGAAACCGTGACAATATGTGGTGTCTAAGGAATTTATGACTTTGCTAACGTTTGCAAATGGTATCTTGGAGGATGTTGATTCAGCTTAGGGAAGCATCTGGGGAGCAGTCTTATAGGGGCACCCCATAAAACAGAGGAAGTCTGTTGTGTGGAGTCATGGGATTGGTCTGTATGGGAAAACACCCATACTATGTTACATAGGGCATAGGATATAAATACCACGGTTAAAACAAAGGAGGACAGACAACATATTATTTTTGGTCGTTGTTCTCCAGATGCCTGCAGATGTCTGTAAACTTACGCTGAAATCTTGTGATATAAATAAACCTTTATAATCAAAGTATAGTGTAAGCGGACTCCTTGGTCTCACAGCAAAGATTAGCATAATTCTTTATAAACAACACTTACTTTTGATGTTACCCTAATAATGTTTCGAAACTTTTGTGAAGGTTTGGTGTGGCTATTATTAAGCTTTAGCTACTGCAAGGTAGTGTTCACTGGTGCTCCAAATGTCTCCAACTGTTGAACTTGAGGTGAGGACAGTGCTTAATTTGTAAATCGTGAGGTCCAGGAACACATAGTGAGCGCGAGGGGGTGCTCTGAGGTACCGGAACGCATTGAGAAAAAAAGTGTTAAACACAACGTAGCGGCGCATCAGACAGAGTAAACAGCCAAGTAGCCTACTATCTATGGTGGTGAAACGGACATCACTCTCCAAGGTGCTAATTAATTCAACGCATTTTAGATGTCACTGCAGTATGCCCACATATTTGAGTATAGCTGCGGGGCTTACATAAGTTCGAATTTCTTATAGCTTAATTTTCTAGACATCAATGTAGAGCAACATTTTTAGACCTCACTGCAGAACACCGTCCATATGCATATGCACACATACTCAGCTTTGGGGTTTACAAGACCCACATTTCATATCATTTTCAAGACATCAATGTAGCAGTAGAACAAATATCACAGTATCGGAATATAACTTCAAATAAAATAAAATAAAATAAATGTAGGCTACAGCAGAACACACATATGAGAATATATAGGCCTCCTGCCTATGTGATAATATGACACACATATTCAGATTAATTTCACAATACAGAACAAGTTTGTAAAAAACAAAAAATCCTACCTTAGTTTTCAAAACCTCCCACAATGACTCTTCCCGTCCTTTTAACTCTTGACAGTCAATTTCTTGCTCAAAGCCATGAGCGGGCCTGTGGCTGAGACGTTTAACCTCCTTCTAAGGCTTGTCGGAAGACTATTTTATCATTTTGAGTGTTAACTATAACCTGGGTGTCCTCTTAAGCCTTGTCTACAAGGCTTGTTGCCACCAAATGTGCCTTGGTTCGGGCATGTTCAAAAACCTTTTTTTTGAGGGCTCTTTGTTTTTTGTTTTTAAGTCTGAGGCAGAGGATGTTACTGTACATTCCACCCACTCTTTTGCTAGTTTAATCCCTCCAGTCATTGTACAGCCCAGCTTTGAATTGTACATGACAAGCCAGGTGTCACATCTCCTCCCGTTGCTCACCTCCGGCGCTCTGATTCGAGGGCACCACCTAGGCAAACACAGGAATGGAAACCCAACGCACCCTAATCACATCCAGCGCACCTGCACCTCATCATCTCATCACCACCACTATATAGCCCTGGACTGTTCGTTCATTGTTGTGTGTAATTGTTAGCGTCGTGTCATTTACTCGCGCCTTGTTATTCTCTTTCTCAATGTTAAGTAAACATTTACCTTGTTAATTCCTGCATCTGAGTCCTGCCTCTTATACTCAGTAATCGTCACACCAGGTGTTATACGTTTGCTTGTTCTTCAACTGCAAATTGTCGGTGAAGGATGCGCTGTCCACCCCATAACCTCTATGTACAAATAAGCGAGCAGGTCTGGAATCAGTGTGGCAGGATAGGATGATTACACAGAAGGATCACCGCACTTTTACGTGCTGGTCTTTCTGGGGGGTGAGAAAAATAACGAGGAGGCAACTTCATTTAACGCTGATCACTTTTATTAGAATGTTTACAGTGCGAACAGTGAAACAATTAATAAATCATGCCGCTAAAGGTACTGGATCCAGGCAAATTAAGCACTGGGTGAGGAAGAATGTTTCAGGCCTACCAGAGTTACTCCTATAATCTAACAATATAATGCTTATCTTTATAAAACATATTCTGATAGAAAATTAATGAATTATCCTCCTATAGTAGCCATCTGACATAAAGAAATCTCTATCTCTCTGGGGCTAGGCGTAAGCTTATTTTCCTTTATATAGGCTATATAATTTGTTATATTAATATCATACAGTGGACACCTGAGCCTATAGGCCTATGTATGCAATGCCCTTAGGTGAACAATTATTGTTTTAGGAAAGTAGCCTAAAAACTAATACAACAATACACGTTTTTTTTTGCTACACATCGAAACACAGGGAATAGTGTTTTTGTAATTTGTTATAGGCTGTTTTTAAGGAAATGTAAATGTGGCTCATTTGGCAAATATCTCTGTTTATTGATAGCGCTGGCTGTGCCAAGTCGGATCTGAATGCATATGGATGTCAGGTCCATTTCTCAAATGTCCGGTAAATTAAAATCTTCCCGGCCATGTTGTCCTGCACCAAATGTTCCTAAAGGAAAGCCTGAAATGTGCAAATCTGTCCCCAATTGGATGGAAATCTGTAGCCACCCTAAAGACTATGGCAAGTGCGCTATTCCAGTGTCACTTTGATTATAACTGCACATCATGGTTCACCAGCAGCGCCAAACATCTAAAGAATAAGCTACATCCCTAGAATAATCACTTTTCTCCCAGGTAAACCGGTATTTCCCGCCCAAACCGGAAGTGTCATTCTAAAGCATATAAAGCATATTAATATGTGTGGATTTGATTAGAGCTTTGATGTTACCTGAGCCTGATGAGCCATACATTAAATACATTTTATGAGCCCTACATTAGACATTTTATGAGCCCACGCCCATAAAAGCCCAAATGATTGTACCGTTATCCAATACATAGCCTATGATATAGGCTATCGCACATTACACACGACAGAAAAACATAAAAGCCCGTAGATATAGCTATGTTGAAAAAAAGTGACCCCCGAAAGCCAGATGGAGATGTGTAAATTAGACGTACATTCAGTCCTTATATTACTGTACCATATGCTGCAACAAATGTAGGGACCACAATGGAAATAAGTCCCAGATTTTATTGTGCAATCCCGGTAACTTTTAAAATGATTGTATATTTTGTTTATTGGTTGTGTGGTGCATTGGCACAGAAAGCTGTTGGTGGAAAGTTCGTTACATATATTTTATATAATTATAAATATGGCATCAAAATGTTGAAAATCTGATATCTGTAATGGATAAGCCTCCTGTAGCTCAGTTGGTAGAGCATGGCGCTTGCAATGCCAGGGTTGTGGGTTCGATTCACACGGGGGCCAGTATGAAAAATGTATGCACTCACTAACTGTAAGTCGCTCTGGATAATAGCGTCTGCTAAATTACTAAAATGTAAAAAATGGATACGCTGGGAGTCAAGAAGCAGGTGCAGAAGGTGAGTTTAATAATAATAAAAGGCAGATAAACAAAACAGGAAAAACCTACTGAATGAGACAAAACCAATACTGACTGAGGCTACTGAGGGCTAAATAAACGGAGAGTAATGAAGGTGATGATGAGGTCCGGGTGTGCGTAATGATGGTCCGTAGCCTTCTAGCCCGTAGCCCTGCATGGCATCGACTGTGCCGCAAAACAAAGTAAATATCCACATTTATAAACACAGGGTCACTACAGTTATTTGTGGTCTTAAACATTATTTTGAGTTAATTCTATGAGGGGGGAGGGTGTTCAATTTATTTTACAGTACAAGGGTAGGGTCATGTGAAAATATTTGTTACTTTGGGAGGGGCATGCATTTTGTTATGACACCTTGAGTTGGACCAGACTCTATTCTCTGTCTGTGTATGTGGGAAAAACTATTGTCTCACCATGCCTTATTTAGTTCACTCTCCCGAACCCCAGGTACTCTCTTCATCTCACCAAAAACAGAAGGTACTGTACATTTTGTACGTCAATATGTTTTTTCCCATTTTTTCAATGTAGGCCTATTGCTTTCATAGTGCTAACACTGTAGGAGGCTCTTATGGTGAAACATGTTTCCTCAGATACATTTAAAAAGCAATAAAGAAACTGAAACAGGTTTTTAAAAGCTTTAGACAACGTATTGAGTGCAAACCACACACTACTTCGAATTAAAGTCAAAATCTGTTCTCATCTTTAAGAGTCTATTGACGCACCCATGCACCAATCTAAGTAACATAATTAAAGAATCCCCATAAAAATTGTCTGTTTAAGCTAGACATATCAGGTTTTTTGCACGGGCTGCATCTCAATCCACCACATTCGCCTATGTCGACCTTCCGCATCTGCGGTGTAAGATGGCCGAGCTACAGCGGTGTTTGTCAAACCATGAGACATCCCGAAAATCTATCTTCTCACGAATGTCTGTAGCATCTCCGTTTTGCTCTACAACCCCCCACAAGTGTCACGGGACTAGTCTGAAATCGGTAACGCTGATGTGCCAACTTCTGTCTGTAGTGTCCGAACCGTTTGAACTACAAACTAATATGACCTAAATATGGAAAAGGGAGACTCTCACGACCAGGGTGGTGTTCTCCATTTTGCTCTACGACCTCCACGAGTGTCACGGGACTCGTCTTAAGGTAACCCATACAAACGATTGGAAGTATGGAGGTATTTTATGCCAACAAAAATAAGGGTTAAATATGTGTCCCAAAAAACAAAAATCTTTCTTGAGCTTTCTTATATCTCCTAGATATAGGACAGACACTTCAAAAACATTATTATTTTTAGCCATTTATGAATGTCTTATTCAATTTTTTTCTGTGGGGTATAGTAATAAAGACCAAATTCAGTATTTGATCAAATCATTAAAAAATATTTTTAAAAGGGGTCTAAAATTCAACAACAAATAGATAAATGATCCATGGTATGACCATCTTAAAACAGTTCCATATGTTAGCTTAGTACCTTCGATACTGATTCCTAAATTAACAGGAAATTATTATTTGGTGAGAATTGTTTTAATTTATGGATTTTTTCCCCATAAAGTAAAAAAATTACATTTCTATATAATCTCTATTATTTTCTTTTGAAAGATATAACCTTTTTCCGTGGTAACTCACCACTCCCTGTGAATCCACATCACCCACTAGGTCTGCCAACATCACCTTTATTTTACACAGTCTACTCTTTTTAAATGTTATTTATTTTGATAAGCATTTGGGGAGTTATATTTCAATTTGAGTGACATTGAAATACAATTTTCTTGGGTTTGAGTTATGAGTTCTTGGTATTCAACCTGGTGCTGCACGCTCTTCATTTGGCCTTGTAGTGTCTCAAGAGACCATCCCATCCCCTCTCCCCCTGCTTCCCCCATCCTCTCCACTTTGAAGTAGGAGTTGCACCCCACTCATCTCCGACTCAGTGGGAACACACATCAGTATGGATGGAAGGCAGACAAACACTCAGGAATTCTGATTTTCCTCTCGGAATTTGATATTCTCCGTTTACACAGTGAGGGAAAAAAGTATTTGATCCCCTGCTTATTTTGTACGTTTTCCCACTGACAAAGACATGATCAGTCTATAATTTTAATGGTAGGTTTATTTGAACAGTGAGAGACAGAATAACAAAACAAAAAAACAAAAAAAACACATCAGAAATGTTATAAATTGATTTGCATTTTAATGAGGGAAATAAGTATTTGACCCCCTCTCAATCAGAAAGATTTCTGGCTCCCAGGTTTTTTTTACAGGTAACGAGCTGAGATTAGGAGCACACTCTTAAAGGGAGTGCTCCTAATCTCAGCTTGTTGCCTGTATAAAAGACACCTGTCCACAGAAGCAATCAATCAATCAGATTCCAAACTCTCCACCATGGCCAAGACCAAAGAGCTCTCCAAGGATGTCAGGGACAAGATTGTAGACCTACACAAGGCTGGAATGGGCTACAAGACCTTTGACAAGCAGCTTAGTGAGAAGGTGACAACAGTTGGTGCGATTATTCGCAAATGGAAGAAACACAAAAGAACTGTCAATCTCCCTCGGCCTGGCGCTCTATGCAAGATCTCACCTCGTGGAGTTGCAATGATCATGAGAACGGTGAGGAATCAGCCCAGAACTACACGGGAGGATCTTGGCAATGATCTGAAGGCAGCTGGGACCATAATCACCAAGAAAACAATTGGTAACACACTACGCTGTGAAGGACTGAAATCCTGCAGCGCCCGCAAGGTCCCCCTGCTCAAGAAAGCACATATACAGGCCCATCTGAAGTTTGCCAATGAACATCTGAATGATTCAGAGGAGAACTGGGTGAAAGTGTTGTGGTCAGATGAGACCAAAATCGAGCTCTTTGGCATCAACTCAACTCGCCGTGTTTGGAATAGAAGGAATGCTGCCTATGACCCCAAGAACACCATCCCCACCGTCAAACATGGATGTGGAAACATTATGCTTTGGGGGTGTTTTTCTGCTAAGGGGACAGGACAACTTCACGTCATCAAACGGACGATGGACGGGGCCATGTACCGTCAAATCTTGAGTGAGAACCTCCTTCCCTCAGCCAGGGCATTGAAAATGGGTCGTGGATGGGTATTCCAGCATGACAATGACCCAAAACACACGGCCAAGGCAACAAAGGAGTGGCTCAAGAAGAAGCACATTAAGGTCCTGGAGTGGCCTAGCCAGTCTCCAGACCTTAATCCCACAGAAAATCTGTGGAGGGAGCTGAAGGTTCGAGTTGCCAAACGTCAGCCTCGAAACCTTAATGACTTGGAGAAGATCTGCAAAGAGGAGTGGGACAAAATCCCTCCTGAGATGTGTGCAAACCTGGTGGCCAACTACAAGAAACGTCTGACCTCTGTGAAGGGTTTTGCCACCAAGTACTAAAGTCATGTTTTGCAGAGGGGTTAAATACTTATTTCCCTCATTAAAATGCAAATCAATTTATAACATTTTTGACATGCATTTTTCTGGATTTTGTTGTTGTTATTCTGTCTCTCACTGTTCAAATAAACCTACCATTAAAATGATAGACTGATCATGTCTTTGTCAGTGGGCAAACGTACAAAATCAGCAGGGGATCAAATACTTGTAGCAGTAGAAATAGTGTTCAGAAACAACTGACAGACAGAAAGAGACTCCAGGAATAAAGGGTTCAATCAGGTCCTATTCCCCCTTTCCCCAGAACGTGCTAAAGGCCTGATTCAGTGGCTGGTGACTGAGATAAAATAGTGGAGTTGAACGGACCAGCGAGGTGAGAGCATTAGCATACCACACACCTCCGCAAGGCGTGGGGCCCACGGGCTCTGGAGGTTGCACTCATAGAATTAGGAATTAGAATACTAAAATGGACATGAACGTTCTTATGATGGGATTAAGGTCAGCCATTTCAATCAGGGAGTTGGTCAACCATGGTTTGCCGGTGCTGTGAGAAGATATTGTGTAAAATAATGAATTTGAATAATTTATCTGCACTGTATGTTTGTTAGATAACTAGCCAGCCAGTTTTAGAGGAATGATTCCATAAATGTTTCAAATTAACTGCCAATATGCCAACATCCCATTCATACAATGCAGTCAATTCACAGCCATATACTGAAATCAGTAGATGATAGGGCTTAGACAAGTTGTACATGCAACAAATACTGACATTGTATCATATAATAGCACTCTCAGCTTTCAAATAAAACACAAATGTATGCATTTATGGTCTGTTTACATACACTGAGTGTACAAAACAGGCATGGACTCTACAAGGTTTCGAAAGCGTTCCACAGGGATGCTGGCCCATGTTGACACCAATGCTTCCCACAGTTGTGTAAAGTTGGCTGGATGTCTTTTGGGTGGTGGACCATTCTTGATACACACAAGGGAAACTGTTGAGCATGAAAAACCCAGAAGCGTTGCAGTTCTCGACACAAACCAGTGGGCCTAGCACCTACTACCATACCCTGTTCAAAGGCACTTCAATCTTTTGTCTTGCCCATTAACCCTCTGAATGGCAAACATACACAATCCATGTCTCAATTGTCTCAAGGCTTAAAAATCATAGCTCTCACCTGGATTCACCTGGTCAGTCTATGTCATGGAAAGAGCAGGTGTTCTGAATGTTTTGTACACTCAGTGTATATTTTAGAGCCTAAGAAATGTGTATTAAACCCATATAAAATTATTATATGACAATATTTTAGGTTAACAATAATTCTATTAAACAATTTCTGAGGTATCCCATTAAGTTTTTTTTTTCCTGCATAAGTAAAATCAGGATTGTGCCTCTACTGCCATTAATTCCAGTTAGACTGGTTTGAATTTCTCCCTGACCAATATGGCTGCCATTTTCACCCCCATTCTGGAACTTTGAGGGTTTCTGACAGAGCCCCTCTAGTAGTTGAATAGGATCTCCCCCCTTCCACCCAGATAAGATATGAACACATCATCAGCCATGTCATAAATGTTTGGAATGAAAGGAGATTAGCTGTAAAACTATAACATTTTCTCTCAGCCTCATGGCAGAATATATGGGATAGCATGAGATTAGCTATAAAACTGCACATGTCCCTCTCCGCCCCATGGCAAAATGTGTAGAATTGTAGAAAGTTAGCTGTTTCCCAGAGAAAAAAAAGCTGAAAAAAGGGCCCTTTCTCAGACCTGGTGAAACTGTGGTAAGCCACTGGCTGAGAGAGGTGAGACCAGGTGAGACAAATAGAGACGAGATCAATACGAGTTGAACTGAAGTGACCTGGCCAGAGAGAACTGCAGCAAGGTAAAGTAGTCCTCCTCAACCACCCAGCAAGCCAGCCACCACATCCAATTAAAGTGGACAAGCACTCAGGGGCATTAAGCACCCATTATGTTAGAGGGGGTACGAAGTACGTAAGGATGGGGGGAGCCATAATAATTATGCCTAATTCTATGTAAAACTTTTTTACCTGTTCAATTGTCATTTTAATGAGGGTGACATTCTGACTGTTGTAAATCACACATCTCAATATACTGCACTAACATACCTAGGATTTTACATCCAAATTACAACACAATACATGGGATCATGCCACACATCATCAATACAGGCAGGCACATATCATGGCAATATGGTTATTACACAAATATCATGATATTATCATAAATTGCCAGATTACATTTGTACCAAGTATTTTTCTGCATATCTAAGAATACCTCTTGAGCTGTCTGTATCCTCCTGACTGCTGGTTCTTTTTTTAAAGAAACGAAATATGCTTCTCTGCTAAAATCTGGGTAGAAGATTGAAAGGAATGTGAGTCTTATTCAGTACATTTAAGTCTAGAAACCTTGCCAGCAGGCATGCCAGCTAAGATAGTAAGATAAGCTACTCTAACTTGATTAATAGCCTGAAATGGCTTGGTAGCTAGTTATGAGGATGGGAGATTGGGAACCTATCTAGCTGGCAAACTACCGCCAACTTCATTGAATGGCTAGGTGGCTAGTATTGCAGAGAAACAACAAAACATTTATTTATTTATGTATTAATTAAGAAGGAATCAATAGGCTAAATAGCTTTATCAATTTCATTTACAAACACACCTCATGCGAGTCCTGCCCATAACCGGCAGCTAAAATCAAATCAAACGCTGTGTGTCTTTGCGCCGTGGTCCACCTTGGAAGGAACCACTTGCTAGGGAAACAAATACCCCCATCCACAGGGCACGAGTGGTCACTGAATGGTTTGATGGGCATGAAAACGATGTAAACCATATGCCATGGCTTTCTCAGTCACCAGATCTCAACCCGTCTTAACATTTATAGGAGATTCTGGAGCGGCGCCTGAGACAGTGTTTTCCACCACCATCAACAAAACACCAAATTATGGAATTTATCGTGTAAGAATGGTGTCGCATCCCTCCGATGGAGTTCCAGGCTCGTGGCGGCCCAAAGCCCTATTAAGACACTTTATGTTGGTATTTCCTTTATTATGGCAGTTACTTGTAGTGTACATTTGTCAGGTTGTTTTTGCTAGCTAGCTAGCTTCCTTAAATTCAAGGGATGGGAGCGCCAAATTATGTAGTAATGCATATGCAGAGCTTATCCCAGGTTTACCCACACAATATGTTTAGGGAAAAAAATTATGACATTGTCTCAATGCAACAAATTAAGCTACTTCAAGCTAGGCAAATCAGCGACACCTATGCTGACCCTGACCATTAACATAGGAGTCAAGAACGGCCGCATGCGTCAACAATTTGAATGGATTTGAATGGAGGGAAAGGAAGGCATGAATACCAGGTTTTGATGCACCATTAGGACATTTTTAGATTCTGAGAAAAAAACAACCAACAGAATCTTTAAAAAAAACATAGATAACAAAAAATAATGATTTTAGATTATCACAGGGTAAGCACTGTTTACCCTGCCTACCCTGCCTACACTGACTGGTGGCAGTAGTGGCACTTAAACCAGATATCTGAACCCATAGAATGTCCAGGATTCTATTATATTTTGAACGTGTGATGCTATTTTCTGAAATCTCACAATGACTTTAATGTCTTTTTACATGCTTGATGACGTGAAACTTCTTTTTATTTTTTATTTTATGACTTGCACATAATACTTGGCTGTGAAAAAAATTGAAAATGTAACCATTGGATTTTTTGTCTGCATGACTTTTGTAATATATTGTACATGGCCTTTATAACTTCAACACACTTTAATCCTTGGCAGTGGAGAAAAAACACTTCAGCATTTGTTTACTCATGAAGGCCACATCTTGAGAAACACACATACCAACTGGGCACAGATGTCAGCTCAAATGTCACCATGTCATTGGATTTACTGTAGGTTAAAAGTTGGGTGACAAAAATACTAAATGCCCTTAAGTTGATGACCTTTTGCAAATCCAATCAGTTTTCCACGTTGATTCAAATCCAACGGTTACAAGACAAGATGGCGCCGACAGATATGGCAGCTCTGCTTCTATACTTTGCAGTATTTTGTTTTTTTTGTGTGTTATTTATTACATTATTAGGCCAGGATTTTTTTTTTTTTTTTTACATTCGGCCGGAAATAACTTTTGGATATCAGAGCGACAGTAACTCACCAGTATTACGACCAGGAATACGACTTTCCCGAATTGGATCCATTGTCCGTACCCCCCAGGGCAATTGAATTTATTCCAGAGGCTGCTCCAAAACACCGCCGGCAGAGAAGAGGTATTCTGAGACTTCTAGTCCGACTCAGGAGGCATGCATACCATCCACTGCTTCCGAGTATATTACTCGCTAATGTTCAGTCTCTGGACAATAAAGATATCCCGTGTAGCTCAGTTGGTAGAGCATGGCACTTGCAACGCCAGGGTTGTGGGTTCGATTCCCACGGGGGGCCAGTATGGAAAAAAAAAGTATGCACTCATTAACTGTAAGTCGCTCTGGATAAGAGCATGACTAAAATGTAAAGTAGACGAGCTCAGGGCGAGGATCTCCTTCCAGAGAGACATCAGGGATTGTAACATACTCAGATTCACGGAAACATGGCTCTCTCGGGATATACTGTCCTTGTCCAAACAGCCAGCTGGGTTCTCAGTACATCGTGCAGACAGGAATAAAGAACTCTCTGGGAAGAAGAAAGATGGGGGTGTGTGTTTCATGATTAACTACTCGTGATTGTGATAACATACAGAAAGTCCTTTTATTCACCTGACCAAGAATACCTCACAATCAAATGCCGACAGTATTACCTCCCAAAATAATTATCTTCGGTTATAGTCACAGCCATGTATAGTCACCCCCTCAAGCCGATACGACGTCGGCCCTCAAAGAACTACACTGGACAAACTGGAAACCACATATCCTGAGGGCGCATTTATTGTAGCTGGGGATTTTAACAAAGCGCATTTTGAGAAAACGCTACCGAAGTTCTACCAACACATTGACTGTAGTACTCGCTCTGGGAAAACATTGGACCACTGCTACTCAGCTTTTCGAAATGCCTAAAAGAAACTCCCCCGCACTACCTTCAGCAAATCTGATCACAACTCCATTTTGCTCCTCCCTTCCTATAGGCAGAAACTCAAACATGAAGTACCCGTGCTAAGGTCTATTCAACGCTGGTCTGACCAATCTGAATCCATGCTTCAAGATTGTTTTGATCACGCGGACTGGGATATGTTCCAGGTAGCCTCTGAGAATAACATAGACGATACGGTGACTGAGTTCATCAGGACGTGTATAGGAGATGTTGTACCCGCTGTGACTATTAAAACCTACCCAAACCAGAAACCGTGGATAGATGGCAGCATTCGCACAAAACTGAAAGCGCAAACCACCGCATTTAACCATGGCAAGGTGACTGGGAATATGGCCGAATACAAACAGTGTAGTTATTCCCTCCGTAAGGCAATCAAACTGGCAAAACGTCAGTACAGAGACAAAGTGGAGTCGCAATTCAACAGCTCGGACACGAGACGTATGTGGCAGGGTCTACAGACAATCACGGACTACAGCCACTTCGTGGACACCGACATCTTGCTTCAGGACTGTGGGCTCTCCTTCTCCGTGGCCGACGTGTTAACCCTCGCAAGGCTGCCGGCCCAGACGGCATCCCTAGCCGCATCCTCAGAGTATGCGCAGACCAGCTGGCTGGAGTGTATATTCAATCTCTCCCTATCCCAGTCTGCTGTCCCCACTTGCTTCAAGATGTCCACCATTGTTCCTGTACCCAAGAAAGCAAAGGTAACTGAACTAAATGACTATCGCCCCGTAGCACTCACTTCTGTCACCATGAAGTGCTTTGAGAGGCTAGCTAAGGATCATATCACCTCTACTTTACCTGACACCCTAGACCCACTTCAGTTTGCTTACCGCCCCAATAGATCCACAGATGATGCAATCGCCATCGCACTGCACACTGCCCTATCCCATCAAGGAATACCTATGTAAGAATGCTGTTAATTGACTATAGTTCAGCATTCAACACCATAGTACCCTCCAAGCTCATCATTAAGCTCAGGGCCCTGGGTCTGAATCCCACCCTGTGCAATTTGGTCCTGGACTTCCTGACGGGCCGCCCCCAGGTGGTGAAGGTAGGAAACAACACCTCCACTTCGCTGATCCTCAACACAGGGGCCACACAAGGGTGCGTGCTCAGCCCCCTCCTGTACTCCCTGTTCACCTATGACTGCGTGGCCACGCACGCCTCCAACTCATCATCAAGTTTGCAGACGACAGAACAGTAGTAGGCTTGATTACCAACAATGACGAGACAGCCTACAGGGAGGAGGTGAGGTCTCTGGGCGAGTGGTGCCTGGAAAAGAACCTCTCAATTAGCATCAACAAAACAAAGGAGCTGATCGTGGACTTCAGGAAACAGCAGAGGGAGCATGCCTCTATCCACATCGACGGGACCACAGTGGAGAAGGTGGAAAGCTTCAAGTTCCTCGGCGTACATATCACTGACCATCTGAAATGGTCCACCCACACAGACAGTGTGGTGAAGAAGGCACAACAGCGCCTTTTCAAACTGAGGAGGCTGAAGAAATTTGGCTTGGCCCCTAAAACCCTCACAAACTTTTACAGATGCACATTTGAGCATCCTGTCGGGCTGTATCATCGCCTGGTACGGCAACTGCACCGCCCGCAACCGCAGGGCTCTCCAGAGGGTGGTGCGGTCTGCCCAACGCATCACTAGTGGCAAACTACCTTCCCTCCAGGACACCTACATCACCCGATGTCACAGGAAGGCCAAAACATCGTCAAGGACATCAACCACCCAAGCCACGGCCTGTTCACCCCGCTATCATCCAGAAGGCGAGGTCAGTACAGGTGCACCAAAGCTGGGACCGAGAGACTGAATAACAGCTTTTATGTCAAGGCCATCAAACTGATAGCCATCACTAGCTGGCTTCCACCCGGTTACGCAACCCTGCACCTTAGAGGCTGCTGCCCTATATATATAGACTTGGAATCACTGGCCACTTTAATAATGGAACACTAGTCACTTTAAAAATGTTTACATACTGCTTTATTCATCTCATATGTATATACTGTATTCTATTCCACTGTATTTTAGTCAATGCAACTCTGACATTGCTCAATCTAATATTTATATATTTCTTAATTCCATTCTTTTACTTTTAGATGTGTGTGTATTGTTGTTAAATTGTTAGATACTACTGCACTGTTGGAGCTAGGAACACAAGCATTTCGCTACACCAGCAATAACATCTGCTAAATATGTGTATGGGACCAATACAATTTATTTGATTTGATCACATAGATTTTGGAGGTTGAAATGACATGGAAACAACGTTGATTCAACAAGTTTTTGCCCAGTGGGTACTATCCATAGAGAGCTATAGAGTGGAGACTCATGAAAGGGGGTTCTGATTGGATTGTTAGTTATCAATCTGAAGTTGTATCGGCTGATTTGCTCGGACTCAGCTCAAGGTATCTCTGTTTACCAAATGACACCCTATTCACTATATAGCACACTAGAGAATAGGGTGCCATTTGGGACGCATCCATGGTGTACCAAAGTGTATAGAAACTTGAAAGAGCGCTGATATTGGGAACATATCTATTACAGTATATATTTTGTCTCTGTTCATCTTGTCACAAACCTTGAGTTTGGTTTGCACAGCAATAAGATTGATGTGTGTGTGTGTGTGTGTGTGTGTGTGTGTGTGTGTGTGTGTGTGTGTGTGTGTGTGTGTGTGTGTGTGTGTGTGTGTGTGAGAGTGAATGTGTGTGTGTGTGTGTTTGAGAGAGAGAGAAAGAATGAAAGAGAAAGAGAATGAGAAAGAGAACAGTAACATACTGTACGTTGATTCTCATCTTGTCTGGCTTTCTAACATGTTGTGTTTGCTCATATGCTCTATTTTTGACATGTCCCTCTGACTCACACATACTGCTGTAAGGTGGACAGACCCATTCTCACGCAATACATTGTCAGCTCAGCTCACACCAGTGAAAGAAAATAAAATCCTTCAATACTAATGTACCCCAGACAGCTTATCAAAAACATGTTTTTACAGTCATTATTTCTAATGGAAATGATTTGCATCTTCTGTAACACTCTGGCTCCACGGACCTTTATTCTTGAGCCAGGGTTGTTCATGTTCATTTGTTTTGGGTGTATTTCTATGTTGGGGTGTCTAGGTTGTGGTATTTCTATGTTGGGTGATTGTGCGTGTTTGTATTCATTGACTCCCAATCGGAGGTAACGAGTGTCAGCTGTTCGGCTCGTTATCTCTGATTGGGAGCCATATTTAAGTTGTAGGTTTTCTGGTGTTAGTTGTGGGTTATTGTTCCATGTTCCAGTGTCTCAGTTTCTGTCGTTGTCTATTTGGACTTCACGCATCGTCTTGTTTGTTGTATTTACGTGCTTTACTTATTAAAGTCATGTTCACTCGCAACGCTGCGCATTGGTCTCATCTATACGACGATCGTGACAGAATAACCCACCACAACGAGACCAAGCAGCGTGTCCAGGAGCCAACGCCCTTTCCAAATCTAGCGGATATCCACTTCGACTGGGTCAAGCCGCGTGAGGAGGAGAGAAGTTGGACTTGGGAGGAGAGGATGGAGAGTCTGGAGAGTCTGGCGAGGAAGATAGATGCCTGGTCCACGGGGAGGAGAGACCCCCAGAAAATTTTTTGGGGGGGGCTCACGACGTCGGGGCAGAAGGTGTACGGCCCGGAGGAGTGCAAGAGGTTGGCAGATATGGCCGCCAGTACAAGGGGGCTACTGGGTGAAGCAGGGAAGGAAAGTGTTGAGGCACGGCATGAGGTACTGGGGTGTGTAACCAGTTCGGTCCGGCCCGTTCCTAGTCCCGAGGTGCAGCCAGTAGTGTGTGTTCCCCCTACGGTACGGCCTGTTCCGGCCCCTCGCACTAAGTGTTCGGTGCGCGTCGCCAGCCCGGTTCAGCCTGTCCCTGCACCACGTAGGATGCCTACGGTGTGCGTCGTCAGCCCAGCCCGGCCTGTCCCTGCGCCACGTAGGATGCCTAAGGTGTGCGTCGCCAGCCCAGCCCGGCCTGTTCCTGTGCCACGTAGGAAGCCTACGGTGCGCGTCAGACAGCCAGAGTCTGCCGTCTGCCCAACGGGGCCTGAACTGTCCGTCTGCCCAACGGCGCCTGAACTGCCCGTCTGCCCAACGCCGTCTGAACTGTCCGTCTGCCAAGCGCCGCAGGAGCTGCCCGTCTGCCATGAGCCTGCAAAGCCGCCCGTCTGCCATGAGCCTACAGAGCCGTCCGCCAGACCGGAGCCGCTAGAGCTCTCCGCCAGACAGGATCAGCCAGAGCCTTCCGCCAGACAGGATCAGCCAGAGCCTTCCGCCAGACAGGATCAGCCAGAGCCTTCCGCCAGACAGGATCAGCCAGAGCCTTCCGCCAGACAGGATCCGCCAGAGCCAGCCAGCCAGGATCCGCCATTTAGTCCGGTACTGTCCCTTAGCCCGGTGCTGCCCCTTAGTCCGGTGCTGCCCCTTAGTCCGGTGCTGCCCCTTAGTCCGGTGCTGCCCCTTAGTCCGGTGCCGCCCCTTAATCCAGTGGGGTTTAGTTGGGGGGTGGTCATGAGGAAGGGTAGAAGAAAGCGGAGGTTGACTAAGGTGGAGTGGGGACCACGACCTGGGCCAGAGCCGCCACCAGGGACAGACGCCCACCCAGACCCTCCCCTAGACTGTTTGCTGGTGCGCCCGGAGGTCGCACCTTTAGGGGGGGGTAATGTAACACTCTGGCTCCACGGACCTTTATTCTTGAGCCAGGGTTGTTCATGTTCATTTGTTTTGGGTGTATTTCTATGTTGGGGTGTCTAGGTTGTGGTATTTCTATGTTGGGTGATTGTGCGTGTTTGTATTCATTGACTCCCAATCGGAGGTAACGAGTGTCAGCTGTTCGGCTCGTTATCTCTGATTGGGAGCCATATTTAAGTTGTAGGTTTTCTGGTGTTAGTTGTGGGTTATTGTTCCATGTTCCAGTGTCTCAGTTTCTGTCGTTGTCTATTTGGACTTCACGCATCGTCTTGTTTGTTGTTTTTGTATTTACGTGCTTTACTTATTAAAGTCATGTTCACTCGCAACGCTGCGCATTGGTCTCATCTATACGACGATCGTGACATCTTCTAAAGATACACAGCAAGATTATCAGCCCTTTTTATGACAGAAATGAAAAAAGTGCTTCAGCGTCACCCGCCACCACAATTAGAACTCCATTATTCAGCCTGTAATTTGGTTCTTGTGAAATGTTCAATTATGAATCCCAGCTAATGAATAGCACTGAAATATGTTATCTGGGAAGCGGCGGATCCTGGGTCGTTTGCCGATCCAAATCCAAAAGGAAAACATACAAGTGCATTTTCATAACGCCACTTGACTGTCTCTGGCTGCATTTCTATGCCACTCTCATATTGTGCAAAAGCCAGCATCTTATGGAAGCATCCCATAGTGCAAATCTCTCTGATGCCTAATATAACACTATTCGTCACACACACACACGCACGCAAGCACAAACCATACACACACACACGCACACACACCACTGTTCCACTATATTCAGTATTGACAGTATGGAATGAACACTTCAGGAAGAGCAGACAATCACTTGCCTACTTATTATGGGGCTAATAACCACCATGGGGCAATGCTTGTGAAACATCTGAATAGTGGTTACCTCAGTGCCTTGTATACATGTTCAATAAAAATGCTTGTTTGTTTGCATAATGCACATATTTATTCTAATAATTAGTCATTTAAAAAAAATACATATCCTATCTGGGGAGGGGGGAGGTTAACCATAGAGATCCTATTAAATTGTCATAAACCCTCAAAGTTCCTGAAAGGGGGTGAAAATGGCAGCCATATTGGTCAGGGAGAAATCCATACCAGTCTAATTGGAATGAATGGCAGTGGAGGCATAATCCAGATTTTACTTATGCAGGCAAATAAGAGTAAGGCATGTAATATATCAGAAATTGTGTAATAGAATTGTCAACTTAATATATTGTCATATAATCATAAATACATTTTATATGGGTTTTATAAAAAAAATCTATATAAATAGCCTCTAAAATATGCACTGAGTGTACAACATTATGAACAACTGCTTTTTCCATGACTGACCAGGTGAGTCCAGGTGAAAGCTATGATCCCTTATTTATGTCACTTGTTAAATCCACTTCAATCAGTGTAGATGAAGGGGGGAGATAGGTTAAAGAAGGATTTTTGTATGTGTGCCATTCAGAGGGAGAATGGGCAAGACAAAAGATTTAAGTGAACATGGGCCAGCATCCGTGTGGAACGCTTTCGAGTGTTTTGTACACTCAATGTACATACATAACTGTTCTCTTTGTTCTTCCATCAATCAACTAAGAGCTCTGACTAGATCATTACGGGTCAAATTATGTTCCACTTCACCCACCTATACCAGTCATGATGGACACAGTCTGACCGCGGTGGTGAAATGAAATATAGACTTTTCTCCTACACTCTGAAGACCATGAGAGATGTTGTGTGGACACCTAACATAACATCTTTGTGTGTGAGAGAAGTGTGATAGGCTATCCACTGGGCACAAACTGGTTGAATCAACGCTGTTTCCATGTCATTTCAATGAAATTACGTTAGATGTTGAATTGACGTCTGTGCCCAGTGGGAACTTTATAGTTGGTCTAATGCAGAAAATACATCTCTCTCCCCCTTTCAAGTCCATCATTGTACCTCTTTTTATATCTTAAGGCATATCTGAAAAAGCTTAAGAGAAATTGCTTGGTTCAGACAAAATGGCAATTGATCGGCGTGGACAGAAAGGACTCTTCATCTCCTTGATCAAAATAAAACTCCCTCTATCTGCACTCATTCCCAGTTGTTGCTTGTCAGTTGACAAGGTAATGAATGGTTGATATGGGTTTGTCAATCCGCTAGTGCATTTCAATTTAGATGTTTTGTGAGGATTTGTCAAATTGTATTTCTAAGGATGTCCACAAACCACAAATGATGTATTGTGAGTTTTTCCAGAATGCTTTCTCATAACCTTGGACGTGATTTACTTTTATATACTTGGAATAGAGCTACAGTCTAGACTATTCATGTCAGTACTATTGAAAGCATGTTTTTGGAATTACTAAAGAAATACCAGAAATGTCAGCTGAAGACTGGGAATTATCTTAAACAACAATGCCTTTACTTTCAATGCACACTATACAATATCTGTGTAATTTCAATGCACTATCCAACCTCTGAGTGAAATTTGTAATGTTTGTGAGCGAGCGTTGCGCCATTTCCTTTCCAGTATAGTTTGTCACCACACACTGAAATATGCATAAACCATATTCTTCTTATACACTAGTAAATGAACATGACATTTTTTAAATAAATGTAATCTTTAATTACCTAGGTCATGAATATAGATGGTGAATATCATGCATTTTGAATGTTCTCACAGTCTACCTCAATATTTCATCAATGTCACCTCCATGCCATATGGCAGGGTTCTTCAATTCCGGTCCTGGAGGGCCGAAACACTTCTGTTTTTTATTTCTAACTGGTAGTTAATTGCACTCACCTGGTGTCCCAGGTCTGAATTAGCCCCTGATTAGAAGGAGAGGATGAAAAACAGAGGTGTTTCGGCCCTCCAGGACCGGAATTGAAGAACCCTGCCATATGGTGTATTACCATTAACCTCTTGAGATGAAAAGATTGGGCACTAGGCACTAGGCGAAATCGGGCACTAGGCTGTTTAAACCCCCAAAAGGTAGGTTTTTTTATTGATTATAACTAAAACTATAAGTCTGACATATCAGTCTGACATATGACTGGATTCAGCTCGCTGCTGTGCTTCCAACGATGTGTATTATACCATCCAGTGGGTGTAAGTAGTACTACACCACCTAGTTTCAAAAGTGTGTCTGCTAAATTTCTGCTACATTTTAATTGGCTCAGAGAGGCTCATGTGATATCAACAGCACTAGACGAACTTCCGTGTGAGGTAACATTAAACGTGTCTCAACCGGGGCAATCCAAAAACATGTATTTTGTCTCTGTAGGACTTGACATAAGCCCCCCAGGCCTTGTGAGTTGTATGGTATATCTATTGTCCAAGTCAGACAGAGGGGGCCAACAGTAGCGGTGCGTGGGTAAAATCACTGGGGAAGCCAAGCCAGGAAAAAAAAGTGTTGTGTTGTGATAAATGCGTTGTTTGCTCTATAACATTTTACATTTACATTTAAGTCATTTAGCAGACGCTCTTATCCAAAGCGACTTACAAATTGGTGCATTCAACTTAGGATAGCCAGTGGGACAACCACCCTTTTTTTATGGGGGTGGGGGGAGGGGGTATTCATCCCCCTTGGCGTTTTTCCTATTTTGTTGCAATACAACCTGTAATTTAAATGGATTTTTATTTGGATTTCATGTAATGGACAGACACAACATAGTCCAAATTGGTGAAGTTAAATGAAAAAAATAACTTGTTTCAAGAAATTCTAAAAAATAAATAACAGAAAAGTGGTGCGTGCATATGTATTCACCCCCTTTGCTATGAAGCCCCTAAATAAGATCTGGTGCAACCAATTACCTTCAGATGAGACTAAAATTGAGCTTTTTGGCCATCAAGGAAAATTCTATGTCTGGCGTAAACCCAACACCTCTCATCACCCCGAGAACACCATCCCCACAGTGAAGCATGGTGGTGGCAGCATCACGCTGTGGGGATGTTTTTCATCGGCAGGGTCTGGGAAACTGGTCAGAATTGAAGGAATGATGGATGCCGCTAAATACAGGGAAATTCTTGAGGGAAACCTGTTACAGTCTTCCAGAGATTTGAGACTGGGACGGAGGTTCACCTTCCAGCAGGACAATGACCCTAAGCATACTGCTAAAGCAACACTTGAGTGGTTTAAGGGGAAACATTTAAATGTATTTGAATGGCCTAGTCAAAGCCCAGACCTCAATCCAATTGAGAATCTGTGGTATGATTTAAAGATTGCTGTACACCAGCGGAACCCATCCAATTTGAAGGAGCTGGAGCAGTTTTGCCTTGAAGAATGGGCAAAAATCCCAGTCGCTAGATGTGCGAAGCTTATAGAGACATACCCCAAGAGACTTGCAGCTGTAATTGCTGCAAAAGGTGGCTCTACAAAGTATTGACTTTAGGGGGGTGAATAGTTATGCTCGCTCAAGTTTTCAGTGTTTTGGTCTTTTTCTTGTTTGTTTCACAAGAAAAAATATACTTGCGAGAGTATACATTTTTTGTTTCGCTCGCTCGGATGCTTTCTCCAGTGAGATACATTCAGCCTCTTCCAAATTGAAGGAAAATTATGAAACACAGAGAGATTAAAGATAAATGATTTTATATGTTTTTTCCTTTTTTATTGGTACATTTTTGGGGGAAGCATGGCTTCCCTTGGCATCCATGAATACATGTCACTGGGGGCCAACCATATAATTAGAAATGTGAATACTAGAATGGACATGAACCTTCTTATGATGGGATTAAGGTCAGACATTTTGGTCAGGGATTTGGTCAACCATGGTTTGCCAGTACTGTGATAAGATACAGTATTGTGTAAAATAATGAATTAGAAGGATTTATCTGCACTGTATGTTTGTTAGCTAGCTAGCCAGACAGTTTTAGAGGAATGATTCCATACATTTTTCTAATTAACTGCCAATATTCCATTCAAACAATGCAGTCAATCCACAGCTATACACTGGCTGAAATCAGTTAATGATAGGACTTAGACAAGTTTTAAATGCAACAAGTACTGATATTGTATCACATAATAGCACTCACGGCATTTTAAGAAAACAAAAATGTAGAGGCTATTTATACAGAAAATGTGTATAAAACCTGCATAAACTGTATTTACAGTATAATTATATGACTATTTTAGGTTGACAATCATTCTATTACACAATTTCTGATATATCACATGCCTTACTTTAATTTGCCATTCATTCCAATTACACTGGTTTGGATTTCTCCCTGACCAATATGTCTGCCATTTTCACCCCGTTCTGGAACTTTGAAGGTTAATGACATAGCCCCTCTAGTAATTTAATAGAATCTCTATGGGGCCAACCAGGGGAGAACGACAGCCCCAAGGTCGACCGCGGTAATGCAGGCATTGTTAGCAGAAAATAGGATCCCCCATTGGAATGGAAAAATGACAATCTTCGTGGTGAATCTTCGTGTATGTAAAAAAAAAAAAAGTATGTCCTTGAACCAATTATTTAAAAATTGCACACAGAAGTTCTGAGGATAATTCAGTTGCTAATGGCATTCTGCAGTACCCCGGTAGGCCTTCAACTTGAGTTTCTCAATGGCAGCATTGGCAGTGTGGAAATCTAAAATTAGTTAGAAATGTGTGTGTGTGTGTGTGTGTGTGTGTGTGTGTGTGTGTGTGAGGGAGGGAGGGAGGGAGGGAGGGAGGGAGTGTGTGTGTTTATGTAGGGATAATGCTACGGAAACAGATTGATGCTGAGACTCAGATTTTTCACTTTAAAATGAATGCCAAACAAAAACCAATGATTGCAAAGTTAAACAAACCATACAACTCTGTGCACAAGGACTACTTTTGACAATTTCCACGTTTTTTCTTACAATAGATTTACTTGAAGAACAGTGCAGATGCAAAGTTTGGTAACAGAATGACGGTTTGTGCTGTTTATGCTGTCCTTCTGTTACCAAATATTTGTTTAACTTTGTATTCATTGGTTTTTGATTGACATACATTTTAAAGTGAAAAATCGGAGTCTTAGCATCACTCTGTTATTGTGGAATTACCCATAGGCAAACAAAAAAAGGGGGTGCAAGGGTTAGGGGTAGGGTAAGGGTTTATGCTAGGTAGTGTTCAGTATGGTGGAGGGAGGAGTGTCCTTGTAGTTAATGGCTTCTCCTATTGGTGTGTTTAGTGATCAGTTGTCTTTTGCTTTATTTATGTTTTTTTTTTGTCTTAGTAGGTCCAGCCAGAGACAGAACAATGAATCTAAGACCCTTTTATTACCATCTGACTTGTTTGTATTCAAAATCTGAGTTGTTGACCAATAGCATAAGCTAAAAGTTAACTTCCAGTCAGATCATCAGACTTAAGGGATGTGAGCACAACAACTCTTCTTCCCAGAGGTGTGTAGGGGGATGGGAATAATGCATGTGGCAGGGTAGGAACTATAGTTGTTGTTAGTGTTTCCCTGGGGACCATGTTTAGTGCGGGACCGACTGAAAGGTATAAAAGCACCCCTTGGTCCTTCTCAGTAAAGAGCTTTACCCATAGAGATGCATAGGGATCTCAACTTGTATCTGTGCTATATGGCGTCTGTGATAGCATGGTCAGCGCCATTGAGGCTAGGGATGGGTACAGTTAATCGATTAATCGAATATCCGAACGGACGTTAGTATTCGGTTACTTGCGAGAGTATAAATCTTTTTTGAAGAAAAAAAGTATAACATTTTAACAATGAAAAGGCTTTGTCTGAATTAAATCAAATTATCAATGTGACATTGCTACTACATACAAGTATATACTAAAGCTGGGTGATATTGCCAAAAAGTCATATTGCGATAAATGTAACTATTTTGCTCGAAAATGATAAATATATAGATAAATTATGTTTTAATAGACAATTACTTTACAGTAGCGGCAGGGCTCTAGATATATTTTTTTCTGTGCCAATTAAGACAACTGAGATGGTAGCCTATGACTTAAAAATTCTGCTATTTCATCTAACATATCCAGGGAGTGCATGATTGATATTTTGATGTGCAACCTGTCCAGAATGATCAGATTTTCGACAACTTTGTGCATTTTGGTCTAGGCTATATTATTCACCACCTGAGAAAGTGGGAACTCAAAACACTTGGCTAGATTGCTAACTCTAAATATGATATTGTTGCTAGATAGCCATGTCGGCTAATTGATTAATATATCAGTAAATGTATTGTCCTACAAAACAATTATATGTCCTCAACTCCGCTCCGCTGGCACGGTTGTAAAGTGGTGCCAATATTGAAAGGTGAGAAATAAATTATATACTCACAGAAGGCTGTGACTCTCCTCTATGTAACTAGAACAACAGTAGTTGCTTTGAAAACTATATTTTTGCTGCGATTGCATTTTGAGCAATGGTCCATGTGCACAGTGGGGAAAGGAAGTGAGAGTGGCTCACTCACACAGCAGCCGACAGCGAAACAGGGACAGGCATACACTGTACTTTCATAGCAGTAATCAACATAATGGGAAAGGGGGATACCTAGTCAGTTGCCCAACTGGATGCATTCAACCAAAATGTGTCTTCCACATTTAACCCAACCCCTCTGAGTCAGAGAGGTGCGGGGGGCTGCCTTAATCGAGGTCATCGGCACCCGGGGAGCAGTTATTGTTGGGGGTTAAATGCCTTTCTGAAGGGCAGACAGCAGATTTTTTCACCTTGCCGGCTCTGGGATTCGAATCAGCAACCTTTTGGTTAGTGGCCCGAACGCTCTTAACCGCTAGGCTACATGCCGCGTAATGCATAGGCTATTGCTGTTGACCAAAGAATTTTGAACAATCTACAGGAACCTTTTGTTGAAAAATCACTGGGAATTACCAACATAAGCAAAATGCTTCAGTAAGAGGAAGACAATGTCGGTGTCGGTAATTTTCAGTTTATCGTCCCAGCTCTACTATACACCATGACATTTGACATTCTTAAAGGTAGACTCAGTGAAATGAAGTAGATGCAGAAAGTAAACAGCATAGTGGGTCAATTTCTGCAAAAACTAAGCGTGTTGAAGTGCGAGACTCAACTTCTCTGTTGTTTTGGTGCCCTGGCTACCGAGCTGTGAACAGCGTGAAGTGAACCCGTGCACATGTGCAGATACTGTGTGTGAGAGAAAAAACAGATATGGACCAGTCTTGCATCTCGCTCATCTCAATATCTACAGTGCTGCTTGTGGCAAGTCATTTCATTTTCAGCTTTAATATTGCAGATAGATTTGGGGTTTTATCAAATTAAGTGTTTGCATCACTTCTAATCCCCCTTATTTTTTTATTTTTTTAAAGAAAAGGAAAAAAAAGAACACAACAAACTTTTGAATTTAGTTTTTATTTGAATGACGAGCATGCCATAAAAAAACATACCGGTAGCCTGCACACGTTTCACATGTGTAGCTTGTTGTTAATGTCGGGCAATCAAAGCGGCACTACAGTCAGAGGCTCAATATGTAGACTAGCAGGTGAAGTAGGATATTTCTAATCATTGCAAAATGGAATAAAAATTATGGAATGAAGTTACTTTAATGAGAAGGACTAGACTACAACGAGCAACCAACAGGTAGGCTGTTGTTTAATCTGAATGGAGTGGTTGTAGACAAGGATGTGGAGCGCAGCAAAATAGCTTCAATTAGCCTTGCTAGCTAGCTAGTTGGCTAACTTAGCTGGCTAGCGTAGCTAGATTCTTTACATCGATTTGATGTAGTCAATACAGGCATTGCCAGATGGTATGATAGATAACCTAAGGCAGCAACAAGTTTGTCTAATTAGCACGAGTATGGCTACTTTCTCTCCCTCTTCCTCCCTTCCGTCTTACACCGGCCCCTAACCTTCCCCCGCCCTGCTGCAGCAGCAAACAGAGCTTTCCGAGTCATGCAGCAAACAAGTGCTGTTTAGAAAAAAAAGTTGTATAAAAGTTTCACAAAAAACACATATTTAGACTATTCAGATATCCCCCCAAAAATGCATGATATTATACGAATAGTGAAAATATTTCAAAAGCCCATCCCTAATCTCCATTTTAAGTAGTACATTTTCGTCTTTTGATGTTTGAATAAAGTGTAAAGCTAATATTGGTGATTTACCGCCACCTGCAGTGCTTCGAGTCTTGGACCAAATATTGTGTATCATTAATTTATTGTGGCCACTACATGGCAGTGACATAGCTAAAAGGCCATTTACAAACTAGGCAAACAAATTTGAAGAAGAAAACAATGCTATGATCATTGGCTAATTGCTCCCAACCCATATGAATCCCCACCCAGTTGACTACTTTAAAATGGTGGAAGCCTTCAGTGGCAATGTCCATGCATAAACGAGTTATTTACAAGTAATGATCTCTATACATCGCTATGGCTTTACGCCCTATGTCGCTGCTGTACAAGTCTGTCTGTGAAGTAAGCATTTTGTGAACATGCTCATGCTGTTTGAGAAGAAATGTTTGGGGTGTGGTCCATTGTTCTGAAAGTTGGTTTCATGTGTTTGTAGAGGCTTTGCTGGCTTTGAGGTCCAAGTGGTTTATTGGAAGTGCCCTCCCTCCACTGTAGCACTGTGAGTGAACTATGAGCATCCTGTGTACTTCATATTGTTCATGTTTTGTATTGCTATCCCGTCCTTACAAGCAAACATAAAACCAAGATATTTTAATAAACTTTGCTTGTTTTTTGTATCTGCCTCCTGACTGTTTCCTTTAAACGGGTCTAGAGCCTATGACTTTGAATAAATGTTACATCATTCCTGTCTGTCATAGATCTGTTACAACAGGGCAAAAAGTATTTCATATTGTGTGAGCGAAAACTGTGTCTTAAAAGTTCAAACTGTGCAATGGAGTATAATTGATTATCTTTTTTGTCTTACAGACAATACCGGGTGGTGCCTGGGATCCTTTCTGGAGTGGATTCTTCTTCGAGAGGAACATAATTCCTTTGCCTGCATGTGTCATTGTAGAAAAACTGTATCCCGTGAACAGTATCCCTCTTGATGGATTGGACATTATGCAGAAGATGACTCAAGAGGAGCTGGATGGCAGTTTGATCATGACAACGCTTCTCCCACAGCTGTACAAGTGTTCCCTGAACTTACTGTATGTTTCTTTGGAATGGCAATTTCATCATGACCACCTCTCCCATCATCTGCTGATCACCAGTTCTCTTAGCTACAGATTGTTACACCAGCTAATGTGATCTAACCAAAGATTAGTGGTATCCATTACTGGGAGTTACAGGATAGGTACTGTTTGGTGTAGCACAGAATTTTTGACCAACCTTAGCTTGGCGAAGCTGTCTTCATCCTCAATTCGTGGAAACAGGAGTCAGTTTGAATTTATTAAAATAATACTTGTTTTGCTACATGAAGTAATCCAACAATGTGGACACCTCCATCTTGTCTATTTCAAGTCTTCTCTCATTGATCTAGACAGGTGGCTGTCATCAGTTCTTACACAGTATGTATTGTTGTGTATGGAAGATTGAAGAGAAATGACATAACAATACATTTACTGTCTCTAAGCACAACCAAAAACCCCTTCCTCATCTCAAAGACCTGTAAACCTCCCCCAGCCCATTGACTTTGACAGATCATTCTTGTCAATAGTAGCAGGGGATTTTTGTAGACCTGTCTTTGTATTGTGTTTTGAGAATCTGCAGAGAGAAGAATGAGGTGGTTGTGTCATTACTGTTGTCTTGATTTTATACCTTTCAGTGTCCCTTGCTGGTTTCTGTCCCACAATCTTGTTGTGCTCCATAACCGCAAGGTGTGTCCCCTCCCTCATGCTTGTGTACCCAAAATACTGCCACTTTGGGGTATTTTTCAGCAGGTTTTACAAAGAGAAAAGAAAAAGGGGTAGACTAAAATGATTACATGGTCTGGAAGGTACTTTGTGGTTCTCAGGCTACATCTAACCACCTGTAACCCCATAACACTACCCAATTCATGTTTATGGCATGCTTACTGTAAATTGAGCTATCTTAGCCGTCAGCTTGAAAATATTTGCCTTCATCTTGTGCAGAGCTTGGGGCTGGAAACACATGCTGGTGGAACCAACTAACCAACCATAGACAATTTATACACATTCATCATTACTACCAACACACTGAGAGTGAGTTAGCTATATCGACAAAGTGTTTTCCAGACAATGGTGGAATAAATGGCTACCAGATTGAGTTACTGTTATTTGCTAATGTTAGCTAGCTTACGTTAGCTAATGTTAGTCAAAGATAGAACGAACAAACAAACATCTTTATTCTGCTGAAGGTAACTACCAGTGTTTCAGTGAGTACCATAGCATAGGTGAAGTTGATTGACAGCGTGTAACCAAAATATAGATAGCTATATGATTTTGCTGATTGCTTTCAGAGTTCAATACAGGACTGTAACGCTAGCTAACGTAGCTAATTTACCTAGTCCAGCTAACGGTACTTTACCTCTATTTGAGAATCTTCCATTTTGTTGTGAAGGGAGAAAATGATGGTATCGCATCACTTCTCAGCTGTCTTCTAAATGGATTCCCCATTCATTCAGCCTGAAAATCCCTCTGATAATCTTTGGTCACCTAAGCATCATTCTTGATAGCCGCAAACCACTGGCAGTATCTGGGTAAATCTCTGGTAGGTAGAACGGTGAAAGATAACACATAGCGCTTGTTTGTAATTAGCACAGCCACACAGAACACCACACGAGCATGATGACAAATGTTAGTGAAAAACAAGTGTTCAAAAAGTAAATTGCCTAGAGAAGTTCTTAGATTACTGTGTGTTGGTCATTCGACATTAAAGAACGCAATGAACCAAGTTTGTGGGCACGCCCCATCTACCTAGCGGGGCGGTATCTGCATTCACTATGAATGCTGGACTTTGTGGTTCACTATAAGCAGACGAATACACAGGAAGTCGAAACTTCCCGATTCTACCAGTGAAATGAAAATGCGCCCGTTCTTTTGGTTTCGATAATGTTGATGTTTACGACAAAAACGTAATGTTGTTAATATAGTAATGACTATATGCTGTGGCAGAGCCAGGGTGAAATTCCCCTTTAACTTGTATTTTTCATTCGGTACATGGGAATTTAACAGCAAAAGTTATTTTTATGTGCACTACGTCATCACCCACAGCCTTTTATCTGGAAAAAGTATGTTTGATGGAAACACATCTCTGATGGAAGAATGCGCAAATTGTTTTATTCAGAGTTTTGAATATTTGCATGAAAGTTTGTCGCAAATTGGATGGAAACCTAGCTACTGAGATGACACAACGCCAGTAAATAAAAATAATAACAGGATATTTACTTTGTATAATCTATATCGCAAGTGTGAAAATTGCCCCTCAGGGCTGTACATAGGGGAGAGTGGGGTAAATTGAGCCAAAGGGTTAGTTGAGCCACCCCTTGTTTCTAGGAAACCATTGTTAGGTTCTGAACAGAGTATAAACTCAAACGGACGACTAGAAAAAGCTCAAACCACGTTTATTCAACCCACTGGGTGCTTCAGCTGCAAGCACACTTTGCACATGATCAAACAGGCATTATATGTCAAGATGAGGTTAGGGAGGTAACTTCTCAGAACTGCTATCTGTTGCCCAACACTGCATAAATGTTGTGCTGTTCCTCTTTATCCGATCACTTCTCCATGATGTTTACAAGTGACCTTTTGTTCACATTACTGAACAGACTTTGGTTATAAACACTGTTCCCCTTTTCTCTCACAGTTACTTTCCATGAACAAAGTCCCTCTTCACCCCTCAGTGACCAATAACATATACATTCATTTTGCACATAACATAATCAATAAGGCCTTATTTAGTTACAGGAATAAGTATATTTCAAGTCAGAACTCAACACCATACAAAATTAATAATGTGACCAAATATTTAGGACGAGCCGAGGTCATCATTTCATGGAGTCTGTGAAGGAAGAAAGCACATGGAAAAAGTGGTAAGCAAGTTAGGTACAAATGAATTTATTGTGTTATAGGTTTCATGATGCTTGTATCTAAACCAAAGTAGATAGTTTAAAGATTGTTTTGTACATCAGTTGAGGTCTCTATAAGCTACAATATGAGGTCCTAAACCTACACTATACAGTATATACAAAAGTATGTGGACACCCCTTCAAATTAGTGGATTCGGCTATTTCAGACACACCCGTTGCCAACAGGTGTATAAAATCGAGCACACAATCATGCAATCTCCATAGACAAACATTGGCGGTAGAATGGCCTTACTGAAGAGCTCAGTGACTTTCAACGTGGCACAGTCATAGGATGCCACCTTTCCAACAAGTCAGTTTGTCAAATGTCTGCCCTGCTAGAGCTGCCCTGGTCAACTGTAAGTGCTGTTATTGTGAAGTGGAAACATCTAGGAGCAACAACGGTTCAGCCGCGAAGTGGTAGGCCACACAAGCTCACAGAATGGGACCGCCGAGTGCTGAAGCGCGTACCGCGTAAAAATAGTCTGTCTTCGGTTGCAACACTCACTACTGAGTTCCAAACTGCCTCTGGAAGCAACGTTAGCACAATAACTGTTTGTCGGGAGTGTCATGAAATAGGTTTCCTTGACCGAGCAGCCGCACACAAGCCTAAGATCACCATGCGCAATGTCAAGCGTCAGCTGGAGTGGTGTAAAGCTCGCCGCCACTGGACTCTGGAGCAGTGGAAATGCGTTCTCTGGAGTGATGAATCACGCTTCACCATCTGGCAGTCCGACGGATGAATATGGGTGTCCGGTGGACGAAGGCCCTTTCCTGTTTCAGCATGACAATGCCCCCGTGCACAAAGCGAGGTCCATACAGAAATGGTTTGTAGAGATTGGTGTGGAAGAACTTGACTGGCCTGCACATAGCCTTGACCTCAATCCCACCGAACACCTTTGGGATGAATTGGAACTCAGACTGCGAGCCAGGCCTAATCACCCAACATCAGTGCCCGACCTCAGCAAGTCCCCACAGCAATGTTCCAACATCTAGTGGAAAGCCTTCCCAGAAGAGTGGAGGCTGTTATAGCAGCAAAGGGGGGACAAACTTCACATTAATGCCCAGGATTTTGGAATGAGATGTTCGACGAGCAGTTGTCCACATACTTTTGGTCATGTAGTGTAGCATGAAAGTGTATCCTTGTAGCTGTGTGGGCTAATATAGTCCAAATGTTTGCCTTGGGTTAAGTTGAGCCAATGACCATGGGGTAAGTTGAGCCAATGGCCACCATACCCCCATACAAATTATAATTACATTTTGTCAGTGTTATACATAATATATTTTTGCAATGTGCCATGCATATGAACTCAAGATAGTGCCCCATGTTTACAAACGTAAAACAAGCAAAGGTCTAGCCCCCCTTGAGGTTCTTGAGAGAGCAACCAAGGAAGTGAGAGAAGGGAATAAGTTAATTTGAGCAGCAGTAAGAGATGAAAGAATTGACTGAATGACACTGAAAAGGTACATTGACAAAAAAGAAAATGAACATGTACATGTACATGTGCGAAAGAGAGGCAATTGGTAAAGTAGCAGAGGCACACAAGGTCATATCTGATGACATCTAGCCTGAGCTTGCTAAACATATGAAGAATCTCTCAGACCAGTTTCATGGGCTCAGTAGCCTCAAATGCAGAGAACTTTCCTACGAATTGGCACATCAAAACAACATCCCTGTCCCAGACAACTGGTCAAGAAATGGAAGGGTAAGTGATATTGAACAGAGAGATCTATATACAGTATGACCGAGGTATACATTTAAGATATACAATATACCAGAACCCCATTCCAAGATTTAAATTTTGATCTACCAGCACCATCACCCTCTGTCACAGGACACCATCACCTACTTACCCCAAGGCGGCTCAACTTACCCTGTCTCTATGCTCAACTTGTGCCAAGATTCTGAGAACACTTTTTTTGGACAACCTATGTTTTCAAAACTGTTATGTTTACATACATTCTGATTATTTCCAGCGATACACATGATCCTGAAATATATGTCGATATCTTTGTTAGGAAGAGAGTTATATTTCCCTTGATGTAGTGATGCTGAATGTAAAAAATGGCTCAACATACCCAACTCTCCCATAGGTCAAATAACAGACATGACAGTCCTAGGGCCAGTCGCAGCATTTGCAGCTGTCCCTGAAGACTAGGCTAGCGAGGCAGCTCTGGATATAGGTGATGCCGTTGGCACAGTTATAGAAAGAGCTCGGGGAATCTGCTTTGACATACAGCCCGCCAGCCCTGCCTGCACAGAAACCACCACCGGGTACAAGGGTAGTAGTGGTGGTGGCCTTGGTGGTGGCCTTGACTGTGGGTGGTGCCCCTGACCATGGGGTGTGTGTAGGTGGCAGGGGAGGTAGTTCTGGGTGAAAATAAAATGTAATATGTCTATTCAGAATAGCACTTGACTGCAAAAAAAACATTGATATGTTTGTATATACACTGCTCAAAAAAATAAAGGGAACACTTAAACAACACAATGTAACTCCAAGTCAATCACACTTCTGTGAAATCAAACTGTCCACTTAGGAAGCAACACCGATTGACAATACATTTCACATGCTGTTGTGCAAATGGAATAGACAACAGGTGGAAATTATAGGCAATTAGCAAGACACCCCCAATAAAGGACTGGTTTTGCAGGTGGTGACCACTGACCACTTCTCAGTTCCTATGCTTCCTGGCTGATGTTTTGGTCACTTTTGAATGCTGGCGGTGCTTTCACTCTAGTGGTAGCATGAGACGGAGTCTACAACCCACACAAGTGGCTCAGGCAGTGCAGCTCATCCAGGATGGCACATCAATGCGAGCTGTGGCAAGAAGGTTTGCTGTGTCTGTCAGCGTAGTGTCCAGAGCATGGAGGCGCTACCAGGAGACAGGCCAGTACATCAGGAGACGTGGAGGAGGCCATAGGAGGGCAACAACCCAGCAGCAGGACTGCTACCTCTGCCTTTGTGCAAGGAGGAGCAGGAGGAGCACTGCCAGAGCCCTGCAAAATGACCTCCAGCAGGCCACAAATGTGCACGTGTCTGCTCAAACGGTCAGAAACAGACTCCATGAGGGTGGTATGAGGGCCTGACGTCCACAGGTGGGGGTTGTGCTTACAGCCCAACACCGTGCAGGACGTTTGGCATTTGCCAGAGAACACCAAGATTGGCAAATTCGCCACTGGCGCCCTGTGCTCTTCACAGATGAAAGCAGGTTCACACTGAGCACATGTGACAGACGTGACAGAGTCTGGAGACGCCGTGGAGAACGTTCTGCTGCCTGCAACATCCTCCAGCATGACCGGTTTGGCGGTGGGTCAGTCATGGTGTGGGGTGGCATTTCTTTGGGGGGCCGCACAGCCCTCCATGTGCTCGCCAGAGGTAGCCTGACTGCCATTAGGTACCGAGATGAGATCCTCAGACCCCTTGTGAGACCATATGCTGGTGCGGTTGGCCCTGGGTTCCTCCTAATGCAAGACAATGCTAGACCTCATGTGGCTGGAGTGTGTCAGCAGTTCCTGCAAGAGGAAGGCATTGATGCTATGGACTGGCCCGCCCGTTCCCCAGACCTGAATCCAATTGAGCACATCTGGGACATCATGTCTCGCTCCATCCACCAACACCACCTTGCACCACAGACTGTCCAGGAGTTGGCGGATGCTTTAGTCCAGGTCTGGGAGGAGATCCCTCAGGAGACCATCCGCCACCTCATCAGGAGCATGCCCAGGCGTTGTAGGGAGGTCATACAGGCACGTGGAGGCCACACACACTACTGAGCCTCATTTTGACTTGTTTTAAGGACATTACATCAAAGTTGGATCAGCCTGTAGTGTGGTTTTCCACTTTAATTTTGAGGGTGACTCCAAATCCAGACCTCCATGGGTTGATAAATTTGATTTCCATTGATAATTTTTGTGTGATTTTGTTGTCAGCACATTCAACTATGTAAAGAAAAAAGTATTTAATAAGATTATTTCATTCATTCAGATCTAGGATGTGTTATTTTAGTGTTCCCTTAATTTTTTTGAGCAGTGTATTTGGACAAGTAAGAAATCGTTTAAACGTGATTTACCAATGTTGAGGAGTTTGTGAAGATGGCTGATCAGGGAATAGTTGCCCTGTCCACATGACTGTCCAGCAAAGTCATCCAGGTCCAGATTCCAAACCATGGCCCCTCCAAAGCCATTTTCCTTTAGGTAGCGGACCTTAGGAAGGGAGAGTGAGAGCATAAGAAAATAACAGGAGTATGGAGTTTCTACTGATGTCTTTGATTCTTTTGCAATTTCTTAGCTTAGTTAGATGTTTGGTTCACCATTTTTGATTAAAACCCAGAAACACTGCAGCATACCTTTGTGTCATAGCTCTCCCTATTGTCAAATCCCACCCACTCATTTCCTTTAGAGGCATAGGGAACCTTTTGATCGTCAATCCACTGTACACTGGCTCCTTGGAGGAAAGTACAGATCTGGAAACAGGAGGGGCAACAGGTTACCTCAATTGAAAAGTGAACTATCAATTTGATACCTTTCAAAGTTCACAAAAAATACGTAATTAAGCCTTATTACCTCATAATAAGACCAGAAACCAGCCTCCCTGGTGAAAGGTCCGGGTGAAGCAGCACCATTGGCTGACGCTCCGACACCACTATCTCCAGAGGCGAGCCGGAATGAACGTCCATATGTAGCAAAGCCCATCATCAGCTTCTCAACAGGGGCTCCCTGATCTCGCCAGTATTTCATGGCAAAATCCTGCCAGAGAGAGAGAGAGACAGAAAAGAGAGACTTTGAAACTAATTTTGCATGAATGTATATACAGTACTTTCTTTACACTCACATTTGATAGGCTTTATTTAACATGTAGACAAGAAGCGTGATTTAGCCCCTTTCTCACTGTGTTGAAGTAGATATGGTCTCCTGTGTCATGGGATCCCTGGTATAGAGGGCTGTTGTGTCCTGTGAAGGTCTCCCAGGATCCATGGAAGTCATAGGTCATCACATTAATGAAGTCCAGGTATCTAAAGACAGAAAGGTCGTTCCATATGATTTCATATATCAGCTTTCAAATGATATCAAACTCAACAGTTTATATTTTTCAGTGATAAAGACATTAACATCTCATGGTAGGGTGGGGTTTGAAAATGTTGTCAACTTTGAGCACCTCTAGCTCCTGAATGTTTTGGCATTCAGGTCCAAAAAAAGTCACTTTCTGACCACTTCCACCATGGGCAAACATGTATGAAAGGTTTCATTCAAATCAAAAGGGGTGTAGTCAGACAGTGATTGAAATGATGTGGAACGACCCAGAAGACAAGTTAATACACATCCATTAATCCAAATGGGATCCTGTTCATCATATGATGGTTTATCTAAAATGTGACTACAGTGGTTATAATGTTAAAATCCATATTTACTTAGCAATGTCTGCAATTTCATAGCCAGAATCAATGGTCCCTTTCCCAGCAGCCACAGCAGCAGTAAGCAGCAGCCTGGGGTGGCTGAATTCTTGGCCTTCAGCCTCAAACGCCTCCAGGAGCTCCTACAAAAACAACAGATGTATTTTTTGTCATATGGCATTACATGTATTGTAATTTCTTTACCTCATCCCTAAATAAAAGTATAGTAGCATTGTTTCCCGGCTCAACCCTAACCCTAGCCTTAACCCTAGCCCTTACCCCAGCTTCATGTCCACACCCTGGCCTAACAATAACCATAGCCATATCGCTAACCCTAACCATCACCTTGCACAACAGTGTGAATCTGTGCTTGTCCTCTGGAGGGCTTCCCCGTGCTCCAGGGTACTCCCAGTCCAGGTCCAGCCCGTCAAAACCATGCCTCTTCAGGAAACTGATCGAAGACTGGATGAACTTCTGCCGATTGGCAGGTGATGAAACCATGATACTGAACCTAGGGAGAATTAGGGATGCTCAATCAGGTTGATGTTACTAAATATGAAATATATTATGAATACATAAAAAATATACTACCTGTTACCCATGTAAATATAATAAATAAAAGATCTCACTGTTGTGTGCCAAATATCCATCCACCGACAGCCAAAAGTGTTTTGAGCTGAGGATTTCTGTTGGATGACAAAAATACAATTACTATTGTCAGTAAACAATTACCCATGAACATCTCAGAATGTCTTGGGAAAAGATGCAAACCTGTCTTTAAGTCCGTTGAAGGATCTGTAGAGGGTCTCATCATTCCACTCAAAGGTGGCAAGCTCATTGGCAGGGTTGATAATGGAGAAGGCGTAGATCAGGTGAGTACACAGGTTAGGGTCAACATTAGCCGGCAGGTACTTCCCAGTTCCAGGTCTGTACTGGGACCAGTTGGTAAAGTAGCAGACCAGTTGGGAGGTAGAGCCTTAGACAGGAACAGAATGCGGTGTCTATCATATATGAGTCACTGTCAACATTTCCCAGGGTGACACAACTTCATGGTAGCATCTTTGTTATATATCACACAATAATTCTAGATGACTAATACAAACATCATTCTCTTGATGAATACTGAGTGACAATTCAAATAAAAAAAATCCTCAAATGTTAATATAATAATGTGTGGGAAATGTCATAATGTTGTGGAAACTCACCCAAGTGGGACAGAGCCAAGCACAGACCTTAAAAAGCACATATTGAAAGTCAATAAAAATAAGAAGAATTTCACACAAAGAGAATATATGTGAACATATTAAGAATGTTTTTACCTGCGAGTAAAGTGACCTTGCTCATTGTGCCTGCTTCTCTGCTAGATCGGTCGGAGGGCTTATTTATGTCTCTCTTAAAACGAGGAAGAAGAAAATGGTGAAATGACAGCTATTTGATATTTGTTCCACTCTCTATGACTAATTATTAACCCGAGTTAATCATCTGACTTTCCCAAAAATAACTCTGTCATTGTAGTGGGAAATATTTGTATACATTCCTCACCTGACCTCATAACTAGACTATGTAACTTGTATATTAACGAAGTCTAGAAAATTGTATTATTGAACTCCATAAGATAAATAGCAATGTGCAAAAGGACTATTGTTGAGTTACAGGAATAGGCATTTCAAGAAAGGTCTAACAATTGAATATCAATGCAAGTGTATATAATAACATTATAAAATGAATGAATTCCATTATACAAGGCAAAACCATTCCTTAATTTAGCCTAAATTACATGACATTACAGGCATTAACAAGGCATTAATAACCTCGGCATGATCAGAGAGAGGGGAAAAGACAGACAAAGAGAGGATCCATGGCTCCAAAGTCCTTGGGGAGGAGTGAGAGAGAGTTTACCTCACCACAACAGGAACCAGTAGTGGTAGCTTGATCTGGGAGGATAGCTTAGAGCATCTCTCTCTTTTCTATCCATTTCCTCTTGCTTGGATTGCTCACCGTTTTAAAGGACGACTGAAATGGGCAGGGCATTTGTGTAAGGTAAGAAAAGTGAGTGGGAAGATAAAATATGATAAAAGAGATGCAAAAAAGGGTTTGGTGGCACTTTATTTTAAAATACAGAACCAGTCAAAAGTTTGGACACACCTACTCATTCAAGGATTTTTCTTTATTTTTACTATTTTCTACATTGTAGAATAATAGTGGAGATATCAAAACTATGAAATAACACATATAGAATCATGTAGTAACCAAAAAAGTGTTTAAAAATATTTTATATTTTATATTTTTCAAAGTAGCCACCCTTTGCCTTGACGACAGCTTTGCACATTCTTGGCATTCTCTCAACCAGCTTAATAAGGAATGCTTTTCCAACACTCAGTTCCCACATATGCTGAGCACTTGTTGGCTGCTTTTCCTTCACTCTGCGGTCCAACTCATCCCAAACCATCTCAATTGGGTTGAGGTCTGGTGATTGTGGAGGCCTGGTCATCTGATGCAGCACTCCATCACTCTCCTTGGTCAAATAGCCCTTACACAGCCTGGAGGTGTGTTTTGGGTCATTGTCCTGTTGAAAACAAATGATAGTCCCACTAAGCGCAAACCAGATGGGATGGTGTATCGCTGCAGAATGCTGTGGTAGCCATGCTGGTTAAGTGTAGCTTGAATTCTAAATAAATCACAGACAGTGTCACCAGCAAAGCACCCCCACGCCATCACACCTCATCCTCCATGCTTCACAGTGGGAACCACACATGCGGATATCAGACGTTCACCTATTCTGCGTCTCACAAAGACACAGCGGTTGGAACCAAAAATCTCAAATTTGGACTCATCGGACCAAAGGACAGATTTCCACCGGTCTAATGTCCATTGCTCGTATTTCTTGGCCCAAGCAAGTCTCTTCTTCTTGTTGGTGTCCTTTAGTAGTTGTTTCTTTGCAGCAATTCGACCATGAAGGCCTGATTCACACAGTCTCCTCTGAACAGTTGATGTTGAGATGTGTCTGTTACTTGAACTCTGTGAAGCATTTATTTGGGCTGCAATCTGAGGTGCAGTTAACTCCAATGAACGTATCCTCTGCAGCAGAGGTAACTCTGGGTCTTCCTTTCCTCTGGCGGTCCTCATGAGAGCCAGTTTCATCATAGCGCTTGATGGTTTTTGTGACTGCACTTGAAGAAACATTCAAAGTTCTTGAAATGTTCCGTATTGACTGACCTTCATGTCTTAAACTAATGATGGACTGTCGTTTCTCTTTGCTTATTTTAGCTGTTCTTGCCATAATATGGACTTGGTCTTTTACCAAATAGGGCTATCTTCTGTATACCACCCCTACCTTGTCACAACACAACTGATGGGCTCAAACGCATTAAGAAGGAAAGAAATTCAACAAATTAACTTTTAACAAGGCACACCTGTTAATTGAAATGTATTCCAGGTGACTACCTCATGAAGCTGGTTGAGAGAATGCCAAGAGTGTGCAAAGCTGTCATCAAAGCAAAGGGTGGCTACTTTGAGGAATCTCAAATATAAAATATATTTTGATTTGTTTAACCCTTTTTTGGTTACTACATGATTCCATATGTGTTATTTCATAGTTTTGATGTCTTCACTATTATTCTACAATGTAGAAAATAGTAAAAATAAAGAAAAACCCTTGAATGAGTAGGTGTGTCCAAACTTTTGACTGGTACTGTACATATTAGTATTACTAATGAGATGTGCTTGCTGAAAACAAGTTTTGACAACTTTCCCAACAACTTACATAAAAACCTAGACGTGGGTTACTTATCTGCTATTTAAATCTGAAATCAGAATAAAAATATATTCTACCAATCCAATCAATGTTACAGCTGTTTTAGTAACAAAATCAACTATTTTCTCTAAACTTTAAAAACAACTGACATTTTTACCACTTACCCAACAACTTAGACAAAAACTTAGAGAGTATGATAAAATGTTCTACTTCTCTGCTTTTCAAATCTGAAATCAGAGCAGAAATATATTTTACCAATAATACTGATTATGCCACACAACTCACCCCCAACCCACTAAACACTTTCTATAGCTAACCAATGGCCTACCTATCTAAAACATTTACTATTACTACTGCAATGTACTGCTACTAGTACTTCTGGGCTACTAACTACTACTACTACTACTACCTAGTCTCACACTGAAGGCTACTATCAACTATTTATAAAACAGTCACTCCCTCTACTACACCAGCCCAAAATGTTCAACACTAACAAACTTCTAAACTTCTTCCACTAGATGGAGAGAGATGGTAAGGTGAGAGAGGGGACCACTTAGACTGGTCCCAGATCTGTTTGTGCTATTGCCAAATCCATTGCTTTCATTGTCAAGCCAAACACTATTTGGCATGACAATTCCATAAGGAGAAAGCATAAAAAGACTGGCACACAAGCTGCTAAAATAAACAGTGGCACGTATTCATATATGCCAAGGGAAGCCAGGCTTCCCCAAAAAATGTACCAATAAAGAAAGAAAAAAACATATAAAATAATTTATTTAGTCTCTCTGTGTTTCATGATTTTCCTTCAATTCGCAAGAGGCTGAACATATCTCAACGGAGAAAGCATCAGAGCGAGCGAAACAGCACACCTCTGTCTCTTTATGTGTAGCCCATATATCTGATGCTGTTTGGTCAAAAAGAGTATGATATTCTTGCCTCCTGTAGAATAAAAGGGAAGCTCGCGAGCGTTTGGCCTCCCTTGATAAAAAAAAGTATACAATAATAGCTAATCAGCATTGAGCTAAACTGAGTGAGCCAAGGGGGCCAGTTTCGATTTGGCTTCAAACCAATCACATCAAAAGCCAATTGTCATTGAATTGTTGCATCTTGTTGTGTTGTTGTCCTCCAGTGGCTAGCTAGCTAGCTAAAATTGTTCATTTCTTAAATTAGCCATGGATGGAGACAGGGATTTGGACTTGTGGTTTTACTTAATTCACCGTATTGGCCAATGATTATAACAGCAATTCTGATCCAACCATAAATTCATACATTGTGCTTCTGGCCTGAGAGGATGGAAGTTCAATACGTAGCTAGATGTAGTTGGCTAATGTTAACTAGCTGGCTAATCGTTGCCCATGAAAGGAAGTTTGGCTGGCAAGCAACATTGTAGCCAGGTAACCTAGTACAAATAAAACTAAAAGTGTGTACTGTATGACAGAGTTATAGACCGTTTCGGCAACATGAAAGAGAGGAGGATGGCACTGACATTTCTCCACAAGTAGGGTGTCAACATGCTTTTTCTACTTACGCACACACACATACACACAGAAATCAGTACCATGCTTACGTTGAGTGGACTAAATTGTTTTTGGAATCTTTTAGTTGTCACTGTATTAGACTAAGCATAGGTGATTTGATAATGTTGAAATGTTGAAGTTGAAGGTGGTGGAATAGTGGAGGCAGCTCCTGTTTTCTTTGCGACTTGCGGTAACTCTCCTGTGTTCTAAATCAATAGTTGTTTAGCAGTCCAAAAATGTCAGAAACATTAACTTGATAGACCATGCTGTAGGTCATGTAACTGTTTGTTACATGCAATATGTTTTGTGGACTCCTCCAGACAGATGTTGCTTTCCGGTTTAGTGTGATTGTGTGTTCTTATTGTCTCGGCCTTAGGTCTATATATCACGGTGGCAAGGCATATGTACTAACACGTAAGTTGTAATATGGCTTTATTTTCCTGGCTTGGCTTCCCCAGTGATTTTACCCATGCGCTGCTACTGAAAATAAAAGGCTACACTATGGGAAAATAGAAATGTACAGTACTACAGTACAATCGACAATCAATCACCTTAAAAAAATGTATATCACCTTGCATACCCTATTCACAATCTTTTCTCACAACCCTACAGTTTGACAACAAAAACCCATCAGTTACTTATGTTATAGCTGTCATTTTTAACAAAACACTACTGTTACTGCATTTGAATGGCGACAATAATGATGATTGATAAAAGGCGGAAGAAGTGACCAAACAAAAAAGTAGAAAATAGAAACTACGAAGGGTGAAGCATTGTGACAGCAATCCGTCAGTCAGTCAGGCAGTCAGGCAGTCAGTTATTCATCACCAGGTGAATGGTAACCCAAACAGGTTTTCCTAATCTTGGGGCCTTCATGGAATGGTGTTCTGATGCTCAATAACAATAAGGAGATTTAACTGACAAAGGCAGCAACAGCAGAACACAATGGTGGAGTCACAGTTGATTCCACAGAGGAACTTTAAATATGCAACACACCAGACTCTACAAAGCAATACTTTTTCCATGGCCAATTGTTCCGAAAATTACTTAACATTCTTTATAAACTGCTCAATTGTTAAAGAAAACTCTCTGGGTTCTATTGACGGAATTCTCTAACCATGTGATGGCAGGTGATGTAAAGCCATAACAAGTGAGGTTTTTTTCAATAACAAATTATGATCAATAACATCAAAGGCTGCGCTTCACTGAAATCTAACAATATTGCTCCAACTATCAGTGACTGCGGTAGTGGTGTAAATCAGGGTTTTCCAAACTCGGTCCTGGGGCCCCCCCTGGGTGCATGTTTTGGTTTTTGCCCTAGCACTACACAGCTGATTCAAATAATCAACTCATCATCAAGCTTAGATTATTTGAACCAGCTGTGTAGTGCTAGGGCAAAAACCAAAACGTGCACCCAGGGGTGGCCCCAGGACCGAGTTTGGGAAACCCTGATGTAAATAGTGACTGTAGTAGTAGTAGTAGTAGTAGTAGTAGTAGTAGTAGTAGTAGTAGTAGTAGTAGTAGTAGTAGTAGTCATTATAATTATAAGGCCCGTACAGAGCTAGGCAAAAAAGTGTTCCAGTATTCTGCCCCCTCTACTTGGAACGAGCTATAAAAGGACTTGAAACTACAGGAGCTTGTCTCCTTCAATTACTTTAAAGCTAGGGTAAAATCTATGTTGGAAAATGATTTAGGGGCTGTCAATGTTTTGACCTCTAGTTGAACCAGTCCTCTCAAAACCAATGTGCCTGTTCAATTGTCATGAACCCTGCGTCCTGAGTCTGTTCCTGCCTGTGTTGCCGTTTTTCTGCTCTGAATCTCCTGTTTCCTGAAGGTTCCTGAACGCACCCTGTCCGGTTGCTGGGCGACGTTGCTAGGCGGGTGATCTCTCGATTACCCGCACCTGCTTCTCATCAGCTTCGGCACACCTGGTCCTGATCATCACCCCTTCATAAGCTCTGACCTGACATCCATTCCCTGCCGGATCGTTAGCCATGAACAGTATGTTTTGTCAGCGTATCAGCCTCTGAGTTACTAGCGTTAGTTTTGTTGTTTTGCACCTTGTTGGCCTGCCGTGTACTTACCTCAGTTTTTTTCTGTCTACAGTCATTCCCCCGGGACCTTCACCCAACCCCTGCCTGGTTGTCGGCGGCTGCCGTGCCATCATTGGATCTGCCACTTCACCTCCATCAACTCATCTCCGCCGCCCGCTCTGTCTCCTGGATTACTCTGCATCTTTTTTGAATCTATTAATAAATACTCACCTTCGTTCAACTCACCTCGTCCTGGTCTGCTTCTGGGTTCTGTCGTAGTGAACCGTGACAGAACGATCCGGCCAGAAATGAACCCAGCGGACCTGGATTCTGTTCGCCATGCCATTACCCATCAGGAAAAGATGTTGGGACAACACAGCACGGCGCTACAGGAGATAGCGTTGTCGGTTCGGAACTTTTCTACCAGTCTGACGAAGATCCAGGCACAGCTCAGTTTGCCGGTGGAGAATCCACCACCGGTTTCACCCCTCTCGCCTGCCGCTTCTGGAGCTGTGCCCTTCCGTGAGCCCAAGGTTCCGACGCCTGATAAGTATGAAGGGGATTTGGGAAGATGCCGTTCCTTTCTTATGCAGTGTGGATTAGTGTTCGATCTACAGCCCCACTCTTACGCCACAGACAAGGCTAGGATAGCCTTTGTTATTGAATTGCTGCGTGGTAGAGCCCTGGAGTGGGCTTCAGCCGTATTGGAACGACAGGACACCTGCATGGCGTCATACCAGGAGTTCACGGCAGAGATGAGGAAGCTGTTTGACCATCCAGTCCGAGGTAAGGACGCAGCTAAGCGCCTGTTTTCTCTTCGCCAAGGAGCTCGCAGAGTTGCCGACTTCGTAATCGAATTCAGGACATTGGCTGTGGAGAGTCGGTGGAATGAAGAGTCATTGCAAGCTGCCTTTTATCAGGGGTTGTCGGCGCAACTCAGGGATGAGTTGATCTCCTATCCAGAGCCTAGTGACCTGGACAGTTTGGTAGCTTTGTCTATTTGGGTGGATAACAGAGTTCGAGAGAGAAGGAGGGAGAAGCAATGGGGCCCGTCCAATCAATCAGCTTCTCGGTTCCCAGTCGGGTCAGGAGGTGGACCAGAACGCGTCGATCATTGTCCACCACACGGGATTAGTGGAGAGGTCCTGCCTCCAGATTCTGAACCCATGCAAGTGGGGCGGCACGGGTTAACCAAGGAGGAGCGCCAACATAGACTTGAGACCAACCGCTGCCTCTACTGTGGGAGTTCGGGACATTACATCTTCACTTGTTCCCAGCGGCCGTCAAACTGCCCGGCTCGCTAAGTTTGGGAGGACTTTTAGCGAGCCGGTTTAAACCTCTCAATACCCCTGTCAGACCCCGTTTCCCGGCTACCCTCATGAACAGGAATCAGAGTTTAGCGATTAACACTTTCGTCGATTCAGGTGCCGATGGCAGCTTTATTGATACCGACATGGTGGAACAGCTGGGGCTTCCCAAGGAGCGATTACCGGAAGCCATTGAAGCTACCACTCTGAACGGCAGTAGTCTGGCACGTGTCACGATGAGGACTGAACCGGTTAAGATGCTGTTGTCAGGGAATCATTCTGAGGTTATCTCATTCTTCATTCTGCCTTCTCCCCATGTTCCTCTGGTCCTTGGTTACCCCTGGCTGAAAGAACACAATCCCACGTTCGATTGGGTGACTGGCAAGGTAACTAGTTGGAGCATTGATTGTCATGCTAACTGCCTCAAGACTGCCTGTTCCCATTCTGTTCTCAGTCAGGTCATTGAGGCTAACCCCCCAGATTTGTCCCTGGTTCCCGAAACATATCACGATTTGGGGGAAGTGTTCAGTAAGCAGAGGGCTCTGTCACTCCCTCCCCACCGACCATATGATTGTGCCATAAACCTGTTCCCTGGAGCTGCCTATCCCAAGGGACGGTTATACAGCATCTCCCGACCTGAACGTGAGGCTTTGGAGACCTACATAAAGGAGTCCCTAGCTGCTGGTCTCATTCGTCCCTCGTCATCACCCCTGGGGGCAGGATTCTTCTTTGTGAGTAAAAAGGATGGCTCTCTTTGACCTTGTATTGATTATCGGGGGTTGAATGATATCACGGTCAAGAACAAGTATCCCCTGCCCTTGATGAGCTCTGCTTTCGACTCCTTACAGGGTGCTACTGTGTTCACCAAGCTGGACCTACGCAATGCGTATCATCTGGTCCGGATCAGAGAGGGGGACGAATGGTTGACTGGTTTCAATACACCGATGGGTCATTTAGAGTATCAGGTGATGCCGTTTGGACTGACCAATGCCCCAGCAGTGTTCCAGAGTATGGTGAATGACGTCCTGAGAGATATGATCGGTCTTTTTGTGTTCGTTTACCTGGATGACATTCTTATCTTCTCTAAGGAGCTTTCCAGCCACGTCCAGCATGTCAAGCAGGTTCTGCAGCGATTGTTGGAGAATCGCCTGTTTGGGAAGGCCGAGAAGTGTGAATTTCACGCCCACACTACATCCTTCCTCGGGTACATCATCTCCAGGGGAGAGATTAGGATAGCCACTTCACCTCCACCAACTCATCTCCGCCGCCCGCTCCGTCTCCTGGATTACTCTGCATCTTTTTGAATCTGTTAATAAATACTCACCTTCGTTCAACTCACCTCGTCATGGTCTGCTTCTGGGTTCTGTCGTAGTGAACCGTGACATTACTTTAGTTAATAAATATATATTTTGGTACTCCTTGTCTCCACGGTGTCTCCCTTTTTGTTACGAACTTTGAGCCGGTTCATGACACAACCTACACATTTACTCCCTTATATGTACATGATTAACATCTTTCGATGTCACGCCACCACCATCTTCCAAAGTCCAAGTACCACACATAGTTTCCTTACAAGGGCTACGTGCGCTTCTCTAGGTGGTGCCTCTGTCTCTTATCCTATTATATTGGTGGCGTGACTCAGACTCTTTCTTAAAAAGTAATATACATACACACATTAAAGAACAGTTACACACTGCATGGACTATATTCACTATTCACGCATGCATCTGGATTACAAAGTATCAATCATGTTTACTATGTTTTACCTTTATCATTAGACAACATTTGTATTAGAAAATCATCTATGTTAGTAGCCCATGTGCCTCACCCTAATGATTCGGTCCCTTTTCCCCTCTTAATTTCGTCTACTGTTCTGACTTGGTGGTGCAAATGTAGCCTATAGCCTGTTTTAGAGAAATGTAATCATCAAATATTGTAAGAGCTTTCATTGTCTACTTATATGCCCCCTTTATTTGTCCTATGGTTCTGACTTGGTGTACAGGGAGAATACTTTAAGAACGGCCCATGTTCTGAATATTGTCGCTGTACATTTCAAAAGTGCTGAACAAATAGTTATATTGACTACGTCTGTCCTAGCTCGCTCATTAATATCGTAATTGAAATTACGGATTGCCTCTTATCCGCTCGTCGTCCCCTTATGCCATAGTTTGTACATCTCAATTGTCAGTAGAAACAACATTTGTTTAAGCAAGTCAGCCATATCAGCCATGTTTTTTTAAAAGGCAGTAAAAGGCTGAATTAACTGGTTCACTGCCAGACAAGGCTCCGTTGATAGCCAGGTGTAGCAGCGGTAAGGTGTTGGGACTGCTGTTGGCACCGTTTGTCACCATTATAGTGCAATTCATGTAGTGTTGTGTTGTGGAGTGGCTTTGCTGGCATGCATCAACATTTGTTTTAGTTTTTTTGCCCGACCAAGATTTAAATGCTAAAATTGCCACTGTGTAAGACACACATGCAATCTGCCATCTGGGAATCTGTTCAATGTTCCTAATGTTGATATAACCATTGGTTCTTAAAGAGGCAATCTGCTATTCAAACAACAACAAAGCTGTAACCCCACCACTGTTTTCAAAAAAAGATGAAGAATTGGGGGTGGAGAAATGTAACCACTCTCAAATTCATCGATAGAGCTATGGATACAAAATGAAGATTTTAGCCATATTTCAGAGGCTCAACAGTGTTTGTTTAAAATTACACTGTTTACAAACAATTGAGTAGAACAAGCTAATATTTGTGGAATGACAATTGGACTAAGCTCATGAGGCATTTATTATATAAGTTATATTCTTCAAGAATCAATGGGTGAATGTAAATAATTTGAAAGTCAATCTGATGAAGCAATCACAGATTGACCCTTTAAATACTATAATTTATGTCACAAGAGCATAGCACGACTGTTTTACCCTATCATAACCCAAAATATACGGTTGCATTGTTTATAACAGGAACATAAACCATGTATAATGATAGTTACCGGAGTTGTAACTCCAGTTCTATGAGTGGAGCGGAGCCCCATAGGGGAGCTCTGCTCCTATTGGTTTACCCCGCTGCCTAGGCAGCGAACAGCCTGAGACAAAATTATGCACACACCTGCAGCCAATAGGAGTACAGGTGTCCCTATAAGAGGGGACGCTTCCCCCTCAATCAGCCTCCAGATAAATTATCTTCAGCGAGACTAGAGAGGGTCGGCAGGGCCTTAAGTCCTATGGGGCTCTGCTCCACTCATAGAACTGGAGTTACAACTCCGGTAATTATCGTTCTATATCGTCACAATTCCGTCAGTATTTTATAACCGGTCCAATAGTAATGTAACAAAGTTACAATGGACCTCGGCGGACCTCGGCGCGATGCTTCCCCTCTCCTTCCTTCCACGATGCACCAAGCCCTGTCTGGACCCTGGTGTGGAAGACCCCGAACCTGGAGAGGGGCTGACGTCTGGGCCTGGATCGGCAATCCTCCCGCGATGCACCAAGCCCTGTCCGGACCCTGGTGTGGGAGGCCCCGACCCTGGAGAGGGGCTGACTTCTGGGTCTGAAGTGGAGCCGCTGACCGGAGCTGAACTGGACCCCGGTGGAGCGGACTGCTCTGGCTCCGGAATGGAGCAGCTGACCGGAGCTGGATCGGGAACCGGTGGAGCGGACTGCTCTGGCTCCGGAGTGGGGCCTATGACCGGAGCTGGACTTGGCACCGGTGGAGCGGACTGCTCTGACTCCGGAGTGGAGCCGCTGACCGTAGCTGGACTGGACCCCGTTGGAGCAGAATGCTCTGACTCCGGAGTGGAGCCGCTGACCGGAGCTGGACTGGGCACTGGTGGAGCGGACTGCTCTGGCTCCGGAGTGGAGCCACTGACCGGAGCTGGACTGGGCACCGGTGGAGTGGACTGCTCTGGCTCCGGAGTGGAGCCGCTGACCGGAGCTGGACTTGGCACCAGGGGAATGGACTGCTCTGGCTCCGGAAAGGTGCAGCTGACCGGAGCTGGACTAGGCACCGGTGGAGCGGACTGCTCTGATTCCGGAGTGGAGCCGCTGACCGGCACTGGACTGGGCACCGGTGGAGCGGACTGCTCTGGCTCCGGAGTGGAGCAGCTGACCGGAGCTGAACTGGACCCCGGTGGAGCGGTCTGCTCTGGCTCTGGAGTGGAGCAAACTTCCGGACCCGTATCCATCCCCATCTCTGGAGCAGGACTAAACGCTGTGCCCAGCCTGGGCACCGACGCAGAGGAAAATTCCAGCCCTGTAGTAGGACTGGTTGCCGGCCCCAGACTGGGCACCGACACGTTTAGGAGCTCCTGCTCCAAAACGGGGCTGTACGTCGTACCCACCCTGGGCACCGACGCAGAGGTGGTTTCCAACCCTGTAGTAGGGCTGGTTGCCGGCCCCAGACTGGGCACCGACACGCTAAAGTGCTCCCTGCAGGGGACCGTCGCTGGAGTTCGGGTGAGTTGTGTCGTTGGAGGAGGTGTAGAAATGCCACCTATCTCCCATCGCTCCAATGTACTCACCACGCGCTCCATTGCGCTGCCGAGAGCCTGGATCCTGCCTGCCGTTGGATACGTTCCTCCAAAGATCCGGACGGACCGACTGTACCTGCTGACTCCATTTTAGGTGCGTGTTTCTGTCCTGGAACGGGCCGTGCCAGACTGGGAACACGCACCACTGGCTTGGGTGCGAGGAGCAGGCACGGGCCGTGCCGGACTGGGAAAACGCGCCACCGGCTTGGTGCGAGGAGCAGGCACGGGCCGTGCCGGACTGGGAACACGCACCCCTGGCTTGGTGCGAGGAGCACTGGGAACACGCACCACTGGCTTGGTGCGAGGAGCAGGCACGGGCCGTGCCGGACTGGGAACACGCACCACTGGCTTGGTGCGAGAAGCAGGCACGGGGCATACCAGGCTGGGAACTGGCGTTGGAGATGTACGACTGTTCCAGTCCTTCTCTCTCTGCACCCAATCCTCCTCCAGTGAGGACTCCTCCGGGAGCCCCCACGAGTTAGGGAACAGAAACTCATCGTCGGCCTCATCCTCAGACTCCTCAGTGTAAAACTGTTCCCATTCCTCTTCCCATGGGTGCAGTGGTCAGGGCTCTTCTCTCTCGATCCCCGACCACCCCTCTAGCCCCCCCAAACATTTTTATTGGGGTTGCTTCTCGGGCTTCCTCAGCGGTTGGTCCCATTGGCATGGCATTGATCCTCTCTTGCCAAGGCCTGTACCTTCGCCCAGGGTCCTTTCCCAGCGAATATCTCCTCCCATGACCACCATTTGCCCACCTGTGACAAAGCTATTCGCTCCGCCTCGGTGGTGGGATCTTCTGTCACAAACGTTGAGAGACGGGTCGGACCAAGGTGCAGCGTGAAAAGCGTACATGTTTATTAACTAAATAAACATTCAACAAAACAAGAAACAACCTAACGTGAAGTCCAAAAGGCTATACACATACCAGCCTAACAGGAACAAGATCCCACAACTAAGGTAGGCAACCAGGCTACCTAAGTATGATCCCCAATCAGAGACAATGAGCGACAGCTGTCTCTGATTGGGAATCACACCTGGCCAAACATAGAAACACAACCTAGAACTGCAACCTAGAAATAGACTAACTAGAACATAAACATAGAATATATAACATAGAAACTCACGCCCTGACCAAACCAGCTAAATACAACCGGCCTCTCAAGGCCAGGGCGTGACAGTTACGTTGAGATTCCACCTTAATTCGCTCTAACAGTATGGGAAAAGGAATTATTCGATAAATATAGCAACTCCTCTCTTACTGCAGAAAAAAACTAATTTCAGGCCTCATGGGCAGTTTTATTTGAATTGTAGTACTCAGACTGAGAAAATCCCCTAAGCGTTTTTTTAGTTATAGTTTGTCACGGATTCAGCCGAAGCTGTTCCTCCTCCTTGCTCAGGCAGGCTTCGGCGTTCGTCGTCACCGGAGTACTAGCTGCTACTGATCCATGTTTCTATGTTCTACTGGTTTTGTCTGTATTGGTCTCATCTGTTTCCCATTATGTAATTATGTCTTCCCTATTTAACCCTCTGGCTCACACTGTGTTGTGCGTGTTTGTTCATGTTTTGGTTGTCGTATGTGAGCGGGTTTGTTCCTCCTTGCGTGGAGGTATGTTCATTAAGTTACCTACGAGTAAAGTACGTTTTTTGATTAGCTCTGTGTCCTGCGCCTGACTTCGTCCTACCGCATTACACTGACGCCTTGACAGAAACAAGCACCAATATGGAGTCAGCAGGTACAGCCATTCCGGCCGGATCGATGGAGGAACGCGTCCAACAACAGGCGACCATGATCCAGGCTCTCAGCACCGCAATGGAACGCGTGGTGAATACCATGGAGCGATGGGAGAGAGGTGGTTCTCCTATACCTCCTCCAACTACACAACCACCCATACTGCTGTCCACCTTTTCACCACCTGGGTCCAGTGGGATTCGGCTCTCGCTCCCGAGGGCATACGACGGTACAGCTGCCGGGTGTCAGGGTTTTCTGCTCCAGGTAGAGCTATACCTGGCAACCATCCACCCGGCTCCCTCGGGATATGAGAGTGTGTCCGCCCTCATCTCCTGTCTGTCGGGGAGAGCGCTTGAGTGGGCCAACGGCGAGTGGGGAGGAATAGACGCAGCATCTGTACGTTATGAGGAGTTTACCCGCCGCTTTCGGGCGGTATTCGATCATCCACCGGAGGGGAGAGCGGCGGGCGAACGTCTATTCCACCTCAGAAAGGGGAAGAGGAGCACACAGGATTTTGCACTGGACTTTAGGACTCTGGCTGCCAGTGCAGGATGGAATGAGAGGGCCCTTATCGACCACTACCGATGCAGCCTAAGGGAGGACGTTCGTCGGGAAATAGCCTGCAGGGACACCAACCTTAACCTGGACCAGCTGGTGGATATGTCTATCAGGCTGGATAATCTGTTGGCCACCCGCGGACGTCCGGATCAGGGGTCGTCCATTCCATCCCCCAGCACCTCCGATCCTACCCCTATGGAGCTCGGAGGTACTGCTCTTAGGGAGACCGGTAGAGGGGCCGTCCCCTGCACCAACTGTGGCCGCAGAGGACACACTGCTGGTCGGTGCTGGGGAGGGTCTTTAAGGAGTCGAGGCAGTAAGCAGAGCACTGGTGGACCGTTTCAGGTGAGTAGGCACCCGATTCACCCAGAGCTCCCTGTTGCGCATATGTGTATTGAAGTTGTATTTCCAGAGTTTTCCCCTCATTCCCAGCATAAGGCGCTAGTAGATTCAGGCGCAGCTGGGAACTTTATTGATCGTCAGTTTTCCCGTAGTTTAGGGATTCCTATTGTGCCTGTTGATGTGCCCTTCCCTGTATATGCCCTAGATAGTCGCCCTTTAGGGTCAGGTCTGATTAGGGAGGTCACAGCTCCACTCTGGATGAAGACGCAGGAGGGTCATGAGGAGAATATTAGTCTCTATCTGATTGATTCTCCTGCGTTTCCAGTGGTGTTGGGGCTTCCCTGGTTAACCTCTCATGACCCCACTATTTCATGGCAACAGAGGGCTCTCAAGGGATGGTCAAGTCAGTGCTCAGGGAGGTGTGTAGGTGTTTCCGTAGGGGCGACTACAGTGGAAAGTCCAAACCAGGTTTCCACCATGCACATTCCGCCTGAATATGCCGATTTGGCTCTCGCCTTCTGTAAAAAGAAGGCAACTCAATTACCACCCCATCGACAGGGGGATTGTGCGATAAACCTCCAGGTAGGCGCTGCACTTCCCCGGAGTCACGTGTATCCTCTGTCACAGGAGGAGACGGCGGCTATGGAAACATATGTCTCCGAATCTCTGGGGCAGGGATACATTCGGCCTTCCGCTTCACCTGTTTCCTCAATTTTATTTTTTGTGAAGATGAAGGATGGTGGCTTATGCCCGTGCATTGACTACCGTGGTCTTAATCAGATCACAGTTAAGTACAGCTATCCTCTACCTCTGATTGCTAGTATGACGGAGTCATTGCACGGGGCGCGCTTCTTCACTAAATCTCAGGAGCGCGTACAACCTGGTGCGTATCCGGGAAGGAGATGAGTGGAAGACAGCATTCAGTACCACCTCTGGGCACTATGAGTACCTCGTCATGCCATACGGGTTGATGAATGCTCCATCAGTCTTCCAATCCTTTGTTGATGAGATTTTCAGGGACCTGCACGGACAGGGTGTAGTGGTGTATATTGATGACATTCTCATATACTCCGCTACACGGGCCGAGCATGTGTCCCTGGTGCATAAGGTGCTTGGTCGACTGTTGGAGTATGACTTGTATGTCAAGGCAGAGAAATGTCTGTTCTTCCAAGAGTCCATCTCCTTCCTAGGGCACCGCCTGTCCGCGTCAGGTATGGAGATGGAGATTGACCGCATTTCGGCCGTGCGTAATTGGCCGACTCCAACCACGGTGAAGGAGGTGCAGCTATTCTTGGGTTTTGCCAACTACTACCGGAGGTTTATCCGGGGCTTTGGTCAGGTAGAGCCTCCCATTACCTCCTTGCTGAAGGGGGGACCGGTGCGACTGCAGTGGTCAGCTGAGGCGGACAGGGCTTTTGGTCACCTGAAGGACCTGTTTACCTTGGCTCCAGTGCTGGCTCATCCGGATCCCTCCTTAGCATTCCAGGTAGAGGTGGACGCGTCCGAGGCTGGGATAGGAGCTGTACTGTCTCAGCGCTCGGGTACGCCACCAAAGCTCCGCCCCTGTGCTTTCTTTTCGAAGAAGCTCAGCCCGGCGGAGCGCAACTGTGACGTGGGGGACCGGGAGCTGTTAGCTGTGGTTAAAGCTCTAAAAGTGTGGAGGCATTGGCTTGAGGGGGCTAAACACCCTTTTCTCATTTTGACTGACCACCACAATCTGGAGTACATCCGGGCGACGAGGAGATTGAACCCTCGCCTGGCAAGGTGGGCTATGTTCTTCACTCGTTTTGTGTTCACTCTCTCTTACAGACCAGGTTCCCAGAACGCTAAGGTAGACGCCCTGTCCCGACTGTATGACACAGAGGAGAGGTCTATGGACCCTACTCCCATACTTCCAGCATCGTGTCTGGTGGCACAGGTGGTATGGGAGGTTGACGTGGACATCGAGCGAGTGTTACGTACCGAGCCCACTCCTCCCCAGTGTCCAGAGGGTCGTATGTACGTGCCGCTCGAGGTTCGCGATCGATTGATCTATTGGGCTCACACGTCACCCTCCTCTGGTCATCCTGGCATCGGACAGTGCACTGTCTTAGTGGGAAGTACTGGTGGCCCACTTTAGCCAAGGACATGAGGGTTTATGTTTCCTCCTGCTCGGTGTGCGCTCAGTGTAAGGCACCTAGACACCTGCCCAGAGGGAAATTACAACCCCTACCCGTTCCACAACGGCCGTGGGCCCACCAGTCGGTGGATTTTGTTACGGACCTTCCCCCCTCACAAGGGAACACCACGATCCTGGTCGTTGTGGATCGGTTTTCTCAGTCCTGCCATCTCATTCCTATGCCCGGTCTCCCTACGGCTCTACAGACTGCTGAGGCCCTATTTACACACGTCTTCCGGCACTATGGGGTACCTGAGGATATTGTATCGGATTGGGGTCCCCAGTTCACCTCAAGGGTCTGGAGGGCGTTCATGGAACGTCTGGGGGTCTCGATCAGCCTGACCTCAGGTTTTCACCCCAAGAGTAATGGGTAGGTGGAGAGAGTTAACCAGGATGTGGTTATGTTTCTGCGGTCCTATTGCCAGGACCGGCCGAGGGAGTGGTCAGGTTTTATCCCCTGGGCAGAGATGGCCCAAAACTCACTCCGCCACTCCTCCACTAACCTTTCTCCATTTCAGTGTGTGTTAGGTTATCAGCCGGTCCTGGCACCTTGGCATCAGAGCCAAATCGAGGTCCCTGCGGTGGATGAGTGGTTTCGGAGACCTGGAACGCTGCCCATGTACGCCTGCAGTGGGCCATCAGGCGACAAAAGGCGAGCGCCGACCGCCACCGCAGTGAGGCCCCGGTGTATGCACCGGGGGACCGGGTCTGGCTATCGACCCGAAACCTGCCCCTTCGCCTGCCCTGCCGGAAGCTGGGTCGGCGGTTTGTGGGGCAATTTAAAGTCCTGAGGAGATTGAACGAGGTATGTTATAGGTTACAGCTTCCTCCTGAGTATCATATTAACCCCTCGTTCCATGTGCAGGCCGGTGGTAGCTGGTCCCCTCCAGGAGTCTGAGATACGGGAGGTTCCTCCGCCCCCACTGGACATCGAGGGGGCACCGGCGTACTCGGTCCGTTCCATCCTGGATTCGAGGCATCGGGTGGGGGGCCTGCAGTATCTCGTGGAGTGGGAGGGGTACGGTCCGGAGGAATGGTGCTGGGTCCCTAGGAGGGACATCCTCGATCCCTCCATGTTGAGGGATTTCCACCGGAGTCATCCGACTCGCCCTGCACCGCGTCCTCCTGGCCGTCCCCGAGGCCGGTGTCGGCGCACGGCTGGAGCCGCGCGTCAAGGGTGGGGTACTGTCACGGATTCAGCCGAAGCTGTTCCTCCTCCTTGCTCAGGCAGGCTTCGGCGTTCGTCGTCACCGGAGTACTAGCTGCTACCGATCCATGTTTCTATGTTCTACTGGTTTTGTCAGTATTGGTCTCATCTGTTTCCCATTATGTAATTATGTCTTTCCTATTTAACCCTCTGGCTCACACTGTGTGTTGTGCGTGTTTGTTCATGTTTTGGTTGTCGTATGTGAGCGGGTTTGTTCCTCACTGCGTGGAGGTATGTTCATTAAGTTACCTACGAGTAAAGTACGTTTTTTGATTAGCTCTGTGTCCTGCGCCAGACTTCGTCCTACCGCATTACACTGACGCCTTGACACAGTTGAAGTCGGAAGTTTACATACACCTTAGCCAAATACATTTAAACTCAGTTTTTCACAATTCCTGACATTTAATCCTAGTAAAAATTCCCTGTCTTAGATCAGTTAGGATCACCACTTTATTTTAAGAATGTGAAATGTCAGAATAATAGTAGAGAGAATTATTTCTTTCATCACGTTCCCAGTAGGTCAGAAGTTTACATACACTCAATTAGTATTTGGTAGCATTGCCTTTAAATTGTTTAACTTGGGTCAAACGTTTCGGGTAGCCTTCCACAAGCTTCCCACAATAACCTGGGTGTATTTTGGCCCATTCCTCCTGACAGAGCTGGTGTAACTGAATCAGGTTTGTAGGCCTCCTTGCTCGCACACGCTTTTTCAGTTCTGCCCACAAATGTTCTATAGGGTTGAGGTCAGGGCTTTGTGATGGCCACTCCAATACCTTGACTCTGTTGTCCTTAAGCCATTTTGCCACAACTTTGGAAGTATGCTTGGGGTCATTGTCCATTTTGAAGACCCATTTGCGACCAAGCTTTAACTTCCTTACTGATGTCTTGAGATGTTGCTTCAATATATCCACATCCTCATGATGCCATCTATTTTGTGAAGTGCACCTGTCCCTCTTGTAGCAAAGCACCCCCACAGCATGATGCTGCCATCCCCGTGCTTCACGGTTGGGATGGTGTTCTTCGGCTTGCAAGTCTTCCCCTTTTTCCTCCAAACATAACGATGGTCATTTTGGCCAAACAGTTATATTTTTGTTTCATCAGACCAGAGGACATTTCTCCAAAAAGTACAATCTTTGTCCCCATGTGCAGTTGCAAACCGTAGTCTGGCTTTTTTATGGCGGTTTTGGAGCAGTGGCTTCTTCCTTGTTGAGCGGCCTTTCAGGTTATGTCGATATAGGACTCGTTTTACTGTGAATATAGATACTTTTGTACCTGTTTCCTCCAGCATCTTCACAAGGTCCATTGCTGTTGTTCTGGGATTGGTTTGCACTTTTCGCATCAAAGTACGTTCATCTCTAGGAGACAGAACGCGTCTCCTTCCTGAGCGGTATGACAGCTGCGTGGTCCCATGGTGTTTATACTGCATACTATTGTCTGTACAGATGAACATGGTACCTTCAGGTGTTTGGAAATTGCTCCCAAGGATGAACCAGACTTGTGGAGGTCTACAATTTTTTTTCTGATGTCTTGGCTGATTTCTTTTCCCATGATGTCAAGCAAAGAGGCACTGAGTTTGAAGGTAGGCCTTGAAATACACCCACAGGTACACCTCCAATTGACTCAAATGATGTCAATTAGCCTATCAGAAGCTTCTAAAGCCATGACATAATTTTCTGGAATTTTCCAAGCTGTTTAAAGGCACAGTCAACTTTGTGTATGTAAACTTCTGACCCACTGGAATTGTGATACAGTTAATTATAAGTGAAATAATCTGTCTGTAAACAATTGTTGGAAAAATTACTTGTGTCATGCACAAAGTAGATGTCCTAACCGACTTGCAAAAACAATAGTTTGTTAAAAAGAAATTTGTGGAGCTGTTGAAAAACAAGTTTTAATGACTCCAACCTAAGTGTATGTAAACTTCCGACTTTAACTGTAGATGCATGGAAGGGATAATTTGGCAGAGTACAGTGTGAACCTCAAAACCCTCTCTGACTGGCTGAAGAAGAAAATGGCGTTCAGTTTGGTGGTGCACCACTTCCAGCAACCTGTGCACAGCATCCAATCGAAGCTATCAGCTGCTTTTTCTCTCATGCATTTTCTCTCAGGAGTGCGACAGGAGTCCACGTGGAGTGAGCATGGAGAGAGATCTGTTCCAAACTTCTCCCATGTTGCTGGTATACTGGTTGGCAAATGGACAATACATAATAGGCATGTGGTGGGGCTCAGATGAGACATTAGTCTGTCTGGGAAAATCAGACATTAAAATTGGGACATTATCATGGGCCTTCCACTCTGAAGAAGACAATGAAGAGACGCCAGAAGAATGAGTGCCTGAAGGGGGGGGTTGGTCAACTGTGCCCATAATTGATTTAGGCTTGTCTAAAAAAAATATTTTGGGGTATCAGGTTGATTGTGGAGGTCTATACACTGCTAAATGTATAATAATTTAGATTAAGAATGCATTAAGATACTGATCTGTAATTATAATCCTGTTGAGAAAGTTAATACTAAAATTATAAAATGAATTATACTGTATGTTAATATGAATGTACATTCTGCCAGTGTCGATGTGTGCTAAATTTAGGGTTTAACTTTGAGTGATAGGACTAATGTGAATCACTGAAGTATTGTCATTCTAAATTTGGGTTGGATAACTGAATGATTTTGAAAACTGACTAGTTGATTTGAGTAAGTGTATAGTATGTTAATAAATATATGAGTGAAGCAATTTATGGATTAGGGATTATTGTTTTGGTTGTTGTTATGCTAATTGTGACATGGGTAAAGAAGTTGTGTACTAAAGTTATTGACACTATTCTCAGCATGCCCTGGTGAATGGAGAGGGTAAACTCTGATCCTGAGAGTGAAACTTATCCTAATCTATTTGACCTATATCCATAACCAAATTACATTTTTGATGGTAATGATAATACTCAGGAACTATGCTAATGGAACATAGAATCCATAGGTGTTGCCTTATAAATAATGGGATCATGATGTTTGTCCTGGGTCATTGTTCATTAGGCACTAAACTTTAATAAATGTTACTTAAACCGGGAGTCACTACCTGGATTTGTCCAACAATATATGCTAATTTTAGTTTCTACAGATGGTGTTATGAGGATGGAAATAGTTAACTCCACCATGCTGACCAATTGGCGTATGCTCAGTATCAACATGATGACTTTGTTTCGTACTTAAACTATATTTGAATGGTTAAATCATTCCCAATGAAAGATAATTTATGTTAAGGTTAAAAGTTCAATGAACCAACGGAGGGAGGTTACATGGAAATGAGGTACTCGACATTGAAGGGTTTTGATTCTCTGTTTTTCTTATTTTTAATAATTCATATATTCTGCAACAAATGTTAGTAAGATTTGCCATGTTTCTGTTTTTCCTGGAAGGAACAAAGTCCCTTGAGAGGGGAATGTGAGAGAAAAATTAACATGAAACATGTTTGCCTGCTTTGTTTAACAAATAGTAAGAAATGTCTGTCCTACTAATGCTGTGTTTTGTAAAGGGATGGTTTCTACTAAAGCTCCCTGCAGCTAGTCTAGGCGTGTGGTCAAGGACATGGGATTTACTCAAGATAGGGGTATCTGGAGCTGGCAATTGATTTATGAATGGCTAGGTGATAAAACCAACAGACACATTTCATTTCAGGATTAATGGTGTGTGAGAGGGCGATGTCTCTGGTCTGACTGAGCATACATTTTCATAGACTGAATTGGTGTCTGTAACCCAGCTAACAAGGAACGTAACTGAGACATTTGTAACATTCCCCCTAAGTCTTCCAGAGGTACTGAATGTCATAGCCCGTTTGAGACATTATAGGCACATTCATAACGTTTCTAATAAGTATTATAGAGGTTATAAATATCTGGTCGCTATACAGACATCATGGGAACATTAAAAACGTTCCTTGGTAGTCCATGAAAGGTTCTGAATATCATGTTATTTTGGAGATATCCTAGGAACATTTCATAACGTTACATTTAGAGCTATGGTTTGTCTTCATATAAGTTACAATCGGAATGATAGAAATACATTTTGGAACGTCGTCTGTAAGACAAGTGGTGTTACACTTGTAACATTGTCTTTCTAAGTGTGTAGGAACATTTGTTACGTTCTAAATAAGTACTTTAGATCCCAAGATATTGGGGCCAGCATACTTGTGCTTGGAGTAAAGGAAGTGGATCCAGCTCTTCCCCTATGCAATTTATTTGTCCATAATTCTACTGATTTAATAAATGTATGGAAATTCATAATGTAATTTTGACCTTAGTATAGGCCTATGGAAGAGGGAACAATACCTAAAAATAATATTTTTGTATTATATTAATTTATGAATGTAGCCTATAACAATAATACTAATTTTTAAAAATCATTATAAAGCAGCTAGCAGTAGTGGTGGCCTGATGACGGTTCATCCTGAATATTCCTTTTGACTCCATTATCCGTCATTGCAAATATAAAAGTGGATGTGGCAACTAACAATACTAATTGGTAAAAGTGAAACAACACAGCTGAACAGCGAAGACGCCATCGACTCCGACTGACCGAACACAGTTCACTTCTTGGAAGTTTTTACGAAAGGTAAGTTATCCAGCGTGTACTATATAAACCAAGTAAGTTAGTGTACTCCCAGCTCCCCAGATAAATACATTTTGATGTCAGGCTATCTAACTAGCGAGGAAGCTTGCCAGTTAGCTAATTAGCCAGTTGGCTAAAAGATAGTTTAGCCTAGCTACATTATTTGGATAGTGCCGCGTATAACCACAGCCTGTGTTACAGGGTTCAGTAATCATGTTCGTAGGTCCTGATGAAGAACAACATTGACCTCTGCGGGGTGTTTCAGCATCTTGTGACTCAAGACTGTATTGGACTTTACACACCACCACAAGGAGCACACAAATGCATCTCATTGCAAAGAGCAGTCTTGTTAAGCAGGCCATGGCACTCGTGTTGTGCTTACCATCTTGCACAGCCTGTAGCAAGCCCCATTTAGCTAGTTTTGCAAATTATCTTGGCTGGTAAATCAAGAGTCTGAACAGTGTGGAATTGGTGTTTTGTTTTTCTGCTCAGGGCACACAGCGTTATTATGTTGTACATTTTGTAAAAGAGAACACTGTTGAAGTTGTACCAGAGCAGTGGGTGGAGAAGAGAGATGGGGTGAGTTAATCAGTTAAATGGTTTACCCTTTTCAGGCAAAGAGATAGATAAATAGTTAACCTTAAACAGAGTCTCATATCTTGTTGCTACTGGCCAAGAAATGCCAGCGCAACAATGATTAAGAGAGGAGACCGGCCTGACAAAATATTATGGGAGAAGTACAGAATTTCCATCTTTTCATCCACTGGTAAAATAATATTTGACTGTATCCATCCACTCCCGTTTATATTGCAATGCATGCTTGGTTGTGTGGCTCTGGAGCAGGTTGCATCAGTTGAACATACTCCTATACGTAAGGCTAGTTCCAACGTAGAACATGTTCTAAGCCAGGCCTAAACCTGTGTCAACACCTGGTTGTAAGTAATAGCTTTTGCTACGGCAGGGTGTAAAAACGAAGTGTAATGTGGGGTAGACGTATAGTATAAATCTATAACTAGTTTCCAAGGTAAGTGTTTCATGACTAGTCATGTCACATCTTGTTCAATTTTCTAAATCATTATGTCGGGCGTAGGTAGGCCCAATTTATCTCTACCTTATTAGCGTCTAACTGGTGCAACACACTCCTGGTCAGTAGAGTCAGTAACTTCCCCCTCTTAAGTACTATATGTATTTGCTGAAAGTATTACTATGTGAATTACAAATCCTCATTACCCTGTTTTGCCAGTGTTTATAGGAAAGTATTTATGACTAAGTTTATTGCACGTACAGACAATTACTCTGTGGCAGAGCAACGAGCCAAACGGGGGTTAACACCTCCAATGTTGAATCTGACGAGGAACCAGCGAAGAGGGCAGTGACTAAACCAATCAGATTCCGTGTAGAGCCACCTGGTGAGGATTTCTTAACTGCTCTTATTCCATTGTGTGTAGTACATGCATCAGGAAGTAGATGAAATAAATTACTATTTTTTTGTATTGTGCTTCGTAAGATGATGATGGAAGTGAAGCACTCCAGAAAAAGACAAATGAACCCAGACAAGCCCAGCTTACAGTGCCCCATCTTCCACCAGCCCCTAGTGGTAAGATCCTGCATTAGGCTACTAGGTCATTAAATGTATAATCAGCAAGTTGATGGTAAGTTTGACACACATTCAAGTATGTGGGTGAAGAAAAGCTTACAGTTAATGCAAGTACTAGTCTTAAATTGAGACGGCATGAAATCATAACCTAATGACATTTGATATGACAAGAAATTACCACACCCATCTGATCTTGACATACTTGATTATTAGTCACATTACCAAAGTGTAACAGTTCTTTATTTTATTTTATTAGCAACTTCAAGAGCCAGTGTCTTTGAAAAGACCCTACAAGGTACATAATGTTTCAAGTCTGATAAACAAGCCTCCTTTCTCAAAGTTCTGTTCCCACCAACTGTATGGGATGAACAGGAAAATCTGTGTGTACTATAAATGTGGTAATCTGTGATATTCTCTGAAGTTACAGATGAAGAGGACTTGAGGCCATGTGCCACCTCAAGCCAGAGCAACAGTAAGTGTCTGGTTGTAGTTTGTTATGGTAAACAATTGAATTGTATGAAGTATTATAGCTTTACAAACCTTTAAAAGCAACTCAATAGAATACAATTACCATCACATTTTTGCATATTAGGTTATGTAAAGTCTTATTACTACTTTGTGCATAATATTTGGACTTTCCAAATACTTGTGGTGCTGTGTATGGGTGAAACTTGTATTTAAAACAGTAGTGAAATCACCATATTCTTCTGGGGTAAAACAGAAGTGTGATGCCATGTTTGTAAATATCTGTATGTATTTTCCATCAAACTAAAAGCATTATTTAAAACAAAAAATGATGCTTAGCATTTATTTTTGTTGGGATTCATTAACCTTCCGACTGAGCTCCTGACTGACATCCCTTCACTTTTGATTCTGTGCCAGTTTCAAAAGCATGCAAAGTATGTCTTAATGTTTTCCCTTCTGTTTTCTCAGTTAGTCCAAGTGGCAGCCAGGAAGAAGCTGGCCAAGACAGAGCATCAGAATCAGGTTTCTTTAGCCATCAAGATATTGATCTCGAAATCGTAAATGTAGAAAGTTTAAATAACAGCATGATTTTTTACTTATATTTTAGACCAAGAGCTGCCATCCCTGCTTGATGAGCCTGTGGCTTCTGAGATGCCCGCTGGATACATTAAATATATTATTTTAGCCTATATGTTACAAAATGTTGCTTCTCTTGTATTATCAACATCAATTCCAAATTGTATGGCTGTCAGCAGCTATATGGTTATCAATACTACTAATATATAATGAAGGGTGGATATTTTGATTGAGGTATTTCACATGGCCTTGATACATGTCCTGCCTGGTACTCATGGCTTGTATCGTCACGCTGCTTGCAGCTAAACTGTTGATTCTTTATTATTTTGCAGATCTTCAAGCAGTGGAGATGAGGATAATGGTGGAACTGGAGATGATCCGTACAGAGTTCAGGACTGCTCTGAACCAAGTTATGGAGGCCATAGAGGCCCGGCAGCCAAAGGAGTCGGAATCCTTGGGGCAACTTGAAATGCTGCAAAACCCTGCAGAAACAAATGAGGAACTGAAGGATATCTGTGATATCTGTGAAACACCATTTAAAATGTATCTGTTTGTAAAAAATGGGAAATCTACATCAAGTATTTTAACAGCAATTTACAAAAATTTACAAAAATAAGTTAGCCCCTTGAATGCGTCCAGATTTGAGAGAAGATTGCAACCTGCAATATTATCGAATCCAAACATCTTAATGTCAATGAAATGCAGTTGTCATATATGCTATATGCCTATTTAGTGTTTGGATTGATTTTCCAATGAACACTTAACTTATCTTAAGAAGAAACGATCAGCCCTCTGCCTGTTTACACAAGTTTTAGCCCATGATTACATGATACACTACAAATATGATTTCTCATTACTATCAAACAGAACTGTATGGCCAGCTGTTTTAGCTTAGGAACACACAAATTAGTGGGATTTTTAAAATATTTTTTTAATTTTTTTATCAGATCCGATACCTGACCCTCTGCTGTTGCCTGGACCTAGGCTCAGGAATCAGACAAATGATGAGAAAAATTGGAACAGAGGAGCTGTGGACAGGCTACTCCTTGAAGGGCAGGAAGGGGAAGAGGGCCTTTAATGAGCTATCAATCTGTGATGCTGTCACAAGTAAGTAAATGCACAAGTTTAGATCGTTATTTATTATTATTTAGTAGATAGTATAATTGGTCAAGTGATGGTAAGTCAAATGTGTATTTATTAACATTTCAAATGACTTAAATCAGTAACAAGGCAGTTACAAACTAAATGTGAAATCCTACCAACTGTTAAGATCGGAGAGAGAGGACAAAGGAAAGGTGAAGGAGAGAGGTCTCATGGCCAAAACTGCCTATGAGGGACGAGAGGGACAATACACAATCTCTGCCTCAGCCAGCATAGGTGGAAAAGTAATGATATGACATATAATGTACCATTTCAATTCTTTTTCACAACATAGGAGTGTCCCTGAAAGCACACCCCAAGGCTACCTACCAAGATGTAGATGACAAAATAGCAGATGCTCTCTAACATGCACCAGCTCGGCTCAAGAGTAAGAGAAAGGTATGATTAAAAATAACATTTTTTTTTTTTTTTTACTTCACTTTAATCCAGTCGGTTAGTGTAGGTAAATTATTGTGCTACTACAAAAGGAATGTAGTAGAGAGTCGACGTTAAACCATTTAGATAATTTGTTTACGGAAAATAATGACAAATTTGTGTTATTGTGACTTCCAGGAGCGGGTCGAGGAAGCGACAGTGGATGAGGATGGAACAGCAGCACCTGAATAAACATAACATAGTTATTCACTTTTAGCTTTAAGCAGTTTTACAGTTCTTGATTGGAGTGCAGTGTTCATGTTTTTACTGACTTTGTCACGCCCTGGCTCTGGGGACACTGTTATGTTGAGCCAGGGTGTGTAATTCTATGTTTGTATTTCTATGTTGGCCTGAGTGACTCCCAATCAGAGGCAACGAGTGTCAGCTGGTTGTCTCTGATTGGGAGCCATATTTAAGTCTTTAGTCTTTCACTTTGTGTTTGTGGTTTCTTGTTCTTGTTTGGTTTGTGTTAAACCGTAGACATCACGTTATCGTCCATTGTTTTGATCGTGTGATCATTCTATTAATAAATATGTACGCATTCAACGCTGCGCCTTGGTCTCTCCCTGACGATCGTGACAGAAGAAACCACCAAGATGTGACCAAGCAGCGTGTCCAGGAGCCATCGCCAGGGAGATCTCTAACAGATCTCCTTCGCCTCCTCGACTGGGTCAAGCCGGATGAGGAGGAGAGGGGCTTGACATTGTGGCAGAAGGGCGAACGGCTGGCGAGGGACATGGAGACCTTGGCCACGGGTAGGAGTGAAGCCCATAAATTTTTTAGGGGGGGGCTAACGCCGTGGACGATGGGCCAGCAGGAGACCGCGGCAGAGCGGCCCAGCGGATTGGCAGAGGAGGCCGCCAGGTTACGGGGGCCACTGGTCGAAGAGGGGGTGGAAGATGTAGAGGCACGGCGAGAGGTACTGGCGTGTGTTGCCAGTCCGGTCCGGCCTGTTCCTGATCCCCACGTAGGGCCAGTGGTGTGTGTTCCCAGTACGGTCCGGCCTGTTCCTGCCACTCGCACCAAGTCTACGGTGCGCGTCGCCAGCCCAGTCCGGCCCATTCCTGCTCCCCGCACCAAGTCTGTGGTGCGTTTCGTCAGCCCTGTCCGGCCCGTTCCTGCTCTCCGCACCAAGTCTGTGGTGCGCGTCGCCAGCCCAGTCCGGCCCGTTCCTGCTCCCCGCACCAAGTCTGTGGTGCGTTTCGTCAGCCCTGTCCGGCCCGTTCCTGCTCTCCGCACCAAGTCTGTGGTGCGCGTCGCCAGCCCAGTCCGGCCCGTTCCTGCTCTCCGCACCAAGTCTGTGGTGCGCGTCGCCAGCCCAGTCCGGCCCATTCCTGCTCCCCGCACCATGTCTGTGGTGCGTATCGTCAGCCCTGTCCGGCCCGCTCCTGCTCCCCACACCAAGCCAGTGGTGTGCGTCGTCAGTCCAGCACGGCCCGTGCCTGTTCCCCACACCAAGCCAGTGGTGTGCGTCGTCGGTCCGGCACGGCCCGTGCCTGTTCCACTGGTGCCTGGTCCGGCACCGGTCAGATGCGTTACGCCGGAGCTAGAGCAATCCGCTCCATCAGTGTGCAGTCCAGCTCCGGCCAGCGGGGCCAGACCGGACCAGGGGTACTTTGGGGGGTTGGAGAGGGAGTGGGGATCAGGCCCGGAGCCGGATCCGCCGCCAAGGCGGAGTGCCCACCCGGTCCCTCCCCTGTGGTATTTAGCTGGCGCGGTCGGAGTCCGCGCCTTTAGGGGGGGGTACTGTCACGCCCTGGCTCTGGGGACACTGTTATGTTGAGCCAGGGTGTGTAATTCTATGTTTGTATTTCTATGTTGGCCTGAGTGACTCCCAATCAGAGGCAACGAGTGTCAGCTGGTTGTCTCTGATTGGGAGCCATATTTAACTGTCTGTCTTTCACTTTGTGTTTGTGGTTTCTTGTTCTTGTTTGGTTTGTGTTAAACCGTAGACATCACGTTATCGTCCGTTGTTTTGATCGTGTGATCATTCTATTAATAAATATGTACGCATTCAACGCTGCGCCTTGGTCTCTCCCTGACGATCGTGACAGACTTGTTATTTTGTGAGCTTATTGCTGTGATTTTGTTTACGAATCTATTGTGATACAGTTTAAGTTAAAAAAATAAAACATAGAAAAAAGACCTTCTTATTTTCTGGAATTTTGCATATTTCGTCAGTGGACACCTACCGACAGGATACTGTGTATATGTTCAGGGTAGATTAAATTACGTGTCTTAAGGGGCCTCCCGAGTGGCGCAGTGGTCTAAGACACTGCATCGCAGAGCAAGCTGCGTTGCTACAGATGCTGGTTCGATACCTGTCTGTGTCGCAGCCAACCGCGACCGAGAGACCCATGAGGTGATGCACAATTGGCTCAGCGTCGTCCGGGTTAGGGGAGGGTTTGGCCGGCCGGGATGTCCTTGTCCCATCACACTGTTACGTACCTTATTGCTACTGTAGGTACCCACTGACGAAAGTTACGATCCCATTGGTTACCAGAAACTGCATTTTATGCAGCTCATTTTATGCAGGGATGAGATCTGTTATGAATAGTCTTGGGGGCCAAACCCTGGTTTCCATACAATGAGAACAGTCTTCATAGCAGATACTGTCTGCTGTGAATTATTCATTTCTTTCATAGAAATCCTAACCTTTTTATTCATTCCACACATCTGCTGTTTGTCATGTATCTTTGCTATAAAAGATCTTTGTATTGTCTGTATTTCAGAGCTCTCCGCCCAACACCCAAGAGTGTTGGGTCGACCAGCCTCACATACTACCTTATTAATACGTTTTGAATAAAGTAATATCCTGATTGGTGATTGACCTTGTCTCTCCTCATTATTGATTAGAATTTCCACAACACTGGTCAAATTAGCTTTTGAATTCCCTGTCTTTTTCAGCTTCAGACAAAAGCTAATATTTCACTTAAAACAGTTTTTTGTATTAATTTTAAATAGAAGTGGGATAGTAGCCTTTAGTGGGATAGTAACAGTAGAAGTGACTGCAGTAGTGGTGTAAATAGTTACTGAATCCCAGTAGTAGTAGTAGTAGTAGTAGGATTGACTGTGGTAAAAGCAGTGTTGGGGGATAACGTAGTAATGTAACGCGTTACTTTAAAAAATGGGGTAATATTATTACCGTTTTTTTCAGCTTGTTATATATATATTGTCTCTACCAAGTTCATGCTGTAACTCGTTTCCTGTTATAAATTGATTGCTCAAAGTAGCCTTACTGAAAAGATGGGCCTTATGTTCTGAAACGATGTTGTCACAGTAAGTAAATTCATGATGGTTATGCCAGCCTTCTAATGTTATTTATTTTACAGTTTACCATACAACTTCAATTAAACGGTGAGTCTCAAAGAGCCGCCTGTCCCTTTTAGTAGCCGGGCAATGGTACATTTCAGCAAATAAACGCCTGTTTGAAATAAACGGCAGGTCTAAATGAATTGTTACCATGAATTACCATGAATTATTTACGAGGTTTAATGTTTGATTTGTTACATTAAATAATTGAGTAATGACTCGAAAGAAATTATGGCAATCATCCATTTTTATCGACAGTAACAAACTGCTAGCAATTGGCTGCTAACAGCTGAGAACTGCTAGCTATGTCACACCCTGATCTGTTTCACCTGTCTTGTGATTGTCTCCAACCCCCACCAGGTGTCTCCCATTACCTCATGTGTATTTATACCTGCGTTATCTATTTGACTGTTGCCAGTTCATCTTGTCCCGTCAAGTCCTACCAGCGTGTTCCGTGTTTCCAGTGCTCTAGTTTTTGCTTTTTCTAGTCTTCCCAGTTCTGACCTTTCTGCCTGTCCTGACCCTGATCCTGCCTGCCGTCCTGTACCTGTCTCCCAAGGAGCCACCATTGGAAGACACGAGGGGTTACTACAAAGCCTTATGGAGGGACTCCATACCCTGGCAGAACGCCATGACCATGCGTTCAATACATTGCTGGAAATATTCAGCGGATTCCCAACTAGGCAGCAAGCCACAACAGTAACCCCCCATACTCTCAGCAACCCCACCACCAGCGGCGCTTCTTCCCAGCCTACCCCGTTGTCCCGAGAACCTCGCTTACCTCCTCCGGAGCGCTATGCTGGAGATTCTGGAAAATGCCGGGCATTTCTCTCCCAGTGCTCCCTCATCTTCGAGCCGCTCTGACCGCTCGAAGATGGCGTACTTGATAATGCTGATGTCCGGGAGGGCCCTCGCCTGAGCTACGGCGGTGTGGGAGCAACAGTCTACCTTTTGCCTCAGTCTGGAGGAGTTCGTGGCGGAGGTACGAAAAGTGTTTGATTCTCCATTGTCTGGGAGAGAGGCTGCTCGTAAGCTGCTCAACAATTAACTATGCAAATTAGCAAAAGCTGTGTGGATTAAGGAAATTGATGCCTGGCTCAAATAGAAGCCTGTCTCTAATAAGCGTCCGTGGTGTTCAGTGATTTAAGCAAAAAAAAGGCCCAGGCTATTAATTGAAGTTTACGGTATTTCATTTAGAGGCTGCAAGTAAACCTAGATTGTAGCCTATAGTCCAGGCTATTTCAGAAAGGTTCGAAAACAGTTTCTTCAGTGATGGACATTTCATTTATTATCACTGCTATGATAAGACCAATCAACATTTCACAAGTGTTGGTGTTTTATTATGCTACAAGCTATTGTCACAATGAGACCTAATCGCACTATTTTAATTCTGCTTGGAATGATTCAATAATAATCTCCAAATGCGTTACTTTGATTGAAATCCCAACACTGGGTAGAAGTAGGCATGATAGTAGTAGATAATAGTAGCAGTACACTGCAGTACACTGCAGTAGTAATATTGCAGTGTACTGTGGCGGACTTACCATTAGGCAGAAGAGGCAATTGCCCCTTAGGCCTCACATCATCAAGGGGCCTTGTGAGCTGGGCAAAATAAAATAAAAAAATACTAATAATGAATAATTTACCTGCTGATGCCCCTACTCCCCCCCATGCTCCGCTCGAGGCAATATTAATATTGTTTTCTCATAATAGTAGAAACAAGTGTCATTAATCAGCCACGGACTGGTTCATAATAATGGAGTATTCCACCCTGACAGAGTTCCCGTGCATTGTTTCACGCAATGTGATTGCAAACGTGACTTTCATGAAAATGAAGCTGCAGTAATGAGGTGCTTTCAGAGCAGGGCAAAGAAAATACAAATAAATCAAGATTTAACATAAAAATGGCATTTCATACTCTTTTTGGACAGACAGCATCAGATACAAGGGCTACATACAGGGCTCTATTTTAACAAACCTAACACAATGGTAAATCTAAGCGCATGCGGTAGCACTATAGCTTCAGGGGTGTGTCAGAAATATACAGTGGGGAAAAAAAGTATTTAGTCAGCCACCAATTGTGCAAGTTCTCCCACTTAAAAGATGAGAGAGACCTGTAATTTTCATCATAGGTACATGTCAACTATGACAGACAAAATGAGAATTTTTTTTCCAGAAAATCACATTGTAGGATTTTTAATGAATTTATTTGAAAATTATGGTGGAAAATAAGTATTTGGTCAATAACAAAAGTTTCTCAATACTTTGTTATATACCCTTTGTTGGCAATGACACAGGTCAAACGTTTTCTGTAAGTCTTCACAAGGTTTTCACACACTGTTGCTGGTATTTTGGCCCATTCCTCCATGCAGATCTCCTCTAGAGCAGTGATGTTTCAACTCCCTCCAAAGATTTTCTATGGGGTTGAGATCTGGAGACTGGCTAGGCCACTCCAGGACCTTGAAATGCTTCTTACGAAGCCACTCCTTCGTTGCCCGGGCGGTGTGTTTGGGATCATTGTGATGCTGAAAGACCCAGCCACGTTTCATCTTCAATGCCCTTGCTGATGGAAGGAGGTTTTCACTCAAAATCTCACGATACATGGCCCCATTCATTCTTTCCTTTACACGGATCAGTCGTCCTGGTCCTTTTGCAGAAAAACAGCCCCAAAGCATGATGTTTCCACCCCCATGCTTCACAGTAGGTATGGTGTTCTTTGGATGCAACTCAGCATTCTTTGTCCTCCAAACACGACGAGTTGAGTTTTTACCAAAAAGTTCTATTTTGGTTTCATCTGACCATATGACATTCTCCCAATCCTCTTCTGGATCATCCAAATGCACTCTAGCAAACTTCAGACGGGCCTGGACATGTACTGGCTTAAGCAGGGGGACACGTCTGGCACTGCAGGATTTGAGTCCCTGACGGCGTAGTGTGTTACTGATGGTAGGCTTTGTTACTTTGGTCCCAGCACTCTGCAGGTCATTCACTAGGTCCCCCCGTGTTGTTCTGGGATTTTTGCTCACCGTTCTTGTGATCATTTTGACCCCACGGGGTGAGATCTTGCGTGGAGCCCCAGATCGAGGGAGATTATCAGTGGTCTTGTATGTCTTCCATTTCCTAATAATTGCTCCCACAGTTGATTTCTTCAAACCAAGCTGCTTACCTATTGCAGATTCAGTCTTCCCAGCCTGGTGCAGGTCTACAATTTTTGTTTCTGGTGTCCTTTGACAGCTCTTTGGTCTTGGCCATAGTGGAGTTTGGAGTGTGACTGTTTGAGGTTGTGGACAGGTGTCTTTTAAACTGATAACAAGTTCAAACAGGTGCCATTAATACAGGTAACGAGTGGAGGACAGAGGAGCCTCTTAAAGAAGAAGTTACAGGTCTGTGAGAGCCAGAAATCTTGCTTGTTTGTAGGTGACCAAATACTTATTTTCCACCATAATTTGCAAATAAATTCATAAAAAATCCTACAATGTGATTTTCTGGAGAAAAAAAATCTCAGTTTGTCTGTCATAGTTGACGTGTACCTATGATGAAAATTACAGGCCTCTCTCATCTTTTTAAGTGGGAGAATTTGCACAATTGGTGGCTGACTAAATACTTTTTTCCCCCACTGTATTTGCTATTTTCACTATCATAATTATCGGCGCACGAAGGGCTGGCTTTGATGAATAAACAAGTTATGTGTGTGTCGCGGCTTGGCCCCTCGCTGGCCAATCAGAATGTGCTCCATGGTTAAATATGTGGTTGCTTCAAGTTGTGTATTTACGGTCTTTTATGTATTCCCTTGGAATCAAATCCAATTCCAATGTTAGTCCTTTATAGTGTGTTAAATGGCTTACAGAAATGAAATAACCAAATGTAGACCTACAGTTGAAGTCGGAAGTTTACATACACTTTAGCCAAATACATTTAAACTCAGTTTCACAATTCCTGACATGTAATCATCCTAGTTAAAATTCCCTGTTTTAGGTCCGTTAGGTTCAGCACTTTATTTTAAGAATGTGAAATGTCAGAATAATAGTAGAGAGAATTATTTATTTCAGCTTTTATTTACTTAATCACATTCCCAGTGGGTCAGAAGTTTACATACACTCAATTAGTATTTGGTAGCATTACCTTTAAATTGTTTATCTTGGGTCAAACGTTTCGGGTAGCCTTCCACAAGCTTCCCACAATAAGTTGGGTGAATTTTTGCCCATTCCTCCTGACAGAGCTGGTGTAACTGAGTCAGGTTTGTAGGCCTCCTTGCTCGAACACACCTTTTCAGTTCTGCCCACAAATGTTCTATAGGATTGAGGTCAGGGCTTTGTGATGGCCACTCCATTACCTTGACTTTGTTGTCCTTAAGCCATTTTGCCACAACTTTGGAAGTATGCTTAGGGTCATTGTCCATTTGGAAGACCCATTTGCGACCAAGCTTTAACTTCCTGACTGATGTCTTGAGATGTTGCTTCAATATATCCACATAATTTTCCTTCCTCATGATGCCATCTACATTGTGAAGTGCACCAGTCCCTCCTGCAGCAAAGCACCCCCACAGCATGATGCTGCCACCCCTGTGCTTCACGGTTGGGATGGTGTTCTTCGGCTTGCAAGACCCCCTTTTTCCTCCAAACATAACGATGGTCATTACGGCCAAACAGTTCTATTTTTGTTTCATCAGACCAGAGGACATTTCTCCCAAAAGTACGATCTTTGTCCCCATGTGCAGTCTGGCTTTTTTATGGCGGTTTTGGAGCAGTGGCTTCTTCCTTGCTGAGCGGCCTTTCAGGTTATGTCAACATAGGACTTGTTTTACTGTGGATATAGATACTTTTGTACCTGTTTCCTCCAGCATCTTCACAAGGTCCTTTGCTGTTGTTCTGGGATTGATTTGCACTTTTCGCATCAAACTACGTTCATCTCTAGGAGACAGAACGCTTCTCCATCCTGAGCGGTATGACGGCTGCGTGGTCCCATGGTGTTTATACTTGCGTACTATTGTTTGTACAGATAAACGTAGTCCCTTCAGGCGTGGAGGTCTACCATTTTTTTCTGAGGTCTTGGCTGATTTCTTTTGATTTTCCCATGATGTCAAGCAAAGAGGCACTGAGTTTGAAGGTAGGCCTTGAAATACATCCACAGGTGCACCTCCAATTGACTCAAATTGTCAAGGCTGAGGTGTATGTGGTGTGGGAGTCAGGCGCAGGACACCGAAGCTTAGTCCAACAAAGTTTACTTGTGAACCACAAGGCGAAGATACAATGAACGGCCTCAAAACAACAGAGGCGAGCAATTACGCAACTATGCGTAAAACAACAAAACAGAGAAAAAACACGCAGCACTACGGACAGGAGAAAAACAACACACAACCTAACCAATACAAAACAGGCAACTTATAGAACACGTAATCAGACACAAACGGACACAGGTGTAATAGACAGACAAAAGCAATCAAACATAGAAACATTCAACGGTGGCAGCTAGTACTCCGGGGACGACGAACGCCGAAGCCTGCCCGAACTAGGAGGAGGAGCAGCCTCGGCAGAATCCGTGACAGTACCCCCCCCTTGACGCGCGGCTCCAGCCGTGCGCCGACCCCGGCCTCGGGGACGGCCAGGAGGACGCGGACCCGGGCGCGTGGGATGCCCACGGTGGAACTCAGTCAGGAGGGATGGATCTAGGATGTCCCTCCTAGGCACCCAGCACCGTTCCTCCGGACCGTACCCCTCCCACTCCACGAGATACTGGAGACCACTCATCCGGTGCCTCGAGTCCAAGATGGTCCGGACCCTGTACGCCGGGGCCCCCTCGATGTCCAAAGGGGGCGGAGGGGTCTCTCCTATCTCATCTTCTTGGAGTGGGCCTGCTACCACCGGCCTGAGAAGAGACACATGGAACGAGGGGTTAATATTCTTGTAATCAATAGGCAATTGTCACCTGTAACACACCTCGTTCAATCTTCTCAGGACTTTAAAGGGCCCCACAAACCGCCGACCCAGCTTCCGGCAGGGCAGGCGGAGGGGCAGGTTTCGAGTCGAGAGCCAGACTCGATCTCCCGGTGCGTACACCGGTCCCTCACTGCGGTGGCGATCGGCGCTCGCCTTTTGTCGACGGATGGCCCGCTGCAGATGGACATGGGCAGCGTCCCACGTCTCCTCCGAGCGCCGAATCCACTCATCCACCGCAGGGGCCTCGATCTGGCTCTCGTGCCAAGGTGCCAGGACCGGCTGATACCCTAAAACACACTGGAAAGGTGTTAAATTGGTGGAGGAGTGGCGGAGAGAGTTCTGGGCCATCTCTGCCCAGGGGATATACCTAGACCACTCCTCCGGCCGGCCCTGGCAATAGGACCTCAGAAACCTGCCCACATCCTGGTTGACTCGTTCAACCTGCCCATTGCTCTCTGGGTGGTACCCCGAGGTAAGGCTCACCGAGACCCCCAAGCGTTCCATGAACGCCCCCCAGACTCTGGAGGTGAACTGGGGACCTCGGTCAGACACAATATCCTCGGGGACCCCATAGTGCCGGAACACGTGGGTAAATAGGGCCTCAGCGGTCTGTAGGGCAGTAAGGAGACCCGGCATTGGGAGGAGACGACAGGCCTTGGAAAACCGATCCACAACGACCAAAATGGTGGTATTCCCCTGGGAGGGGGGTAGGTTGGTCACAAAATCCACCGAGAGGTGGGACCATGGTCGTTGTGGAACGGGCAGGGGATGTAACTTTCCCCTGGGCAAATGTCTAGGTGCCTTACACTGGGCGCACACCGAGCAGGAGGAGACATAAACCCTCACATCCTTAGCTAACGTTGGCCACCAGTATGTCACGCTAAGGCAGTGCACTGTCCGGCCAATACCTGGATGTCCAGAGGAGGGTGATGTATGAGCCCAATAAATAAGGCGATCACGAACCTCGAGCGGAACGTACGTCCGCCCCACAGGACACTCGGGGGGAGTAGGGTCGGTACGCAGCCACCAGACAAGACTCCGGCAGTATGGGAGTAGGCTCAATGGACCTCTCCTCTGTGTCATACCGCCGGGACAGGGCGTCTGCCTTACCGTTCTGGGACCCTGGGATGTATGTGATCTTAAAAACAAACCGGGTCAGGAACATGTTCCACCTAGCCTGACGAGGGTTCAATCTCCTAGCTGCCCGGATGTACTCCAGGTTACGGTGGTCGGTCAGAATGAGGAAAGGGTGTTGAGCCCCCTCAAGCCAATGCCTCCACACCTTTAGGGCCTGGACTACAGCTAACAGCTCCCTGTCCCCTACGTCATAATTACGCTCCGCCGAGCTGAGCTTCTTAGAATAGAACGCACAGGGGCGGAGCTTAGGTGGCGTGCCGGACCGTTGCGACAGGACTGCCCCAATACCGGCCTCGGACGCGTCTACCTCTACTTGGAATGGTAAAGAGGGATCCGGATGCGCCAGCACCGGAGCCGAGGTGAACAGGTTTTTCAGTTTGACAAATGCCCTGTCCGCCTCAGCTGACCAGTGCAAGCGAACCGGACCCCCCTTTAGCAGGGACGTAATGGGAGCTGCAACCTGTCCAAAGCCCCGGATAAACCTCCGGTAGTAATTAGCAAAACCCAAAAACTGCTGCACCTCTTTTACAGTGGTTGGAGTTTGCCAATTACGCACGGCCGACACACGGTCAACCTCTATCTTCACACCAGACGCGGACAACCGATAACCCAAAAAGGAGACGGACTCCTGGAAGAACAAGCATTTCTCTGCCTTGACATACAAGTCATGCTCCAACAGTCTCCTCAACACTCGGCGCACCAGGGCTACATGCTCGGCTCGTGTAGAAGAGTACACTAGGATGTCGTCGATGTATACTACCACACCCTGCCCATGCATGTCCCGGAAAATCTCGTCAACAAAGGATTGGAAGACTGAAGGAGCATTCATTAACCCGTATGGCATGACGAGATACTCGTAATGACCCGAGGTGGTGCTAAATGCTGTTTTCCATTCATCCCCCTCCCTAATGCGCACCAGATTGTACGCGCTCCTGAGATCCAACTTTGTGAAGAACCGCGCTCCGCGTAATGATTCTGTCATAGTCGCAATCAGTGGAAGAGGGTAACTGTACTTAACCGTGATCTGATTGAGACTACGGTAATCAATACACGGGCGCAAACCCCCGTCCTTCTTCTTCACAAAAAAGAAACTCGAGGAAACCAGCGGAGCGGAGCGGAAATGGAAGAAAACTAAACTCCCTGCCGACCTGGCATCTTTTCACTCCCTCCTCTCTACATTTTCTTCATCTGTTTCTGCTGCTAAGGCCACCTTCTACCACTCTAAATTCCAAGCATCTGCCTCTAACCCTAGGAAGCTCTTTGCCACATTTTCCTCCCTCCTGAATCCTCCCCCCCCCCCCTCCTCTCTCTCTGAAAAGAAGGTTGACGACATCCGATCCTCGTTTGTTAAGTCTAATGACACTGCTGGTCCTGCTCACACTGCCCTACCCTATGCTTTGACTTCTTTCTCCCCTCTCTCTCCAGATAGAATCCTGCGACTTGTGACTGCAGGCCGCCCAACAACCTGCCCGCTTGACCCCATCCCCTCCTCCCTTCTCCAGACCATCTCCGGTGACCTTCTCCCCTACCTCACCTCGCTGATCAACTCATCCTTGACCGCTGGCCATGTCCCTTCCGTCTTCAAGAGAGCGAGAGTTACTCCCCTTCTCAAAAAACCAACACTCGACCCCACTGATGTCAACAACTACAGACCAGTATCCCTTCTTTCTTTTCTTTCCAAAACTATTGAGCGTGCCGTCTTTAGCCAACTCTCTTGCTATCTCTCTCAGAATGACCTTCTTGATCCAAACCAATCAGGTTTCAGGACTGGTCATTCAACTGAGACTGCTCTTCTCTGTGTCACGGAGACTCTCCGCACTGCTAAAGCTAACTCTCTCTCCTCTGCTCTTGTCCTTCTAGACCTGTCTGCTGCCTTTGATACTGTGAACCATCAGATCCTCCTCTCCACCCTCTCCGAGATGGGCATCTCCGGCGCGGCTCACTCCTGGATTGCGTCCTACCTGACCGGTCGCTCCTACCAAGTGGCGTGGCGGGAAGCTGTCTCCGCACCACGTGCTCTCACCACTGGTGTCCCCCAGGGATCGGTTCTGGGCCCTCTCCTTTTCTCCCTATACACCAAGTCACTTGGCTCTGTCATATCCTCACATGGCCTTTCCTATCATTGCTACGCTGACGATACACAACTAATCTTCTCCTTTCCCCCTTCTGATAACCAGGTGGCGAATCGCATCTCTGCATGTCTGGCAGACATATATCAGTATGGATGACGGATCACCACCTCAAGCTGAACCCTGGCAAGACGGAGCTGCTCTTCCTCCCGGGGAAGGACTGCCCGTTCCATGATCTCGCCATCACGGTTGACAACTCCGCTGTGTCCTCCTCCCAGAGTGCGAAGAGCCTAGGCGTGACCCTGGACAACACCCTGTCGTTCTCCGCCAACATCAAGGCGGTGACCCGCTCCTGCATGCTCTACAACATTCGGAGAGTGCGACCCTGCCTTACACAGGAAGCGGCGCAGGTCCTGGTCCAGGCACTTGTCATCTCCCGTCTGGACTACTGCAACTCGCTGTTGGCTGGGCTCCCTGCCTGTGCCATTAAACCCCTACAACTGATCCAGAATGCCGCAGCCCGTCTGGTGTTCAACCTTCCCAAGTTCTCTCACGTCACCCCCCTCCTCCGCACACTCCACTGGCTTCCAGTTGAAGCTCGCATCCGCTACAAGACCATGGTGCTTGCCTATGGAGCAGTGAGGGGAACGGCACCTCTGTACCTTCAGGCTCTGATCAGTCCCTACACCCAAACGAGGACATTGCGTTCATCCACCTCTGGCCTGCTGGCTCCCCTTCCTCTGCGGAAGCATAGCTCCCGCTCAGCCCAGTCAAAACTGTTCGCTGCTCTGGCACCCCAATGGTGGAACAAGCTCCCTCACGACGCCAGGACAGCGGAGTCACTCACCACCTTCCGGAGACATTTGAAACCCCACCTCTTTAAGGAATACCTGGGATAGGATAAAGTATTCCTTCTAACCCCCCCCCCCCCCCCCCAAATTGTAAAGTGGTTATCCCACTGGCTATAGGGTGAACGCACCAATTTGTGAGTCGCTCTGGCTAAGAGCGTCTGCTAAATGACGTTAATGTGCCCTTGAGCAAGGCACTTAACCCTAATTGCTCCTGTAAGTCGCTCTGGTTAAGAGCGTCTGCTAAATGACTAAAATGTAAATGTAAATGTAAACCGGGGAAGTGGAGGACCGTATGTATCCCTGTGCCAAGGACTCGGCTATGTAAGTCTCCATAGCCGCTGTCTCCTCTTGAGACAGGGGATACACACGGCTCCGCGGAAGTGCCGCTCCTGTTTGGAGATCTATCGCACAATCCCCCTGTCTATGAGGTGGTAGCCGTGTTGCCCTCGTTTTGCTGAACACAAGTGCTAAATCCTCATATTCAGGGGGAATGCGCATTGCGGGCACTTGGTTCGGACTCTCTACCGAGGTCGCCCCTAAGGAAACACCTAGACATCTCCCTACACACTGGGCAGACCACTCCATAAGAGCCCTCTGTTGCCACGCAATGGTAGGATCATGGGCGCTTAACCAGGGAAGCCCCAGCACCACGGGATACGCAGGAGAGTCAATCAGATAAAACTGAATGATCTCCTCATGACCCCCCTGCGTCGTCATCTTAAGTGGTGCTGTGACTTCTCTGATCAACCCCGACCCCAACGGCCGGCTGTCTAGGGCATGAACAGGAAAGGGGGCTTCTACCGGCCGAAGGGGAATTCCTAACCTATAACAAAATGCACGATCAACAAAATTCCCAGCTGCGCCTGAATCTACTAGCGCCTTATGCTGGGAATGAGGTGCCACCTGTGGAAATCTCACAGGTATACACATGTGACCAACAGAGAGCTCTGGGTAAGTGGGGCGCCTACTCACCTGGAATGACTCCCCAGTGCGGGACCTGTTGTCCCCTCTCCCAGGAGACCCTCCCCAGCACCTGGCCGCGGTGTGTCCTCCACGGCCACAGTTGGTGCAGGGGATGGCCCCCCTCGGGTTCTCTCTCCTCCTCTCTCTAGCGCCAGCACCTCCGAGCTCCATGGGAATCGGCTCGGAGGTGCTGGAGGGTGGAATGGACGACCCCCACTCGGGACTTCCGCGGGTAGCCAGAGGGTGTCGAGACGGATGGAGATGTCCACCAACTGGTCGAAGGATAGGTTGGTGTCCCTGCAGGCCAGCTCACGACGAACGTCCTCTCGTAGGCTACACCGGTAATGGTCGATGAGGGCCCTCTCATTCCACCCCGCATCCGCCGCTAGAGTCCGGAACTCCAGGGCGAACTCCTGTGCGCTCCTCTTCCCCTGTCGGAGGTGGAACAGACGCTCCCCTCCCCCTCAGGTGGATGATCGAAGACAGCCCTGAAGCGGCGGGAGAACTCCGCGTAGGTGATTGTAGCGGCGTCTATTCCCCTCCATTCGGCGTTGGCCCACTCCAACGCCTTGCCGGATAGACAGGAGATGAGGGCGGAGACGCTCTCGTATCCCGAGGGCGCTGGGTGTATGGTGGCCAGGTAGAGTTCCACCTGCAGGAGGAACCCCTGACACCCGGCTGCAGAACCATCATATGCCCTCGGGAGCGAGAGCCGAATGCCACTGGGTTCCGGTGCTGGGAGAGGAGGACTGGCCGTTGGTGATGGTATGGTGTGAGAAGGCGTGGGCACCTCTCCCGTAACCAACCGGCGCAGAGTGTTGGACACCTCGTTCATGGCGGCCCCAAGTTGCCGGATCATGGTGTCTTGGTCGCTGATCCGATCCTCCAGCGACTTGGGTGCCGCCACTGCTCCTGCTGACTCCATACTGGTGTGTTGTTCTGTCAAGGCTGAGGTGTATGTGGTGTGGGAGTCAGGCGCAGGACACCGAAGCTTAGTCCAACAAAGTTTACTTGTGAACCACAAGGCGAAGATACAATGAACGGCCTCAAAACAACAGAGGCGAGCAATTACGCAACTATGCGTAAAACAACAAAACAGAGAAAAAACACGCAGCACTACGGACAGGAGAAAAACAACACACAACCTAACCAATACAAAACATGCAACTTATAGAACACGTAATCAGACACAAACGGACACAGGTGTAATAGACAGACAAAAGCAATCAAACATAGAAACATTCAACGGTGGCAGCTAGTACTCCGGGGACGACGAACGCCGAAGCCTGCCCGAACTAGGAGGAGGAGCAGCCTCGGCAGAATCCGTGACACAAATGATGTCAATTAGCATATCAGAAGCTTCTAAAGCCATGACATCATTTTCTGGAATTTCCAAGCTGTTTAAAGGCACAGTCAACTTAGTGTATGTAAACTTCTGACCCACTGGAATTGTGATACAGTGAATTATAAGTGAAATAATCTGTCTGTAAACAATTGTTGGAAAAATTACTTGTGTCATGCACAAAGTAGGTGTCCTAACCGACTTGCCAAAACTATAGTTTGTTAACAAGAAATTTGTGGAGTGGTTGAAAAACAAGTTTTAATGACTCCAACCTAATTGTATGTAAACTTCCAAACTTATTGTGGGAAGCTTGTGGAAGGCTACCCGAAACGTTTGACCCAAGTTAAACAATATAAAGGCAATGCTACCAAAAACTAATTGAGTGTATGTAAACTTCTGACCCCCTGGGAACGTGATAAAATAAATAAAAGCTGAAATAAATCATTCTCTCTACTATTATTCTGACATTTCACATTCTTAAAATAAAGTGGTTATCCTAACTGACCTAAGACAGGGAATTTTTACTAGGATTAAATGTCAGGAATTGTGAAAAACTGAGTTGAAATGTATTTGGCTAAGGTGTATGTAAACTTTCGACTTCAACTGTGTGTCTTATTTACATAATCGGAACCATCTTACAGATCAGATCGCAATCACATATCTCCAGAAGTTGCATTGCAAGCGCACCACGGACATTGTCACCATAAAACCAGGAAGGTGAATCATTCTAATAAGTTTGGTTGTAATAAAATTAAACAAAAAACAAGCAATCCATTGTTTTTTTCAACAACAAATTGTAATGTCAAATGTAATGTAATCATAAAATCGCCAGGATAAAAAAGACACGCATTGCTGTTATAGTAGGCCGAAGGGAGGGCTTGGGTTTTGAACATACGAAACAGAAAACAAGCCATTTTTACAGGTTACAGATAACTTCTAAATACGAGGTTCACCGGTATTCACCAAGGTTGTTGTCTCTCATTTCATGATGGGCATGGGCACGTAGCCTACATCATGGAGGGAGTTTTAAGCACGTCCAAAACAGGACCTTCATGGCTAAAATAATGTGGGCCTGCCTACAATATAAACTGAATGTCAGCTCACTGTTTTACTCCTCTCAAACTTCATATTTTAATAAAGCTTTGGTGATTAAGATTTATTTCCAAGCTGTCTCAGGAGCCAAACTCTTTATCGACAGTCTTGACTACTTTGTGATTGCGTTGGACAGCCTTCATTAAGAGGAGGTGAGGCTATGCTTGGTTTTTAATCAAATAAAACAAAATGGGAAAAACAAATGTTTTTTATGTTTCTAAATATGAAGTATACAGGCACCAAAAGCATGTTAGGCTACTCTTGTTCCATGCGCATATGGGCAGTGTGCGTCACGGCTGGATAGGCTGCGTTTCCACTGTCAAAATACATGCCATAAAAAACTGCGTTACCGCTAAAACCAGCTTTTGGTTGGTCTTAAATATCCCTATCAGCGCTGCCTGAAATTAGCACTTTGTATCATGTTTTTAAGGACACACCTCTAATATTTACACCCCACTCATCTGAGCACAAGTGAGCTGATATAAGACAGGTAAATTGCCGAACCTGGGGTCAGAGATGGAAAATACCAGTGCGCCAGTTTTTACATTACGAAATTGCTAACTAATGTGCGTTTGACACTAGCGCCGCCTTAACGGCAGCCAAAAATAGAGCCCATAGTACAACAGAGGGGTGCTGTTTCGCTCACTCTAATGCTTTGTCTGGTGAGATAGTTTCAGCCACTTGCGAATTGAAGGAAAGCATAGTGCACTGTTCGGATGCTGGAATTATTTTGGATGAATGTGCGAAGGTCACCTACTTTTTGAAGTGATTTGTTGGACAATCAGATGAACACTGGTTGTGTTCATGGCACATTAAAAGGAAATACACCTGTGTTTACTATAAAACCCTGGCCTCTGCTTGGGGCCACCAAATCACTAAGTCTGCCCCTGGGTATACTTATAGTCCGGTAATCATATGGGTTAGCTATAATAAGTGGGATAGCTATTGTGGTGGGATAGCTAGTGGGTAGGAGTGAGCTGAGTGGGATAATCAGTCTTAGAATGTGCTCCCCTAGTTATATAATCTGAATGTTCCATGGCAATTAATTCAACAGTGGGAAGTAAGCTACATTTATTAAGTTAATGCGGTCAGTTAAACAACTGTATCGTTTGATTGGTAAAGTAATAGAGTATTGCCTTGAACTCCTCAGATCATACTGTCTCTGTGTAGGGTTTAGAAACTCTTGCAGAGGACTTGTGTGGTCATGCAGGAGGTTCTTGACTGTGGCTTCATCCCGCCTGCTCTCCAGAGATGAGAAGGAGTGCCAAAGATGCGGCAGCATCATCTCTGAATGCCTTCTAAGTCCTTAGAGAGACACTTTGGAATTTGATGTAGTTACTAAATCAGTTGTATTGATTTGGTAGAAGATATTTCTGTTCTAAATTCTGACGCAAGACACACTAAAAGACACACTAATTAGTGTGTGGGGTGGGGTTATTATCAAAGATGAGTGAGTGATCTATCCACTTAACACACCTTTCTGAGGAATAACGTCAGTGTGTGTGAGGGAGTGTGTTTATGTAGGTAAACAGAAAAAGAAGGTGCAGATGTCTCTCCTATGTGTTTGTATTAATATCTGTGGAGTGTTGGAGTGTGTTTCTGTTCATGAGTAGAGAATGTTACAGTGTGCTTGATTAAATTGCCGATGGCATTTTTCTAATATTCTGTTGTTTTGTTGGCGTTCAATTGCTTTCGTTTCTGTACTGTTGAAGTATACAGCTGCTGTATTTTCTGTGAACCTTTTCAAAGAAGTGAATGTGTGTGGAGTCAGAAAAATGCTAATGTGTGTGTGTGTGTGTGCGTGTATGTGTGCGTGTGAACGTGTGTGGAAGAAAACTGGCAGATGTGTGTGTAGCAGTGTGTGTCTGTACCATCTGCAACCCTCCCTTTCTGCATCACTGGGGCCCCACACTGCAACAACATCAATTAAGTGATGCCGTTGTTGCAGCGGCAACTGGCGCCCGAGGAGCAAAGCATAATCCGTAGGTGTGGGTGTGTACAGTAAATACACACATTTGTTACAGACAGACTTTTTTCTATCCCCCCGCACCCCTCCCCAACGACCACCTGACCTTACTTGAAGATGGGCACATCTAAATTCCATCTCCCGCATTCACCTTGGAGAACGTATTAGGGCTTTGCCAGGGATTTACAGATAAAGGGAAAGCGCACACCTGGGCGTCTCTATCTGGGTCAGGGGATTGGAAGTCATGCTACGGAAGAAAGCGTTCGCTAACCCGTATCACTAGAAAGACAGGTCTTTTTCATAGTCATAGCCATCCTATGGGTTCACTTTTCAGTTATTGGTATCTGCTAAATGTCAGAGTGTACTTCATATTTATTATTATGTATCTGCGGTGGCGGAGACCTTTTACATGTGACATGAAGAGGTATGCATTACCTGGTATAATTCATAGTCATTGTGCTGCATATTCACTGTATATTATTACAGTGTGTCACCTAAATAAGGCCTGGGCCCATATCCACAAAGCATCTCAGAATATGAGTACTGATCTAGGATCTGTCCATATAATCTTAATCATTATGATCTAAAAGGCTAAACTGTTCCTAGATCAGCACTCCTACTCGGAGATGCTTTGTGGATATGGCCCTGGCCTAAAACAGCACAGCAATGTGCAACAAAACACAGTACAGTAGAGCACACTATCATAGAACCCCAAAACACAGCTACAGGTACAGCCCTGTGTAGACCTACTCTGAGGGGTAAAAGGCAGTTGACAACTACAACCCAGCACATGCTTTTTGAATAATAATGCCTCCATCTCCAACCTTTCTGCTACAGATCCGTACCCGGTGTCCATCTGGCGTAGCATATACCCGCTGGCAGGTGAGAGTTTAATTAGAAATCCTGGCATTTCCATGTGTATGCAGCATGCCCCCTGCTGCCAACACCCCACCCCCCTGCCAATCTCCTGAAACAGTACCTACGTAACATGCCTTACAAGTCATCATCACAACACACAGGGAAAGCTATCCGGGGCCAGGGTCGGCTTCTCTCATCATAAATGGTTAGTGCCGCCAGCCTGCTGCGTCTGTTGACTTATGGAACACATGGCAGGCAACGGGGGTTAAAATGCTAAGCAGAAAGAAAGCTAAGCCTTTGTAAATGACCGTTGAAATCGATGGTAGAGAAGGGGGGGAGAGGGACGACGTGGGGAGGGACGACGGCTTTGAGAAAGGCCCAGGGGAGAGAGGCCTTTATTTAATGGTTATCATTACCATGGCTCTAGTCGCAGTGATGAGGTCTCTGCATCTGTCCTTATACGCCTACACCACTGCATGTTGCCTGTTGCAATTATTAGGGTGTTTTAGCCTCCTTTATAGTGCTTAGGAATGAGAGAGGAAAGAGGATAAATGGAGAGGGGGACAGATAGAACGAAACAGGAAAGGAGAGAGAGAGGGAGAGAAGATAGAGGGATAGCAGAAGGGGAGTTAGTAAGTAAGGGGATAGAGAGATAGAAAAGAGGAAATATAAGACTGGGAAAAAGGAAGTAAAAGGGAAAATATAAGACTGCATATATGTATGAGGCAACAGAAGAAGTGTACAAAAGCTGAAGAACATACGCACATCCAGATACTTTCTGCAGGTGATGGAGTTGTAGGTGAACTCATGGAAAACAGAATGGAAAACGCCACACACTGCTGCTCATGCTCCCAAGTGATTTTATTTATAACAACATTTTGACCCTTCGGTCTTCATCAGGCATCCATATAACAGGAGGTAAACAGGAGGTCAAAATATATAACATAGGTTCACAAAATGATGATACACAAGGAATGTGATCAATATTTACAGTGATATACATACACAATATTCAATTAGGATAAAAAACACAATAATTTGGACATTCGGAACTATAAAAACGGTTTTAAGTCGAACTCCTCGTTAAGGCCAAGAGGAGACAGTGTGTTGAGCCTGTGGATCCAGAAATATTCCCTTTGATCAGGCCTTTGATCTTAAATCTTTGTCCTGTGTGGGGGTGGGTAAATGAGTCACATTCGTAGGTGAAACTGCATTGAGCACATTAGCCACATTTGTAATTACCCTCCAGAACCTTGTCCAAGAAAGTTTCCCTTTTCTCTGGTGGATAATCAGATTTCACCACAATGACTCTAACTTTTGGGGGTCTTTTAAAGACCATACGTGGGGGATATTTAAAGATGGGTTTGAATTGTGGGTCAGTATCAATAATGTACTAGTGCTTCCTGATAATGTCCTTAAATGCCTTCCCCAATGTTGGGTATTGGATGAAGCATTAGGGGACATTTCTTTTACTTTTGGTTGAAAGCTTTAGCCCTTCAAAACGATCATTGGCATGTTTTACCCAATTGTCTTTGTACCCCCTTTCCTTAAACCTTTGTGTGAGGTCTGTTTCTGGTAAGAAGCATCAGCGCTGCATATTCTTCTGATGCGACTGAATTGATTTACCTTATAATTGGACGTGGATGAAAGCTGTCACCTCTAAGGAGGGTGTTCCTGTCCGTAGGTTTCCTATAGAGATCTGTAGAGAGGGAGGTTTTGTCCTTAATAACCATCACATCAAGAAAACTGATTTGGGATAGGTTAATGGTGAAAGGAAGGTGCTCATTCATAGAGTTTAGATAGGCATGTAATTCCAAGAGTTCTTCCTGGGTCCCTGCATAGATCACTAAAATGTCATCCAAATATCTTCGAATTAGGAGAATATTGGAGAGAAAGGGGTTAAGGTCTGGATTCAGCACCACCTCTCTTTCAAACATTCCTAGATATATGTTAGCATAATTAGGAGCCATAGTGCTCCCCATCGCTGTCCCTTTGGTCTGGAAGAAAAAGTATCCTCTGAAGAGAGAATAGTTGGAGGTTAGCACCAGTTCAGCCAAGTCCACAATACAATTAGCGCTGGGAAGAGCATTAGGGGGACATTCATTGAGGTAGAACTTGAGGGCCTCTAGGGCCCCCTGCTGAGAGATGTTAGTGAAGTTGTGTCTCCATATGCAGGGGCGCAACTTTCACTGGGGACGGCGGGGACATGTCCCCCCCACATTCTGAAATTGTATTTCTGTCCCCCCCCAGTTTTATCAATGAAATGTGATACAAAACAAGGCAAATGTGTTAAACAAGTTGTGTCCCCCCCACTTCTAAAACCAAAGTTGTGCCCCTGTCCATATGTCAGTGTGTCTCTAGCAATTGGAGAGCTGATGCATGGCTAGGCTCAGTGATTGATGGAAATCCCTAAGGGTATCATCTCTGATTTAGAGTTAGGAGTTAGGTTTGGGTTAGGGGTTAGGTTTAGGGTTAGGGAAAATAGGATTTTGAATGGGAATAAATTTTGTCCCCCCACAAGGTTAGTTAAACAAGACTGTGTGTGTGTGTGTGTGTGTGTGTGTGTGTGTGTGTGTGTGTGTGTGTGTGTGTGTGTGTGTGTGTGTGTGTGTGTGTGTGTGTGTGTGTGTGTGTGTGAGAGAGGGAGAGAGCAAGAGAGAGGGAGATAGAGAATGTGAAAATAGCGAATGATAAGGAGGGAGAGGTGTCATCAGGACATCTCCATTTGATGCATGTTGATTGCCATGTAAGTAGAAGAAGGAGTACTTGAGTGCAGCTCCAGTATAGTGCAAGCATGCCCATTTACTTGCTGCACGGCTCTGTGGTTGAGCAGGTCTTTTCAGGTAGTGCATGACACACACATCCACACACACACACACACACACACACACACACACACACACACACACACACACACACACACACACACACACACACACACACACACACACACACACACACACACACACACACACACACACTGCAGATTAACAGGCTGTATACAGCAGAATGTCAGTGCCTCCTACAGGCTGTGTGTGAGACGACCTGCAGTGTTACCAGATGGGGTACGGGACAGTGAACACAGAGCCTGCCATTTCTCACACACACAAACAAAACAAAAAAACACATACACATATTTGTTCAATGCCAGATGCCTTTTCACACAGTATCACTCAATTCAAGGCATAAAGGCGGCAGGTAGCTTAGTGGTTAAGAGCGTTGTGCCAGGAACCGAGCCGACTAGGTGAAAAATCTCTCGATGTGCCCTTGAGCAAGGCACTTAACCCTAATTGCTCCTGTAAATCGCTCTGGATAAGAGCGTCTGCTAAATGACTAAAAAATGAATAATAAATAAATAAAGGCTAGTATCATGGTGCAATCTGCACAGCATGGCTCTTTCAGAGTGGTGGTAGCTTTCATACTGAATCATACTTAACCTCTCTGTCACCTCCCTCCTTTGTCCATACACTTTCTTCCATCATTCAATAATGATTTTCTTTTAATGTACAACCTGGTATTTTACTGCTGGTACATGTGTTCCTTGTAGAGCACTTACAAGCTCTCAGGTCCATTGAGCAGGTACTGTATAGTGTGTGTGTGTGTGTGTGTGTGTGTGTGTGTGTGTGTGTGTGTGTGTGTGTGTGTGTGTGTGTGCGTGTGAGAGAGAGAGAGAGAGTTGACCAAAATTAGTCGTTCCTGTATACTCTCTCTCTCTCACGCACACACATTGCACGCAAACACACACACAAACACACACACACTTTCTCTCTCTCTTTCACAATTTGAGATAACAAGTGACATGCCAGGGCATCATAGAGCCAGGGCAATTACTTGGCAGGAGTTTTGTCAGGCCTTAATAAAAAACATGGAGGACAGGATGAGGACTGGAGAGATGAGAGAGGGCTTTCCTCTCTCTCTCTCTCTCTCTCTCTCTCTCTTCTGTCATCCATTTCTCCACTCATGCAGTACAGAGCTACCACACTTGTAACTACTGTACACTGAACAAAAATATAAATGCAACATGTAAGTGTTGGTCCCATGTTTCATGAGCTGAAATAAATGATCCCAGAAATGTTCCATACACACAAAAAGCGGTTTTCTCTCAAATTTTGTGCACAAATTTGTTTACATCCCTGTTAGTGAGCATTTCTCCTTTGCCAAGATAATCCATCCACCTGACAGGTGTGACATATCAATAAGCTGATTAAACAGCATGATCATTACACAGGTACACCTTCTGCTGTGGACAATAAAAGGCCACTCTAAAATGTGCAGTTTTGTCACACAACACAATGCCGCAGATGTCTCAAGTTTTGGGAGTGTGCAATTGGCATGTTGACTGTAGGAATGTCCACCAGAGCTGTTGCCAGAGAATGTAATGTTCATTTCTCCAACGTCACTTTAGAGAATTTGGCAGTATGTCCAACCGGCCTCACAACCGCAGACCACGTGTATGGCGTTGTGTGGGCGAGCGGTTTGCTGATGTCAGGCGGTGGGGTTATGGTATCGGCAGGCATACGCTACGGCCAACGAACACAACTGCATTTTATCGATGGCAATTTGAATGCACAGAGATACCGTGACGAGATCCTGAGGCCCATTGTCGTCTCATTCATCTGCCGCCATCACCTCATGTTTCAGCATGATAATGCACGGCTCCATGTCACAAGGATCTGTACACAATTCCTGGAAGCTGAAAATTTCCCAGTTCTTCCATGGCCTGCATACTCACCAGACGTCACCACCCATTGAGCATGTTTGGGATGCTCTGGATCGACGTGTACGACAGCGTGTTCCAGTTCCCACCAATATCCAGCAACTTCACACAGCCATTGAAGAGGAGTGGGACAACATTCCACAGGCCAATCAACAACAGCCTGATCAACTCTGCGAAGGAGATGTGTCGTGCTGCATGAGGCAAATGGTGATCACATTTAACTGACTGGTTTTCTGATCCACGCCCCTACTTTATTTAAAGGTATCTGTGAACAGATGCATATCTGTATTCCCAGTCATGTGAAATCCATAGATTAGGGCCTAATTTATTTATTTAAATTGACTGATTTCCTTATATGAACTGTAACTCAGTACAATCTTTGAAATTATAGCATGTTGCGTTTCTATTTTTGTTCAGTATACTTCCAGCCGAGTCTGTTTTACTTTAGATATCATCAGGAATAGCAAAGAATAAAGAACCACATTTCCACAGTCAGCGGTCTGTTTTGAATTCATCACTTTGTGTTGCAAATATATTGACCTTCATGTTTCAATGGAAGTGTCTCTTATGTAGGCCTACTGGGCCAAAATGCTACTAGCGTTCTCCTGCTCTGTCTCTCTCTCCAACAATTCTGATGTCTTTAGCGGGAGCCACAGTGTGTGTGTGTGAGGGGCTTGTCGTGATCAGTGATGGAGTGTAGTAATGTTTATCTCCCTTTGATTGTCCCTCTGCAGAGAGCAGATGAGGACTCAGCTGCACACAGACACAGAAATGCAGTGCCCTCTGGTTATACAAACAAGTACACACACACACACACTAACCTACCATCTCAAGTGAGTCACCAACACACTCTAGGCACTGACTGTTTCTTAGAAATATACACAATTAAAAAAAAAATGATATTCCAAGTATGCCATCACGTCCCTCTCCTTCACATTATCCTACTCTTAAGTCCATAGACATAAGGAAGTCTTTGTCAATGGGGGAAATTGATGTGGGAAAGTATTATTATTATTAAAAGTACACCCACACAACACAAGCACCATATAAGAATGTTTATTAGGATGCAGATTGTCAATTATTAGCATTTCACATTTACCGTTTTAATATTCATTGTTTTCTGGACATTTTTGACAAGTTGGTGCTTCTTTTGTTATGTGTTCAACAGTCACATACAGTATTGAGGATATTTTTAGCTACACAATTGGAGTGAATAGAGACAAGAGGGGTCATTTTTTACTGAAATATAATTGACCTTGAACTGAACGTTTTCCTGAACCGTGTAGATAACGAGTCTGTTAAGAGAGGGGTGAATTTGAAAGGGCTACAGATATCAGGAATGCGTTCAGTTGTCAAACTTTGCAGATAGAAATGCCATAGAGCCGACGTGCTTCCTTGTTCTACATGCCAGAGAGGTATATGTTTGTTCTACATAGCATATGTTTAACTGAACAAAGAATTTCTCACGTGATGTTGTCATCATCATGTAGGTGGACATACCAAAAAGGTGTAAAGAATATAGGGTCAGTAATATAGGTTATGTCATATAAAAAAAAGAAGATAAAATGCCAACTCATCTGCTCTGGGCAGAATAGTCGCTGGTAGGTAAGTGAGGTTAAAACAGTCAGCAGTGCCACCTTGAAACTTCATTTGTGCAGTAATATAAGAAGTCCAAAAGGTGGCAGCAGAGTCACACTGTTCTGTTAGTAGTGTGAGTCCTCTTCCCAACAGGATATGCCTACATGGTTCCTATTTGAATACAACTAAAATGCATCCTTCCTTCCTAGAAGTAATCCCTGATCTGAGCTGACTGGGTTGGCGAAGCATATTGCTTTCACCTATACTATCATTAAGCATTAAAGGCCTGAGGTGCCTAATTGCTATTATAAATGTTTTGTCTTACCCTTGGTATACGGTCTGATATACCACGGCTGTCAGCCAATCAGCATTCAGGGCTCGAACCACCCAGTTAATAAATCATGGATTATTTCACAGAAGTGGGAAGGAAGGATGTGTTTCTGAAGTATTGGAACAGGGTCATGCTTTCATCTCTTTATCATGATGCACTTTGACCTTTCCCATCATGGCACCCTCCCTTTTGAGTCTGTATGGGTCTTTAGACTCAGTCAATGTTCCTGCCTCAGTCTCCTCAACAGCATATCAATAGGCTCCTGTGATGGCTAGGCTAGGCTACACTTAGCAATTAGCCAGCCTAGCTCCAAGGTAACAAGTGTCACTGTCACTGTATGGGGGTGCAGCGGTGGCTCTTGTAGGTGCCCAGGTGACGGAAGCTCCTCCCACATTGCTGGCAGCAATAGGGCGTGGCACCACTATGGATCCTCTGGTGGGTATAGAGGTTACCCAGCTCCTTGAAGCGCCTCCCACACTGCTGGCACGCGTAGGGACTCTCCCCCGTATGCACCCGCTGGTGTCTCTTTAAGCCTGAGAGCACCGGGAAGCCTTTCCCACACTGGGGGCAAGGGAAGGGGCTCTGCCCGCCGTTGTGCCCCAGCCGGTGACTCTTCAATCGGGCAGCGTGCCGGAACCTCTCCCCACACTCAGGGCATATGAAGGGCTTTTCCCCTGTATGGATGCGCTGGTGCTGCCGCAGGTTGCCCAGGTAGTTGAAATGGCGGCCACAGTCGCCGCACTCGTAGCCCCCTTCCACTTTCTTCTCCCTCGTCCCTCCCCCGCCTCCTCTTGCTAGGCTCATCCCCCCGGCTCCGGCCCCCATGCTCCCATGCTTGGCGTTACTGCTACCCTCCCCCAGAGTGAGGGGTGCAGTGGAGGTGGACTGCAGGGCGCTGTGGGTGCCGGTGGTGTTGCCGTGTATCAGCTTGAGGTGTTCCTCCAGGAACAAGGAGTCGGGGCAGAAGGTTCCACACAGTGGGCAGAGGTATGTGTGGGAGGGAAACTGCTGTCCTGTGAACAGACACATTAATGATTACAGTTATTGCACTCAGTCCGCTAGAGTTCCTAAGCATGGAATTGAAGCATGCAGCCAAAGCAGCAGCAATAAGGATTGGTCAGAAGGTTGTCAACACACTGAAAAACTAAAAAAATGTTTTATATTTGCAAAATGCATGGAGCAAAAAAGTTACATGTGCAAAGAAAGATGAAGATGACAGATCACAAATGAATGATGACATGAAGTGACGTGTAAAGGTCTTCTCCCTCTCCTCTCACCTGGTTCTAGTCGATCCACATGGTCCTCCATAGAACCGTTACCCTCCCCTCCTGGAGAGCCCTGGAGGGCTAAGGGAAAGTCAGGGGTGTGGGCGTCATGGGAAAAAGGGGCTGAGGGATGCTCCAATCCACCATCCCTTTCTTTCTTTGACTCATCACCCTCTTCCTCATCTTTTTCTTCTTCATCTTCATCTGGTGTTGTCTCACATTTAGGCTCCCTCATACCTGCATAAACAAACACATGGTTTGGGTTTTATTATTCCCATTTAGAGAAAAGTAGAGTGGGCCTATACAGCCTTTACATAGACACATGCAACGGTGCAAGACTGGATAACATCCAGCATATCAATTCCCAATTTCTCCCCTACTCCATGACCAATGCACATAACAGTGATTGATTGGTGCAGTGAGTGATTGATAAGTTTACCTTTCAAATCCGACGTGTACTCCACCCCCGTCATCCATTCGTAGTCGTAGATCCGTTTGCTTCCCGATGGTAGCATGCCGAATATGTCATCCGTGTTCGAGTCCGAGTCCTCATCTCCAGGCCCCGCGTCAGGGATGGTGTCCGGCCACAGGTTGAGGGAGTGCGGCTGGGGATCGTGGCGGCTGTCCCTGTCGCTACCAGACGGAGGATTGCTCGGGTCGCTGTCCGCTTCAGCACCCCGTGAATTCTTATCTTTCATCAGATAGTCGCAAATGGCATTTATGTTTTCTTTCTTTACGCCAGGCATGGCTGGTTTGGCTTTCTTGGGGTCGTTGTTGTGCTTGCTGCCCGAATGGAACAAGTCAGATTTTCGGAATACAGATGATGCCTCGGTGGTCATTCCGCCGGGGTACGGGTCCCTACCGTCTCTTTGTACCTCCAGTCTTGCTTTTAGGACTTCAATTTCGTCTGTTTTCTCCCGAAGCTCAATTTTCAGAACCCGTATCCTGACGCTGACCATTTTCCTGATTTCGGACAATGCAGTCTCGAGCACCACTTTTATGTTTCTTCCAAGGTGTTCGGTGATGTCGCTCACCGAGCAGAGTATCTCCTCGTCGGGCTCGAATTCCAAGAAATCATCGTCGGCTCGCACCGCAGGCCCCGGCGTGTCCATGAATGCGTTTTGAGCGTCGGGAGAAAGGCTTGTTTCAGTGAAACTGTGGTTTCTTTTGCGGTTCATGTCTTTGGAAGCTTTAAAGTTAGCTAGCTAGCAGACTAGCTACTGTGGTTGGGAGAATCAGCGTCTCGTCAGCAACACTTAAAAAATAACTTCCGGGTCATGGAATTTCGGAAACGTTCAAAATACAAGTACCCAGGTAATAGTAGAAACGTGTCATTAACCTGTATTTATTTATTCATGATGTATGAAAAATAATTGTCTAAACATTAACAATGATTCATATTTGTTCATATTTAAGTGACATTTGTATTACATTTTAGGTTTAGCACATGCTCAGAGGTCAAATAAATGCCCCCATATGCATTACATATATTGTCTTATAGAGGAAAAACTATTATTTGTGCCGATGTAAAAGTGGCTGGTGAGTACTCAGTAGGGTCTGTGGAATCTATATCTGGTGTGATTTCATGGGGCTCTGAATAATCAGGAACAACTTCATTACAGTGGTGTAAAGGACATAGTTTAGAATTACTCAACAAATTGCTGCACAGACACATTTTGTCTAGTTGTATATGACAGGATATGTAGTGTAGAGGTTCTCCACTTTGGTCTGAAAGAAGTAATTCACTTATGCACCGTCAAATGCAAGGAATATGATTCCTCAAAACATAAAGACATTCCTAAACCAACTCAGAGGAAACTGTATTCACTTACAGAATCTCTGTTCTGAGAGGATAGATGTTCTACCTAAGGTACCTGGAATTGGTGGCGTTTTGAGAACGTAATAATACAGGTGAATTTAAAAGCACATTGGATGGCCATAGCTATAAACATTAAAAATAAAGGATGTGGTCGTAATAGTATAACATTGAGTGTTAAAGTAATGAACTCCTTAAAGCAGTATGAGAAGGAACTGGAGGTCATTCTTCACTGACTACAGAAATATCTGGCGCTACAGTATTTGGCATTACATGAAAAGGTTGTGGACATTGTTCTGAAATATGCATTTTCTCATAATTGTGGGAATTTCAAAGCTCAGGTAGATGGAAGTAGTTGTGGTCCCGACATGTGTTGGTTCACTAAAGCAGTCCTATTTGGCAATAACGTCAATGAATTAATCCACAATAACATGAGATGTTGTATTTTGTATAAATTATCCGAAAAAAATATTATTGCATGAATGTTATTTAAGAACGTGTATATCAGATTCATTGAGTATAATGGTGAACACGGTCCCCATAAAAAACGAATCATATTTGATTAGTAGAGACCCTATTGAGTATTTCCCACCCCACTTTAGCTGAGACAGGTAGAAAAGTTTTCTCTCCACAAGCCAATATGTATCCCATGCACAGTGTATTACAGTGTATTGCATTGGGGGCTATGGAGGGGGTGGAGAACGAAGTGTTGCTGGATATGTATGACACAGTCCTCCTAAAAAACAAATCATATTTGGTTAGTAGAGACCCTATATTCCCACCGCACTTTAGCTGAGGCAGGTAGTAACGTTTTCTCTTTACCGTGCTATATTTGTACTTATAGTGTCCCCGTACCCATGCAACCTATTTAACCAAAGTAAAAGTCCAGCAACACTTGCTATGACCTGGCTTTTTGTTCAAACTCACCTGTTTTGTATTCTAGGAACTCTAGTAAGTAGACTGGACCCTGGTTTTATGGACACACAATCAATCTTTTTTCCTGTATAGTGCAATTTCTTTGTGCAATACAACAGAAATACAGTAAGACTTTTCTTAAACATTACATTTCAAAATTGCATCCTTGAACAGTAGCACCAGTAAATAAACAATAATAATGTTTTATTTTATTGTATTATTGTTTACCAGTAGGCTATTATGTTCTTGACATTAATTTACTTAAGCTCCAACCATTTCTCAATGTGCTCCACCTTATAAAATTATTTATCTTATATAAAGTAGTAATTCTCTTTAGTTTAGATGTTTCCCCCATGTAGTTCTAACTGTTTTTATACATAATGTTAACATTATGCACTATGCAAAGCTGCAAAAAAATATTGATTTCGTATCATACACATCGCATTTTATCGCAGTCTTTTATTTTAAAGACAAAATCCGAAAACCGGAAATCTTGATGTGGATAGGATCCAGCTAGTGTTGCTGCCGTGACAGTACAGTCAGAGTTTCTAAACCCAGAGGCGCAACATCGCAATACTTCCGGAAAGGCTTGCGAAACATACCAAACAGACCAGGCTGGGGTTTGGGATTTGAGAAGTCAATGAGAGAAGTCAATAATTAAATAATAATAATAATAATATGCCAATTAGCAGACGCTTTTATCCAAAGCGATTTACAGTCATGTGTGCATACATTTTTACGTATGGGTGGTCCCGGGGAGCGAACCCACTACCCTGGCGTTACAAGCGCCATGCTCTACCAACTGAGCTACAGAGGACCGCAAAATTCTTCCTTAGTTGTTAATTTTCTCGAAATCTAAAGGCACATCTAGATTCGAGCGAATGTCTTACGTAGTTGAACATGTTATTACTCCAACCTCGTGAAAGTGACAAACTGACACGTTTTAATTTTCGTTAAAAACAACATTATATCGAAGGAGTGCCTTTGATATGACGGCCTGCACATGCGCAGTTTGGCGGGAGACGACCGTTCTACCACAGATAGAACAATGAGACAGATATTTCACCAGATGTATAAATGTGAAGCATCCGCTTGGCGTTTCCACTCACTTGTGGTGAGAGGAAGCCCAGCGTCTGGCAGTGGGGAGAAGATGGAACGAGATGAATTTTGGCCAACATTCTGCAAATGTTCTCATCTATGAAACATTTGATCTCAATACAGTTCTTTGTTCCCAAAACTAGAATCTGTTAAGAACAGAGTGGATTAAGTTTTGTATTTTGTTCCCAAAACTAGAATCTGTTAAGAACAGAGTGGATTACGTTTTGTAGACTTTACTCTTTGCCAAAGTTTCCAAAAACTGCGGTGTTTAGGAGTGCAAGGGCGAATTGAGTTATTGCACACGCGCACTTCACAGGGTATGCGTTCCCTAACGGAAATATGCAAATGCATGCTAGAACGCGCCAATAGGATCTCGCTAGCTCATGCTTGTTCTGCCCACTATAACTCATTTGTTCCCATTGGAAACAACAGGCTGTGGTATATCTTGGGTTAGTTATAAACATCTTTGGTGATACCAAAGACGTGTTTCTGCGCATGAGCTTAGCTAGCCAACGTCGCAATGATATCGCCTACAAGTGTGAGCAGGGTTTCTATTGTAGAAGCAGTTTCTGCATATCTTTATATTGTACTGTCTTTGGTACATAATATGAAGATAGGCTGAAACTGCTTCTGCAATAGAAATCCCCCGATCGCATCTGGGTTTAGACATCCAGACATGCGCCACAGAGTTCCAAGTGCAGATTTTTGTGCAAATGGGTGGTTGATTTGAGAAGTAGCGCCACCCTGCCATGCTTTCAAGTCTTTGTTGTTGTATTGTCTTCAAGCGTCCAGCAGATGTCATTGTTGACCTATTTTTTGTATTATAAATGTTTTCATATTTTTTTGGTTATTTTTTGGTTACATTTTTTATTTTTTTACAGACGCTCTTATCCAGAGCGACTTACAGTTAGTGAGTGCATACATTTTTTTTCATACTGGCCCCCTGTGGGAATCAAACCCACAACCCTGGCGTTGCAAGTGCCATGCTCTACCAACTGAGCTCCACGGGGCCCAATTGAATCCATTAGTCTTTCACACCCACTCTAAATGCTATGACTTTATTAGTCCTTCCTGTCAGAAATATTATTTGGGTTCATCTCCACCACATAATGCTATTATGTAATTGTCCATGCCATAAAAGTGAGTCATGGAGGCATTATAGGTCATTCTATATAAGGAGGTCTTTGCCAGTCACTGTACCAGAGTACCCACCCCCTTCCACCCTGAAATAGCCACCAATCAAGGGTGAGTCGAGGTCTAACACATATGCCTACACATATTTACATTTTAGTCATTTAGTAGACGCTCTTAGTGCATACATTTTCATACTGGCCCCCCGTGGGAAACGAACCCACAACCCTGGCGTTGCAAGCACCATGCTCTACCAACTGAGCTACACGGGACATATAGCCTGGTGGTTGGCCATACATAGTTTAACAAGCCAGGTTTATGGTACTGCTGCAGTTGGATGGACTGCTGCAGTTGGATGGACTGCTGCAGTTGGATGGACTGCTGCAGTTGGATGGACTGCTGCAGTTGGATGGACTGCTGCAGTTGGATGGACGGCAGGTAGCCTAACAGTTAAGAGGGTTTTTGGACCAGTAACCAAAATGTTGCTGGTTTGAATCCCCGAGCCGACTAGGGGAAATATTTGTCGATGTGCCCTTGAGCTAGGCACATAACCCTAATTGCCCTTGTAAGTCGCTCTGGATAAGAGTGTCTGCTAAATGACTAAAATGTCAATGTTTATGTAACTTCATCAAGGTCTCAGATGTATTCTACAGTGCAATGAGTGAGTGCACACTGAAATGCAATATGAAATGCAATATGCTCATTAAGATACATTTATTGACATCAGGTTCTTATTTTCATCTGCTGGCTGAGTTTGAGATTGAGTTTCACTTCTAAAAGTTGTTCATCTGTAACACCTATTAAACAACTGCATGCTGCCCTCATGTGGGGGACATGACAGATAAATAGCAGTAAATAGAAACTGTATCTAGGCTACTCATACAGTATGTTATCTTGTTAAGTATCTCTTACCCAAGGAGATGTTGTGATACTTCAAAGGTCAAGTGTTGATGTTTTTCACTTCAGCACCTTCAGTAAACACCCGGGATAGTTCAACCAAATTACAAAATCACAAGTTGGTTTCCTTACCCTGTAAACAGTCTGACAAGGTAAAACAGCAATCCATGCTTTGGTTCTGTTTACCTGGTCACTCTCTCCAAGTGAGAAATGGAAATGTATTGATCTAATATCATAGGTGACATTGCCTTACCCTTTAGAACCTATAATAGACTAAATGTGATTGGTCCATTGATCATGTAAAATAAATTAATCCAATTGGTTTTCCTAGTGGTGGAGATATGCCATTGAAAGGATGACAGATATGTTAATTGCAAAACTTTGCTTTAGCTAATAATAAGCTAAAGAAGATCTTCTGACTCATATCCTGGTAGTAGTCACATTCTGGAAGCACAGCAGTCATTTGAATAAATTATGTTGGAGAGAGGGTTTGTAATACCGGAACCAATCCTCTACATATCAAATAGTTCAGTGTTTTCAATACATGAATCAAATTTTGCTTACATAAAGCTGTCCTTGGAGTTTTTTAGTTGAAATATTCAGTGAGATATTACTGTAGGGCTCTCTATTTAACACATTGAGTAACTCATGCACATATACACAGTTGGAATGAGAGAGAGAAACAAAGACAGAGAAGAGAGAGAGAGCAAATGTGTGGATGTGTGTGTGTGTGGGTGTGTGCGTGTGTCCAGGGGTGATTCTGATTGAGGGTGATTTGACACCGTTTTGTGACACAGGAACACACCCACATGTCCTCTGTCAATGTCAGACCCACTGTTAAAAGGTGACTCTGTCCACTATGAGTGACAGGCCAGCCTGCTCCTGTCCTGTGACATTCTCAATGAGAGGACAGTTTTCCACGATCTAGCCACCACAACCGAATGTCTAGCGCCTGGAACAATTCGACACGCTCTCCTGACGTCAACCTTCCATGACAGACACTCCTCACACACACTCTGGAAAGGAAGTCACATGATCAGTGGGGTTACAGTTACAATAGAATTACTGGTACTGGTATCCAATCATAATGGGTCTGCTACAGTTGTCCAATTGAAGTCAGAAGTTTACATACACCTTAGCCAAATACATTTCAACTCAGTTTTCACAATTCCTGACATTTAATCCTAGTAAAAATCCCCTGTCTTAGGTCAGTTAGGATCACCACTTTATTTTAAGAATGTGAAATGTCAGAATAATAGTAGAGAGAATGATTTATTTCAGCTTTTATTTCTTTCATCACATTCCCAGTGGGTCAGAAGTTTACATACACTCAATTAGTATTTGGTAGCATTGCCTTTAAATTGTTTAACTTGGGTCAAACGTTTCGGGTAGCCTTCCACAAGCTTCCCATAATAAGTTGGGTGAATTTTGGCCCATTCCTCCTGACAGAGCTGGTGTAACTGAGTCAGGTTTGTAGGCCTTCTTGCTCGCACACGCTTTTTCAGTTCTGCCCACAAATTTTCTATAGGATTGGGGTCAGGGCTTTGTGATGGCCACTCCAATACCTTGACTTTGTTGTCCTTAAGCCATTTTGCCACAACTAAGGAAGTATGCTTGGGGTCATTGTCCATTTGGAAGACCCATTTGTGACCAAGCTTTAACTTCCTGACTGATGTCTTGAGATGTTGCTTCAATATATCCACATAATTTTCCTTCCTCATGAAGCCATCTATTTTGTGAAGTGCACCAGTCCCTCCTGCAGAAAAGCACCCCCACAGCATGATGCTGCCACCCCCGTGCTTCACAGTTGGGATGGTGTTCTTCGGCTTGCAAGCGTTCCCCCTTTTCCTCCAAACATAACGATGGTCATTATGGCCAAACAGTTCTATTTTTGTTTAATCAGACCAGAGGACATTTCTCCAAAAAGTACGATCTTTGTCCCCATGTGCAGTTGCAAACTGTAGTCTGGCTTTTTTATGGTGGTTTTGGAGCAGTGGCTTCTTCCTTGCTGAGCGGCCTTTCAGGTTATGTCGATATAGGACTAGTTTTACTGTGGATATAGATACTTTTGTACCTGTTTCCTCCAGCATCTTCACAAGGTCCTTTGCTGTTGTTCTGGGATTGATTTGCACTTTTCACACCAAAGTACGTTCATCTCTAGGAAACAGAACGCGTCTCCTTCCTGAGCGGTATGACGGCTACGTGGTCCCATGGTGTTTATACTTGCGTACTATTGTTTGTACAGGTGAACGTGGTACCTTCAGGCGTTTGGAAATTGCTCCCAAGGATGAACCAGACTTGTGGAGGTCTACAATTTTTTTTCTAAGGTCTTGGCTGATTTCTTTTGATTTTCCCATGATGAAAAGCAAAGAGGCACTGAGTTAGAAGGTAGGCCTTGAAATACATCCACAGGTACACCTCCAATTGACTTAAATTATGTCAATTAGTCTATCAGAAGCTTCTAAAGCCATAACATCATTTTCTGGAATTTTCCAAGCTGTTTAAAGGCACAGTCAACTTAGTGTATGTAAACTTCTGACCCACTGGAATTGTGATACAATGAATTATAAGTGAGATAATCTGTCTGTAAACAATTATTGGAAAAATTACTTGTGTCATGCACAAAGTAGATGTCCTAACCGACTTGCCAAAACTATAGTTTGTTAACAAGAAATTTGTGGAGTGGTTGAAAAACACATTTTAATGACTCCAACCTAAGTGTATGTAAACTTACGACTTCAACTGTATATTAAGGCAGGTCAAATGAATAGTATTGTCATACGTGTTATTATGATTTGCGCTAATTTTTGCTGGCTGACAGAATTACAGGTTTGTTATAGCTTTATTCGGTGCATACTGTATGCTCATCAATAGCTACAGGCTTATAAATCCTTAGGAAGAAGGTGAAAGTCATAAAACAGTAGGAGACTGATTCCTCTAAAAACATTTATAATTTACAATCACTGTATTGGCATCTCAGTCTATTATGATACACTCTATAACAGAAACATAATGTGTTGAATACAGATGGGGAGAACGCATATGACATCCATCATGTGCTGGCGTTCCATATAATGACAAATATAAAAGGACTGTGTGTTACATTTAGGCCTACTCTATACTGTACACCAGCATGTGTTGAAAGGTGGTGCAATTTTGGTGTTCATGCTGTTGTGGCTTTTAAAGCAGGCCTTAAGACATATCTTTATCGGCTGGCCTACCCTTCCTCCTAGACTTTGATTGTTGCTTTTATGATATGGTTATACTGTATATATTCAATTTTTTTTGTCTTTTTAAAATTATATTTAAACTTTTATTTTATGCACTTTGAGATTATTCTTGTATAATGAAAACCGCTTTACAAATGTAATCAATTATTATTATTATTATAATTTATAGAGAGAACCTAGTCATGTTACAAAGGCCTTTGGATATCACTCATAACCTATTGCATTCTTTATAGTGCTGCCCGTAAGGGTAGGGACAGCACATAGCTCGACAATAAGAAAACAACTAGGAAAAAAGGCAGAAGTCTGACAAATTGCTGGATTCTGTTTATCTATTGTTACATTTATGTAGCGAAAATGAGAAAGTGCATGCAGTGCTCAGTGTAGCAGGGCTAGTACCCTGTTAGTACAAAGTATCTATGTGTGTTCGACATTAGTTTGTCAACGAGGCCCTGCTCTGCTCCCTCAGTGACACACACTGTTCCTCTGCCTGAGGCTACAAGGAAAGAGGCACAAATCAGATGAAGGTGCCAGTTCTACTCTACTTTAAACATGTTGCTGTCACGCTGGCAGCATAGCGATGAGTAATCAAATGAGAAGCCTCAATGGTTTGGTATTCCAGTTCATTACTGACTCGTGCCTTTCCACACTTCCGTAGAGAAGTATCTGAAATTGCTTATTAACATTTCCCAGCAATAACACAGTGCCAGCAAAAACACCAAGTGTTTCTGGAATACACCATTTACAACATTACTGTCGTGGATCAACAATTTCATGATTTTGTTTGAACAGATACAAACCAGTATTTGGTTTGTCTTTCCAAAACATCCACTGCAAAGTCACACATTATCGTATGCATGCAATATCAGACACAAATACTCTCCATCCAACACATGTACCAAATAACATGCTATCCTACTGTGGCTCCCTCCAGGGTGTGTTGTTGTGAGGAGTGTGTTTCCTGTGCAGCGATCGCCTGGTAACTCCTGTTGTGATGGAAAATGTGGAAGTGATGCGCTGTGTACTTCCTCTCTAAAGGAAGGGTCTTAATCTCTCACTACCATGTGTGTGTGAATGTTGATTCAGATGATTCAGATCTCTGAGCTTAGCAGTGGATGGGCCTCTGCAATTTAACCCTCTCTGAGCCTAAAGTGTGTGTGTTTGTGTGTGTGTGTATGAGTGTGTGTGTGTGTGTATTGGTGTGTGTGTGTGTGTGTGTGAGAGAGTGTGTGTGTGTGTTCATTCAGATCTCTGAGGCTTGCTATGGATAGGCGGATGGATTCTGCAGGCCCAATTTAACTCTCTCTGAGCCTTCCAGATTACAGATGTTTTTTCCTGTTAAGCATTGTGAATCACATCCCCATCCCTTACTAATAGCATGCAAAGCATTGGAAAAATACTCTCAACACGACTGTTGATGGCTCACTTCATTGACAGAAATACATGTTGAAAGATGGGAACATAGACTGTATCACTTTGTCTCTCTTTTTCTCTCTTAAATCTCTACACACTCCCTCTGCAATTGGATCCTGGACTTCCTGACGGGCCGACTCCAGGTGGTGAGGGTAGGCAACATCACCTCCGCCGCGCTGGCCCTCAACACGGGGGCCCAACAGGGGTGTGTGCTTAGTCCCCTCCTGCACTCCTTGTTCACCCACGATTGCGTGGCCACGCACGACTCCACGACACGACGGTGGTAGGCCTGATCACCAGCGACGATGAGACAGCCTACAGGGAGGAGGTCAGTGACCTGGTGGTGTGGTGCTGGGACAACAACCTCTCCTCTCAATGTCAGTAAGATCAAGGAGCTGATCCCCATCCACATCGACTGGGCTGCAGTGGAATCGGTCGCGAGCTTCAAGTTCCTTGGTGTCCAAATCACTAAGGACTTAAAATGGTCCACACACATGTGCACAGTCATGAAGAAGGCGCAACAGCGCCTCTCCCCCTCAGGAGGTTGAAAAGGTTTGTCATGGGCCGGCAAATCCTCAAAAAGTTTTACAGCTGCACCATTGAGAGCATCTTGACAGGCTGCATCACTGCTTTGCATGGTGCTACAGAAGATGGTGCGGACAGCCCAGTACAACACTGGGTCCGAGCTCCCTGCCATCCAGTACCTCTATATCAGGCGGTGTGAAAGGAAGGCACGGAAAATCGTTAAAGACTCCAGCGACCCAAGCCATAGACTGTTCTCTCTGCTTCTGCACAGGCAAGCGGTACCGGTACATCAAGTCTGACACCAACAGGCTCCTGAACAGCTTCTGTCCATAAGCCATAAGACTGCTAAATAGTTAACAACATGGCCCCACGGACTATCTGAGTTGACCCTTGTATTTTATTTGTCTCTATGCACACTCACAGGACTCTACACACTCACAGGACTCTACTCACTCACAGGACTCTACTCACTCACAGGACTCTACTCACTCACAGGACTCTACTCACTCACACACATGGACACTCCAACACACACACACACACACACTTAATTTGCTCACACACACATAACATGCACACACATTTGTGCTGACTCTACACACACGCACACACACTCACATACAATCATCATTTACGCTGCTGCTACTCTGATGCCTAGTCACCTTACCCCTATATATATATCTATATCTATCACTCCAGTATCCCTGCAAATTGTAAATATGGTATTGGAACTGACCCGGTATATAGCTTACTTACTTCCCATGTTCATCTTATAAAAAAATACAATAAAATGTTTTTGTTCTACCTTATGTTATTTTTAGTACTACATTGATATTGCTTACTGAATTGTTGGGTTTAGAGCTTGCAAGAAAGTAATTTAACTGTACTTGTGCATGTGACATTAAAACTTGAAACTGAAACTTGAAACGTATATCACTGATGAAAGGTCAAAGGGTATCCCCCTCACAGATCAGTCAGGCTTCCCATTACGTCCCTTACGTTTTCCATGAGATTCCATTCAGCCATTTTCTCTACTGGACTATGGAGCTATTTGTAATACAGTATTTGGCATGCAGAATGACTGTTGGTAAATCTAACTCATTCAGACAGCAGTGACCCTACAGCGGTTACAGGTGATTCTGGGAAGCAGGTAAATATATTCCACTTCCAAGCACCTATAGCTGTGTATGCCCACACTACCTTGGGTATTCAGTGTACATGCACAGCACACAAACCCAAAACCAGACCCACTTCTGTCACTTTCAATGACGTCTGTATTGAGATCCATGTGTGTTAAAGAGTTCATGCATGCATAAACACACACACACACACGCACACGTTCTCTCTGTCGATCCTGTCCTATCCTCTCCTCTCTATCCCCAGGCCCATTGAGGTTCTTCTGTAGTGTTAGACTGTGAGGGCACCTCAGTGTGATGCTCACTGACAGGTGAACTGAGTCATTCCAACCAAACACTGTGTAAAAATAGACCCTGTACCATGCCTCTCTCTTTCTGCCCAGCTCACTGCATCAGATATATGGACACAGAACATGGAGGTCCTGCGATGAACATAAATATTCTATAGGGGATGGACACACGTGTACAGTCCAATGGATGACATACAGTATATTCAGGTGAGCTAATGGTTTTCTGCTCATGTCTCAGTATTTCAGTGAATGAGTGCCGAGAGGTCTCTGTCTAGTCAATAAGGATTTATTGGCGCCTACGTATCTCTCAGGAATACCGAGACATCTCTCTTTCAGGTTAGGTCTTCCTTTCTATGGTTTCCTTCTTCCTTTAAAGTATAATAGATAATCCATCACTCTTCCATTTATCTCTCTTGCCCCGTTACAGCACAAGACCCCGGCTATTGGGCTAATAATCCAATCCATTCCTGCCTGTAAATCCCACTGCACCACGGGGGGGGGGGATTTGGTAGTTGCCCCCACCCACTGATACAGGACTAGATAACGTGGTTAGGATTGGGGTTAGGGTAACTGATCCTAGATCTGTGGTAAGGGGTACCACCATCCTACTTGTCCCTGATGGTGTGAGTAGCAAAACAGAGTTGAACTGGACATTGTGGTCCCTCCACATCAACACAATTATTCTCTACAATAATGGGATGGTCGCATGACTCAGAAGGAAAGAAAACAGTCAGCATTACCATGGCGATTCCCATTATGCCCCGTCGTGACCTTCTGTGATCCCACCTCGGTGATTCGATCATATTAGTATGGTTACGATAGCCTGAAATGTAATTCGGACATAGTGCTGTAATGACCACATCAATCTGGACAACGTCCACCCAGTCAGCACAGTAGGGAGTAGCTAGCAGCATTGTAATTGGATATTAGGCATTGGGAGGACATGGGCTACTACGTGCAGGGCTGCTAAGCATGAATGTGGCTTAACCACTGCAATATGCAACACCAATACCTACTGTGGTGTCAGTCACTGGGGTGCCGCAAAGTGGTTCATTTCACTTTGGATATTTGGATTTGAAATTGATCCAGTTCAATGTCAGAGACCCAGGGGATTCTAGAGCAGTGCGGAGAATGTTGTACACTGTAAAAAATTTTAGTTGTTTTAACTAATTACTAATAAGTAACTGGTTCCACATACTTTTTTTTCAGTTTCCTCAACTTTTCAGTCCAAGTGTTACCGTAGCCATTTCCTGCAGTCAAATGACCTAGTGGCCTCATGGGTGAATGTTATTAATATCTTTCAGAATTTCATAATTAATTAACATTCTTTTAAAAAACAAGCCGGAAATCTGGTGTTTCAATGTCAGACGGTTTTGTTATAGTTCAGTCTTCTGTGATGTACAGTGGGGAGAACAAGTATTTGATACACTGCCGATTTTGCAGGTTTTCCTACTTACAAAGCATGTAGAGGTCTGTAATTTTTATCATAGGTACACTTCAACTGTGAGAGACGGAATCTAAAACAAAAATCCAGAAAAACACATTGTATGATTTTTAAGTAATTAATTTGCATTTTATTGCATGACATAAGTATTTGATCACCTACCAACCAGTAAGAATTCCGGCTCTCACAGACCTGTTAGTTTTTCTTTAAGAAGCCCTCCTGTTCTCCACTCATTACCTGTATTAACTGCACCTGTTTGAACTCGTTACCTGTATAAAAGACACCTGTCCACACACTCAATCAAACAGACTCCAACCTCTCCACAATGGCCAAGACCAGAGAGCTGTGTAAGGACATCAGGGATAAAATTGTAGACCTGCACAAGGCTGGGATGGGCTACAGGACAATAGGCAAGCAGCTTGGTGAGAAGGCAACAACTGTTGGCGCAATTATTAGAAAATGGAAGAAGTTCAAGATGACGGTCAATCACCCTCGGTCTGGGGTTCCATGCAAGTTCTCACCTCGTGGGGCATCAATGATCATGAGGAAGGTGAGGGATCAGCCCAGAACTACACGGCAGGACCTGGTCAATGACCTGAAGAGAGCTGGGACCACAGTCTCAAAGAAAACCATTAGTAACACACTACGCCGTCATGGATTAAAATCCTGCAACGCATGCAAGGTCCCCCTGCTTAAGCCAGTGCATGTCCAGGCCCGTCTGAAGTTTGCCAATGACCATCTGGATGATCCAGAGGAGGAATGGGAGAAGGTCATGTGGTCTGATGAGACAAAAATAGAGCTTTTTGGTCTAAACTCCACTCGCCGTGTTTGGAGAAAGAAGAAGGATGAGTACAACCCCAAGAAACCATCCCAACCGTGAAGCATGGAGGTGGAAACATCATTCTTTGGGGATGCTTTTCTGCAAAGGGGACAGGACGACTGCACCGTATTGAGGGGAGGATGGATGGGGCCATGTATCGCGAGATCTTGGCCAACAACCTCCTTCCCTCAGTAAGAGCATTGAAGATGGGTCGTGGCTGGGTCTTCCAGCATGACAACGACCCGAAACACACAGCCAGGGCAACTAAGGAGTGGCTCCGTAAGAAGCATCTCAAGGTCCTGGAGTGGCCTAGCCAGTCTCCAGACCTGAACCCAATAGAAAATCTTTGGAGGGAGCTGAAAGTCCGTATTGCCCAGCGACATCCCCGAAACCTGAAGGATCTGGAGAAGGTCTGTATGGAGGAGTGGGCCAAAATCCCTGCTGCAATGTGTGCAAACCTGGTCAAGACCTACAGGAAACGTATGATCTCTGTAATTGCAAACAAAGGTTTCTGTACCAAATATTAAGTTCTGCTTTTCTGATGTATCAAATACTTATGTCATGCAATAAAATGCAAATTAATTACTTAAAAATCATACAATGTGATTTTCTGGATTTTTGTTTTAGATTCCGTCTCTCACAGTTTAAGTGTACCTATGATAAAAAGTGACAGACCTCTACATGCTTTGTAAGTAGGAAAACCTGCAAAATCGGCAGTGTATCAAATTCTTGTTCTCCCCACTGTATAAGTTACTAGACCCGGTCTCAGATATGGCATACTCTGGAGGTCCCTTCGCTCTCCACTGAGTTAGGTAGATCTGCATTTAGTTTTTTTGCACCTTACTTGTGGAATGTGCAATATTGGGATGCAAACTCAAAATGTAATACATTATAACTCAACATCTGAAATGTTATAACCGTCTTCTTTTTTTTAAAGCCCATAACCATGTGTGTGAGGTGTATACTTTTGTTTCAAAGTAGATTTGTTGAAGTTTGTTCTGAAGTGTCTGTCCTATATCTGAGAGGTATAAGAAAGATCACATAAAACATTTTAACCCCTTATTTTTGGCGCTAAACAGTCTCCATATATATTTCTGTATTTTGAAAGTTACATGTCTTAAAAACTTGATTCGGGTGGGATTAGTTTTACTGGGGGTGGTCGGGTAATGTAATTATGTGCACGCACACAAAACACCACATTTGTAATTTTAGTCCCATCTGAATCTGCCATGGCAGTAATTTTTACATGGCAGGAGGGTAACAATTCCAGACAGAATAACCTACTGTTTGGGGGCGAACTCCAAGGTCCTCTGAAAATACTGGTCCCGTGAGAATCGACATACCTGTGTTTTGAGAGAAATGTCTGAGTTTGACAGGAAAACAATAACTGATTTGATCAATTTAACTAAGTGCTGCCCAAAGCCTATGAAGGGCCTATTTGTATCACCTTTCACAGTTAATGCTTTTATATGTATGTTTTGTGCATATTAATTGAATATTGCCAAATGCATCAGTAAAAAATATTTTGACTATTTAATGTAAACCTTGCGGTTAATAAATGGCAAAGCAGCATACAACTGACCTAAACCTTCGGAAATGATAAATTCACTTTATCATCCATAGCCTTAAATCGCATCTCAAGTACAAGTGCACTGTCTAGCTCACATCTGAAGGTTAGGTGGCATTTAGGACGTCTATTGCGAATCGCTAAAATATCCTAATGATTATGATCACACTTCCTCAATTCAAATAGTAGGGTTTGGTATGGTTTAGAAACTTGGGAACCAAGCTCGAGTTATCAGTGTAGCCCTGTTATCGCCTGAAATATCTTCACTCCTAGAAAAAACCTCCAGGCTTCCGTCATAACTGTCAATTTAATGAAAAAAAATCAAGAATTACAGGGGGGAGTTTGGAAAAACGAATCTTGTCCAACTCATCCTCTGGAATAACGGACATTCTGTGGTAATAATTACATAATCAACGTTCTCTAATAATACTAGTCCCGTGCGAATAGGGTTTATGTCAACAATGGATTAATGAAACAAATACCAAAATATAGTTTTTGGGTGGAGTTTTCCTTTAAATTCAGGTAACACTTTGACCAAAAGTTGAGTAAACCAAAAAAAGGCTGAGGAACCAGTTACTTAATAATATTGAGTTAAAACAACTAGATTTATTTTTATTTTTACATTGTAATCTATTGCCCTGAGCTCGTGTTCAACACACACACATACATAAAGTAACCTACATATCCATCTGTCTCAGTTACTGGTGATAGGAGAGGGCTCATCTCTCATCTTCCTCTATGCTTCCTATAGAATTAGGGTACTGCCCATCCCCCTGTCTCTGACACTTTCAAAGGGGTGAAGGAGAGAGAGGCTTGTCAACGTTACTACCCCTTACTAGGTCCCTGACCAATAAACTGTCACCAGCTGGGACACCAGCCCCACCCCCTCCCTACCCCCACCCATTCAGTGTCTCCAGTGACAAATTGGAGGTTGAGAGGCTGAGGCTGGCCTTCTTGAGTTACCCAACCCCCATAGCCCTTATAGACCCAGTCATAAAATACATGTTGCAGTAATAGCATAGCGCATGCAGGTATATGGGGTGTTTTTGTCTTGTATTCTAGCTCTTTCTTAGAGACTCTGCAGTAGACCAGTACTGCTGATGTAAGTCTCACTGCCAAGTGCCACACAAGTTAATGACCCAGCTGATGTTCAGCCAAAATCAAGTCAGCGCTCTCCTTGCATTTATTCATTTGGGTAAAAGGCTTCAGTGCAAGTGAATACAAAATATTTGTCATATTGACTGTGCAGTAAGCTATGTGTGTATAGTTTGACATTGATGGAAAAGGCATAACAAGTTTGTTTTGTTTGTTTACACAAAAAATTATGCAACTGCATGAAAGAATGTCAAGGATTGATTTGTGTATTCCCCCTCGCCATACAGAGCGAGCTGAATATGATTTTGAAATATGTCACAGGCACTGCTTGTTTTCAACAATTCTAACTCACTCCCAGCTGTAATCAGATTCTCTGTGATCAGAGCTTTAAGTGCGCGAGCGTTGTAGCCTATTCTTCAGTCACAGCAGAGCAGCATTGACAGAGAGAAGGGAAGTGGCAGAAACAAGAAACAGACCATCTCTGACAAAATAGCGGCAGTGGCTGGCAAGGGAGAGCTTGTGCTGCTGCAGCGCAAGCCCAGAAGCACACACACACACACACACACACACACGCACACTTCGGGAAACGTCATTTGAATAGACTCGACTGGGCACTGACTCTACTTCACGCTGCAAGCGAGCAGCCGCACAGGACGTATGGGGGACAGTACCTAGATTGTAAGGCCGGACAGAAACTCAAGGTTTCGGCCTGGAACGTTGACAGTGCAGCCACGGTCTCCACTGAATGGTAAATAGACCCAAGAAATGTGACAGCAAGAACGGGTTGTGAATAAGACTGGAACATGGCTTCTTCTCCTGTCCCAATCACTCCAGCATCGATTGAAGGAGCGACACCGTCACCTACTGGGAATGAAGAGCCCACCCCCACCACTCGTCAGGTGGGTTGGATACATGTACTACCGATTTAGCTCTACATTGTTGCAAGAAACATTGTTATTTAAATGTATCCTCGTGGTTGATGTGGAATAGCTCACAGATACTTTGGCTTGCCAAACGTCCGAGGATGGTAGCGTGAAGACGTTCCCCTGGTTACCAAATCCTCAAGGTGCTCGGCTTGAGCACAGTCGAAAACAAAGTTGTCCTACAGTTTATTTGTTGCAATATTAGTGTTTAGTGTCAGTGGTTGTTAGCGGCTACACTGTACAATGTACTCCCTCCTCGACTAAGGAATTTGTTCATTGTGATTTGTTGGATTCTGCAAGTAGGGTAGCCTATGCATTTCATTGAAGATTCATCACATCCATAACAGACAAACGATCCAAAATGCATGTTTTCCATGGACAGTGTGCATTGTTGTTTACACATGACATTTGGACAGTGAATTTGTTTAGGCTTAGGTTTAGAGTCTGGTAAACAGGTGTATCATGGTATCAATGTCACTGGTTCTAAAGAGGATTTGCTGGCAATTTGCCGTGGCGTCAACTAGATTGAGCGGCCAAACCGCGGGACGATTTTTTTTTGAGCAGATGGTCAGGGGGCCGGAACATAATTACAAATAATTTATAAACAGCAAATTCACCGCAGGAAGCACAAACTATGCTAGCACAGGCTATATCTATATCATGCAAACCAATCGGCATTTACTCTTATTTGCGTCGGCTCTTTAGATGTAGCCTATAAATGACAACCTTTTTTATTTTGCATTGCGGTCACCTGTTTTGCATCTAGGTAAACCAACACATTGTAGGGCTGGAATAGGCAACCGTATGTTTCTGCGTTCTTTTGTAACTGTCTGCCCTGCAGCCCTACGTTCTGACCATAGACTGTAAAACAAGTAGACGTCATTAGAAGGGTGGTAACCTTTGAACTTATCACAGCTCACCCCAAAGTGTCAGTGATCACCACTAGTTATACGATTTAGAATGATTACAGTACAATTTTACAGGACTAGGCCTGTGTATTATCATGACATGCTAAATTGGAGAGGTTGTGTAAAAGCAGTCATGGCATGAAACATTGATGTCATGTGCCCTGGGAGCCAGAGGTTTGGGCTGAGGGCTGGGCGGAGGGCTTTGCAGAAATGCATCTGGTTTTAGTTGCCTTTTAACATGGTCTGTTATTTGGAACAACATTTTAAAGGTACAGTATAGTGGAATGACATGCAATGACAACAATGCAAATAAGAGGCGTGGCCATTTATTGATACAACTATTATATCACATTTTCAGTTCAGTGGGCCTGTATTCTATCCAAGAAATTCATACAGAAACTCTAGACCTTTTGTGTACAAGTTAATTGCTGCCTATGGGTGTGTGGTTCTCAAAGATAGTTTGAAAATAGGATTTTGTGGACAAACATGACACAAAATCACTGAGCCTAAATCCTGTAAATATGATGGATAAAAGAATATGAATCATCTCTGCTTTCTATCATTAGGTCTATGTGAGCCTGCCTGCTGTATAGGACAGTGTGGTGCTGGTGCACAGAGAGAGAGTGAGCTGGCACAGTGTCACCCAGGGGGCAGGCACAGTTGTCCAGCACCATGGCAGCAGATTGTTTGGCAGAGCTGTCTGTCGAGAATATGGCAGTGGGATTACGCACCAGCACACACACAAGCACACACACACACACACACACACACACCCTCAGACACACACATTTAGAAATACTATAAGACTGTTCTTATTACTTTATTGTAATGAGAGTACCTATACCAAGGGACCTATGGTAGGTCATTTAACTTTATGAGTAGGATAGTCTGACAGGGGATGGGATGGGCGGAAGTGTGAGGTAAAAGGCCATTTGTCACCAGATCTGTTCACGTGGAGGACATCTGCCACACTTTCCGGCTCGGTTAAGGCCAGATTGTGACAAAATCAGGACTGGCAACAGTGACGTGTGACGTGTGTGCATGCACATGTGTGTGACGTATGTGTGGCGTGTGGGAGAGAGAGAAAGAGACAGAAAGATACAACAAGGGGAAAGAGAGGAGGCAAGGGCGAGGGGGCGACAGCGAGATAGATATCTTATGATGAGTGTGGTAATATCATTGTGTTGGTAATGCTGGATCAATTATTTTAGAAAAGAAGGCGGTTGTTTTGCAGTGGTCGCCATAGCAGCCAATCTGATTCTATTTCCTCAGTGGCTAATTGATGAGGAGAATGGGAAGGAGAGAAAGGCATACATGATTGATAAGGAGGGCTGGAGAGAAATGAGAAAGGGAAGGGGGAGAGAGAAGTGATGGATGAGAATGGATAGGGGGAGGGATGGAGATAGAGAGGGAGAGAGAGAGACCGTCAGGTTGAGGGTACAGCCCTGTCTGTATCTCATCTCAATGACTTTTGAAATGATGTCATTGAAATCGCCTAGTCGATTCATGCTTTTAGCGGAAAGCAGATCCCACCACCAGTCACCACCCCATGCAACCACCAGGGACACAAGAGAACAGTCATTGCATGGTCTCTATGTCCCATCCCACCCAGCCACAGTCTTTACCTATGACTGCTACATAGACTGCCATGTGGAAAATATATACTACTTCTGAATATATTTCTTCCCATGCATTATTTAACATGTAATAAATACATAACATGTAGGCAATCAGTTATGGAACATCAGCTGTATTTGCAAGATCTCCTGTTGCCCAAAACTGAGAGAACACGGAATAGCATTGGTGTATGCCATAACATAACAGTCATTAAGATCTGTTTTTGGATCAGAGTTAGGGTCAATTCCATTTCAATTCCTGTCAGTCTAATTGTACAAGTTCTTTTCATAATACGAATAGAAACCGACTCTTCTACAGATGGAGTTCAGCCCAATAATGATCAGAATAACTATTTTGTCCGAGAGTTTTTGAGTGCAGACAGACAGGTGTGGTACAGACAGAAGAACAGTGCTGCTGTGTGTCAGGTTAACTTAGTGAATCCACTTTCTGTTCTCCTCTCTCTCTCTCTCTCTCTCTCTCTCTCTCTCTCTCTCTCTCTCTCTCTCTCTCTCTCTCTCTCTCTCTCTCTCTCTCTCTCTCTCTCTCTCTCTCTCTCTCTTTTTTCTTCTGACCGCCATTACTTCCACCGTGAAACCACAAAGGGCACGAGCGGTCTGAGGCTATGTGTACCCGTGTGTGTGTGTTTGTGTGGGCGTGTGTGTTCAGTGGACTCCACATACGTGTGCACAGTGGACCCCATACCCATTCTACGAGTGTGTGTTTATTTGTCTGTGTTTGTGTGTATATTTTATCAGTGTGTGTGGCCATACTTTCTGACTGAGACATTTTTCAGTCTGTGTTTTTGGTCTCCAGCTTGCCTAATGCAGCGTATCCAAGGAGACGTGAGGGAGAGTGCATCGTATGCAATGGTTGCGTGTTTTGGCCATATTTCGGGAGATTTAGTGAGTCCAGATTCAGGTTAAAGTGTTTTGCTCAAGGGTTAATTCTCTCTACTGCAGCAGGAGCCCTGTATGCTCCCTCCTGTGTCTCTCCAATCTGTGGATATGACTAAGCATTTTATTCTGAGTTTAGCAGTTGCCAAGGCTCAAGACGAAGTATGGTGCATGGCACGGTAATAAGGTGTAAATTACAATGTGCGTACATTTTGTCCTTTGGTCTTAGTTAGCATCTTTGCTGTGTCATCCTCATCAGAATACTGGCTATATATCACCAGATGTATAGCAAAAATGCTTTGATTGTCCCTTGTCCTATGACATCATGTTAATGCGCCTCGATTAGCTTAAAAGTTACCAAAATGGGGCAGACATTAGCATAGGGTGTGACAGGTTTGATGGAGATGACACATACTCACTCATCATATCATGTGTGGTATATACCCCTGCTGAGTGTTAGAGTACCCAGCTTTACACATGTCTCATGGGGCGTGGTGGTGTTATTACTACTAAAGCCCTGGTTATGAACACACAGTGAGAGCTGCCCATTCATATAGTATGAGGGAGCACTCTCCATTTTGTCAATACCATTGAGTATGCCACTGATGGCAAAGAGCAATAGGTGGGTATCGATTTCATTCATTCATTGGTTCGTTCATTCATTCATCCATCCATCCATCCATCCATCCATTCATTCATTCCTCTATTTCTCTCCATCTCTCCCTCACTCTCTCCTTATTACTGTGGGTCTCCTATTCTAGGACATGACCAATTGTCTGTAAAGTATGAAATGGGCATGATGACTGAAACTGACCAGATGAAAAGATCAAAGAGAGAGCGGGAGACAGACAGCAACAGAGGGTCAGTTAGGACAACGTCAGTGCAATGTTATTTCTAGGTGGGGCTCCAAAGGCACCCAAAGCAACATCCAGGACCGCTGGCACCAATATTTAAATTGAAACCAATAGGCTCTATGCACGCATCACTTCCGCATTGGCTTAAGGAAGCTTGGGCATTTCCGGTTACCGGAAAAAAACATTAGACAGTGACAGTAGACCGTTATGATGGCAGAGATGAAGTTTACAAGGTGTTTGCTGGAGTTGCCTAAAGTATCTGTTAATGATATACGGAGGGTCGTCCGGACATCCAGTACGACACCACGTAGCAAACTGGATAAAGGCTTCAAATTTTACGTTTCTTCTTTTCTTTGCAACTTTGAAGGTAATATGCTAACACTAGCTAGCCTGAGCTAGAAGCCTTGCTTTGGTGTTTTAAGTCATGACTCCGTCCTGCTTCAGGTTAATCATGCTTTAAATAAAGTTTAATCATGTGTATATACCTCTCACTTCATGTGTTTGTACTTTTATGAAAGTATCAGGTAAAAACAGGGCTACAAATGAGATCTCTGTGAGAGCCCACTGCTACCGCTCAATGAAGAAACTAAAGCCACCACACCAGCTGAGAGTAGGACTAGATTAAGTGACACGTTCAAAGTTCTGTTGAACTTGGTCAAGGTTCAGTTCAACACGTTTTACTCGTTTAATGTTACCACAGCTTTGATTGCCATTGCTAAGAGAACACTTTAGAACTTTAGTGGTTTTCACGATAGCTGAACAGTGGTAGCCTAATACAGACCAGGGTAGCTGAGTGGGAATTGCCATGCTTTGTTGTTGGGTCAATATATGTAAACAATAATGAGATTACTACTTTTTCCTGACTTGATGACTGCAATGACAGTAACATATTCCACTCAGCTATTCTTCAAACTGCTGATGTTCTACTCAAAAACTGTCCTGTCATCTTTACTTCTTTCCTTATAAACATATGGCCCAACTTCCTTGCTTTTGTACTTGATGTTTCTACTTTTCAAGAGGAATTAGGAGCAAAACCTTCACTCTACTGTTGTTATTGGTACTAGGCTACAATGTTGCACCACACACCTACTGCTCTGCCAATACTGTTTGAAGGTAGGTAAATGGCACAAGACAATAGATAAGTGGTGGGATACAGTATAGCCAAGTGGTGCAAGACAGTAGGAAAGTGATGCAGAAAGCACAAAAGTGACACGAGACAGTAGATACGTTGCTTACACCAGTAAAAAGTAGAAAGAACAAGTTTTGCTCCTACTCCTGCTGCTGTAGACCCTCGTCTTTCAAAACCCATTAAATTATGCTTCTGTGTATTTCAGATGACATTGCGTGATTCACAGCCAGTTGTGCTTGTTAAAAGCTACTGTTCCTGTGTGGCTGGGTGTGGGATATGCAATCATTTGGTTGCATTACTATATCAGACTGTTGACTCGTCGAATGTTAATCACCCACCGTTTATGTAATTCACTGTCTTTGGGAAAAGTAAAAAAACTAACAGAAGAATTGCATCTGGCAGACACTGTACATTGCAGCACACAGCAGTGACGGCTGGAAGAGCTGTCATCCCGTTTTTGAAAGGACCCTTTCGTACGTTTACACGTCATCGTGTTATAAGTCAAGACGAAGTATTACAAGTAAAACATGAACATAAACATTAAGATAAACAACAACAACGACGAAAATTAACCGTTTCGGATGTTTTTGACGGCAAGCATTCAATGCTAGCATACGGTAGCACAGCATTCTACGATAACCGGAGGTTTACATCCATCCTGAGATTTAACCGGAAATACGTCATGCTCGCCTGTGCATATCGCCTATTGAAGCCTAACTATTTTAGGTAGGGGAAACACTGGACCAAAGTAAAACATCTGATCAATGAATGAAAATAATCAAATAATATTGGCCTATAACACAGTACAGTACTGTACAGTACAGTAGACTGGGGTAAACCCCAGGTCAGACAACAGGATGAAGATGATGATGATTATGATGATGACCGTTAGGGGTGAAGGAGAGGTCTTATGTGCGTTTCCTCTATGAGGCACATTCACTTCACATTCACTAGATCACTGTCTGCTGCTTGCTCCTACCCTGTTCTCCCACTCATGGATTCACTCAGAGACCTGTGGGTTACAGCTAATAGCATATTTGTATTGGTGTGGGATCAAAGTTATTTAACCCACCCCTAAGGCACAGTGTTCCAAACATCTTTCACATTCGTAGAATGCCTTTGCTCTGCCCCCTCTTGAGAGCTGACGGGTTGAGTGTGTGCATGTGTGTGTACGTGGAGAACGGTGCGGTATGTTAAGGGGAGTTCAATGTTACGGAACGCCTAACAGCGATCGATAGCATCGGGTGGGAACCGGAGGCCCTTGTTGCCGTGTGTGTGTGTGTGTGTGTGTGTGTGTGTGCGTGTCTGTCTGTGTGTGTGTGTGTCTATGTGGAATGGTGCCTGAATGGCTGCCTGTGTGCATGTGGCCCCTGTGAAGCCCCCTATGGGACAAAGACAGTGCTTGTGTTTATGGCTGAGAGGCGTGCCCCCCGGTGGTTTGTCTCTTTCCCAATAAAATACAATCAGGCGTTTGATCGGACAGCTCTTTCTTCTTAAGTCTCTCCAGGTTTTTTGTCTGACCTCGAAGACATTCTTCTGGGGCTTTCTGGACGGCTGACAGCTTGGGTTTAGCCACCAGTGACTGGCGTTTCTAGACTCATAGAGAGGCAGAGAAAAAGGCTGGAGTGGAGGAAGAGGGCTTTACCGTCCAGCTCTGTCTCTCTGGTCAGCCAGTCTCTTAGCCCCTCTTAACCTACTCAGAGGTCTAACCCCAGACTCTTATGTACTTCAAATGTAATTTCAAAAGTAAGTTGTGGAGTTAATACTTTTCTGGGGATTTAGTTTGATTTAGCTTAGAAGAACAGGCATCAAGTGCTCTTTGTGTTGACTATCTACATGAATGGAATCAAAGCAGTTTTCATTGAAAGTCATATCGTAACGTTTGTGTGGCTTAACACCAGAAAAGGCTTCAAAGGAGTTTTGCAAAAGTAGAACCTTTCAGTAATCAAACACTCATTAAACACATTAAACCTTCAAGTCTGTAAATTAAAGAAGTAAATCTTAGCAATTATTACTTCTAACACTATAATCAGTATTACAGTAAAGTAGCTCAAAGGCTGCATGCTCTGCTTTGGTTACCCTGAACAACAAGGTGCTAAAAACAGCCCCAGGTCAGTGCAGCAGCTAAATTAGGCCTGAAATGCCATGTGCTGTAAGATCTTGCTAATAGGGCTGGGACGATACCAGTATCGCAATATTTTTTCCATAGCAAAAATGTAAACACGAAGCAGACCAAACACTTTGGTCCTTTAAACATCTGCTGTTTGTAACATATTGTGTGCTATAGGTTGGAAAATAAATAAATGTTACTCTGGATGACAACATAATAATGTTTATTTCCAACATTAGGGCTGTTTTTCTCTTTTTGTTTTGTTTCCTTGCCACGATACTAACGAGTATCGCGATACTGGTATCGTCCCAGCCCTACTTGCTAGGGTCATTATCATTACAATATAATAAGTGGTCTTGATTATGACTTTGTGAAGTGTGTGTGGGGAAACAGAAGTGTGTGTGTTTACAGTATCAGTGCTAAGACTCCATTGGAATCACTCAAAGGTCACACTATCTCACGCTCTTAGCTCTGCAAGTCCTGGTAGACCTTAATAACCCATACCAGACATCAGAGGAATTTAGCTGCTTTTAAACATATTTTGAACAGCTAAATCAGGCCTCTGTTAAAAAGTGGCCTGCAGGAATCTGGGCCATCAGTGGGAAGTGGTCATCCATCCCTGTTTCCTATACAATGCCCTTTGAGGCCTGGGGTGAACAGACAGCAGACGCTCAAGGTTTAAGGTCTTAGGTACTGCAGACTTCTGGTAATGTATCAGGTAGGGTGTGTCCTCCTAGCAAAAATATCAGTTCCATGTTCACTGATATGCTGTACTGTTTTTGGATCCGCAGCAGCACTTTTTACTATATAGGGCAGTTCTTAGAGAAAATGAGTCTAAATAAGTATTGGTCTAGCTTCCTATGCTAATGAGCTAGTAGGAACCCATTGACAGCAACATGGAGTCTTTCAGAGGTTTTTGCAAGTGAGAAAAGCAACAACAAAACCAACCTGCAGTGCTCTTTACAAAATAGTTGATTGATCGCCCGGAAATTCCACATGCTGTAAGAGCTGGCAAGGGCCCTTATCATAACAGACTCCAGCAAGTGGACATGATTATGACTTTGTGAAGTATGTGTGTGGAAAACAGAAGTGTGTGTGTGTTTGTGTGTGCCTGTGTGTGTGTGTGCCTGTGTGTGTGTATGCCTGTGTGTGTGTTTACAGTGTCAGTGCTAAGACCACCTTGGCATCACTCAAAGGTCATACACACACTCTCTCATGCTCTTAGCTCTGCCAGTCCTGGCGCTGGCAGTCCTTGATAAGTGCTCTTTCAGAACTACAATCTTTTTTGCCTTTCCAGAAAGCCTTTGTTGAACTGAAAGTGGTACTTAATGCAGGTTAAACTAAGTATATGTTACTTACCAAACAGCTTAAATGTATCTGATGATTTATGCATATGTACGTTGGATGGTGCCCACATTGGTCATGTCCCCGCTTATAAATACTTTATCTGGGTATCTGGATTGACGAAAATCAATCTGTCATAAAGCATATTGATGAGTTAGTTAAAAAGTAAAATGGGCTTCTGTATAGGAATAGACCATGACTTTCGTTAAATAGCAGAAAACAAATCATTCAGTCGACATTCATACAAGTGATAGATTATGGTTATATAATCTATATGAATGCTGCCGCTGTATTGAAACCATTGGACGCAGTTTATCACATCGCACTGCGCTTTATTACAGGCGACAGATTCAGTACACATCACTGCTTACTGTATCAGAAAGTAGGTTGTCCCTTCTTGAAGTCTCGTAGATCGATTTATTGCACTATTTTTGTTTATAAAGCCCTCTTGCACAAACTTCCACCATATCTTCATTGTTAACCTACAGACATACAGTAGGGAGAACAAGTATTTGATACACTGCCGATTTTGCAGGTTTTCCTACTTACAAAGCATGTAGAGGTCTGTAATTTTTATCATAGGTACACTTCAACTGTGAGAGACGGAATCTAAAACAAAAATCCAGAAAATCACATTGAATGATTTTTAAGTAATTAATTTGCATTTTATTGCATGACATAAGTTTTTGATACATCAGAAAAGCAGAACTTAATATTGGTACAGAAACCTTTGTTTGCAATTACAGAGATCATACGTTTCCTGTAGGTCTTGACCAGGTTTGCACACACTGCAGCAGGGATTTTGGCCCACTCCTCCATACAGACCTTCTCCAGATCCTTCAGGTTTCGGGGCTGTCACTGGGCAATACGGACTTTCAGCTCCCTCCAAATATTTTCTATTGGGTTCAGGTCTGGAGACTGGCTAGGCCACTCCAGAACCTTGAGATGCTTCTTACGGAGCCACTCCTTAGTTGCCCTGGCTGTGTGTTTCGGGTCGTTGTCATGCTGGAAGACCCAGCCACGACCCATCTTCAATGCTCTTACTGAGGGAAGGAGGTTGTTGGCCAAGATCTCGCGATACATGGCCCCATCCATCCTCCCCTCAATACGGTGCAGTCGTCCTGTCCCCTTTGCAGAAAAGCATCCCCAAAGAATGATGTTTCCACCTCCATGCTTCACGATTGGGATGGTGTTCTTGGGGTTGTACTCATCCTTCTTCTTCCTCCAAACATGGCGAGTGGAGTTTAGACCAAAAAGCTCTATTTTTGTCTCATCAGACCACATGACCTTCTCCCATTCCTCCTCTGGATCATCCAGATGGTCATTGGCAAACTTCAGACAGGCCTGGACATGCGCTGGCTTGAGCAGGGGGACCTTGCGTGCGCTGCAGGATTTTAATCCATGACGGCATAGTGTGTTACTAATGGTTTTCTTTGAGACTGTGGTCCCAGCTCTCTTCAGGTCATTGACCAGGTCCTGCCGTGTAGTTCTGGGCTGATCTCTCACCTTCCTCATGATCATTGATGCCCCACGAGGTGAGATCTTGCATGGAGCCCCAGACCGAGGGAGATTGACCGTCATCTTGAACTTCTTCCATTTTCTAATAATTGTGCCAACAGTTGTTGCCTTCTCACCAAGCTGCTTGCCTATTGTCCTGTAGCCCATCCCAGCCTTGTGCAGGTCTACAATTTTATCCCTGATGTCCTTACCCAGCTCTCTGGTCTTGGCCATTGTGGAGAGGTTGGAGTCTGTTTGATTGAGTGTGTGGACAGGTGTCTTTTATACAGGTAACGAGTTCAAACAGGTGCAGTTAATACAGGTAATGAGTGGAGAACAAGAGGGCTTCTTAAAGAAAAACTAACAGGTCTGTGAGAGCCGGAATTCTTACTGATTGGTAGGTGATCAAATACTTATGTCATGCAATAAAATGCAAATGAATTACTTAAAAATCATACAATGGGATTTTCTGGATTTTTGTTTTAGATTCCGTCTCTCACATTTGAAGTGTACCTATGATAAAAATTACAGACCTCTACATGCTTTGTAAGTAGGAAAACCTGCAAAATCGGCAGTGTATCAAATACTTGTTCTCCCCACTGAATGAGTTACTAGACCCGGTCTCAGATATGGCGTACTCTGGAGGTCCCTTCGCTCTCTACTGAGTTAGGTAGATCTGCATTTAGTTTTTTTGCACCTTACTTGTGGAATGATCTCCAGAACTCTCTAAAGGTGTAAGGTGCCGTTAGGGCAGTTCAGACAGCTGGTTGATTACCTTTTTCCTGAGGAATGTGTTTGTTTTTCATTATATTTTTTTGTAAGTTACTTTTCTTAAATTGAGTGTGTTTTTAATTGCGTTGGTATTGTAAATATAGTGAATTTGTATGATTGTGTGAAGGGCTCCCTTGTAAAGAGGCCTGTGTCTCAATGGAATTTCCCTGTCTATAGAAAGGTTTTTTTTATTTTATTTTAAAATACATACCAGACACCAGAAGAATTTGGCTGCTTTTAAATATACGTTATTTTCTTTGGAGTGGCCAATAAACCATACAATTACATTTCAGTAAACCGTTTTTGGAATGTCACCTACAGTTTATTTCATTTTTATCGTAAAGCTCAAGTACGGGCTGTGCTTTTCCATTGTATCATTATCCATTATCTCCTGCTGCAGTACAGCTAATCTATCCAAACCTATTCTGCTGACCTTCCCAATCACAGGAGCAGGTGCACAGCATGCCTTTGTGCCTTTGAATAGCAACACGGCCACACATGCACGTGCAGGAAAGCACTTGCACACAGGCATGCACACACACACACACACACACACACACACACACACCCCTCCCTGTATTAAGGCATTATTTACGGCCCTCCTGGATATCAGCGAGGGGTAATGGACGTGTGGCGGACCTTGAAGTGAAGGTTATGGGCCCGAGTGGGAATGACCAATGTGTTTGAGCATCTATTATAAGAGGTTCTCTATCTGCTCTCTGGAGCATGAAGGGGTCCAGGGATCTCAGCTGGGTAGGCACTACGCAGTGCACACTAGCAAAGGGTGCTCAATCCAGTGTACTCATGCAGTCATTTTCATATGGTGTCCATTCCCCGGCTCTTGTTATGGATAGATTAACCCCTGTAGCACACACACACACACACACACACACACACACACACACACACACACACACACACACACACACACACACACACACACACACACACACACACACCTCCCACACACACACCCATTCCATTACTTCGTTGATGAAGTGGTGATAGGATCCCATATCTGGAGCTTGGCCAAGGTGACTGGGAATTAGCCTGACAACTTACACTAAATTATTCCACTGCTCTGTCGTTCGCTACATACTTTAGTCTGAGACTGCCATCATTTAAGTCGTTTGTGGTGGCGAGCGGCACAAGGAGCGTTATACAAAACAAAGTCATCAGCGATTGGATCGTCTCTAACCAATCAGAGTATCAAAGCCAATGAGGAATTTTCTAACCGCCGCTTTACCCACGTGTGTTCTGGCTCTGCCCCAACTAGAGTTCGGCGGTATCCAGATTTTCATACCTTCATACCGTTTCTGTACTATACCGGGGTATACGGTATTACCGAATGTGCACACAAGGGGCACAATATACACTATCAGTCAAAAGTTTGGACACACCTACTCATTCAAGGGTTTTTCTTTATTTTTACTATTTTTTACATTGTAGAATAATAGTGAAGACATCAAAACTATGAAATAACACATCTGGAATCATGTAGTAACCAAAAAAGTGTTAAACAAATCAAAATTTATTTTATATTTGAGATTCTTCAAATAGCCACCCTTTGCCTTGATGACAGCTTTGCACACTGTTTCGAAATACCCCGGTACATGGTATAAACCACGCCGGTCCGAGTGTCTGTGTGTTTTCGCTCCTCTCTTGTACTTGATTAATGAATTAAGGTTAATAATTAGTAAGGAACTCCCCTCACCTGGTTGTCTAGGTCTTAACCAAAAACCATCAGACACATGGCCCTCCATGGAGTTTGACACCCCTGGTATAAACGGTATATCGCCCAAGCCTAGCCCCAACCCATTGGTTTCTGGACCAATCAGACGGCCCCAAATGTCTTCGCGTTGGGGAGGTACTCAGATCCAGAGTCATTGCGGAGAAGAACCTAACGTCCGTGGGTAGCCAGGCAAACTGGGAGTATGCTCTGGGATGTGTGTGCAGGAAGGATTACATTTCTCTCCTCCAATGTTTTAAGTTTAAGTGGAATGGATGGAATGCAATGGTTAATGTCCGATTACTCCACAGTTAAAAACAGATTATTTCTGAACTTGGTGGATATATTGTGGTCCTCAATGCGTGTGTGTGTGTGTGTGTGTGCGCGCGAAGCGTGTGTGCGTGTGCGTGCATGTGTTGAGAGTTGTTGACTAAAACTCAAGCCCACTGTTTCCCAATGCTGGCACAGGACACTGTCTTTTGTGTGTTCTACTTCATGAATCTGTTTTAGCGTGGTCTGTGTGACGCACACCACTGTTTTACATCTCAATAGCTGCTTTACAGCCTTTGTTATCTGAATCTAAAGTCCTTTGAGGGAAACAGGTTTTGAGACTTTTCAGATGAAAGTTGGTGCCGTTTCTTTACCCCGGAATACTTACAATAAGTAGGCCTACATGTTGGCATACTGTTGTCTTAGTGGAAATTAGATGCCATGGGCTGTAGTAGTATACCCAGCAAACTGGGAACATTCCCAGGACATTAGCTTTAAGTAAGTTCTAGTTACACTCTTTAAAAAAAAGATGCCATCTAGAACCTAAAAGGGTTCTTCGGCTGTCCCCATAGGAGAACCATTTTAAGAACCCTTTTTGTTTCCAGGTAGAACCCTTATGGGTTTCATGTAAAACCCTTTCCACAGAGTTTTTTTTTCTAAGAGTGTAGGGTATTATCCAACATTAGGATGATAACATCCCAAAAACATTCAAATAATGTTTTTGATAAGAAAATGTTATATATACTGTATATATATATATATATATATATATATATATATATATATATATATATATATATATTTTTTTTTTTTTAATGTTTTAAATGAAATATGCTTGGAATGTTCTCCTAACATTCACTGAAATGTTGTGCACAATATCTGTAACAACCACCACAGAACATTCCCCTTAGGTTTACAAGTAATGTAATAACAAAATGTGTTCTGGGAACTTTCTTGCAATATCAGATGAATTCTTTATACAAACATTTTTGGGCAACCTAATGAATGTTCTGGGAACGTAACGTTCACATTTTGGTTTCCTGGGTGGTCTCCCTAATACCAGGCTTGTTGTGCACATATATGGCTCTACCTGTGCTGAGCACATGGCTGTTTGCCCTTCCAGTCTCCAAAGTGCTCTTTTGGGTGGTAGTATAATTTCCCCTCAAAATGTTTTTTATACATTTTTTTGTCATTTTGGGTGGTAGTATAATTACCCCCAAAAATGTTTTTGTATACATTTTTTGTCATTGATGTTTGCAACCCACTGCCCGCAAGTCGTTGTCAAGTTCGCCACCCCCCCCATCCCGTCCGTTGGTTGCGCCTGTTGATCTGCCCTGTACGGAGCTCGCACTCGCCCGGTTGCCCCTTTTTTCCCAGTCTGCCCTGTATGGACCGATTGCATGCGCCCGGTATCCAAACACGCATGGCTTGAGAGATGCGGTTTCCGGTCGAGTGTGTGTAGCTAGCTACCTAGTTTAAATATCAACAGTACTTCCACAGCAGCATAACATTTGATTAACACTTGATTTAACCGACATCATCATCAATATTCAGTCTGGTTGGCTGATACTGCAGCAGAGCGAGGCAGAAAGACAGAGAGAGATAAATCACAATCAGTAAAATAAATCAAGTGCACTGCCCTGCCAATGACTCATATGCTCTTACAGTTATACATGTTTTTATAATAATGTTTTAGCCTATATTTTTGTAGTCTTACATTGGTTAATAAATGGCTTAGGGAGTAGGCTAAAGTATTGGTCTTCACCTTTTCTTGCCCAGGCAAACTGGCGACCCAGGGACCCCATCATATGTTAACCCCCCCAAAAAATGAACGTCTTGTCTTATCATCAGGTAAACGATAATGGCAAGGAGAAGTCATCAACATTTTAAAATGAATAGATTTGGTAGATTGTTTTTCATTATTTTGACCTCCCCACATTATAATTGGAAGAGGAAGTATAAACTCTAAGATAGCCTATTAGCTAGAGAAAGGTAACTCCAAACACATTTTCACTAAAAGCAGCTGTTGAGCCGGTTAAACAAAGGTGAGCCATGTGTTGGCAAAAATGTATGTCCAGTTCAAGAAAACTTACCAGCAGCCAGCGACACTTGCCGTGACTCGTACTCACGGGTGCTTTTTTTAAAGCCTATGTCAGATACTCCTGTGAGTGGAATGAGCTCCAATGACTGTAATTTACTCAATATTAGGAGTTGAGAAATACAATTTACATCATTAGACAAATATTCTCCTGTTTGTATGTCATTTAAACTTAGGTTATTCTGTTGAATATTTGTATTTATTCAGAAAGTATTCACACCCCTTTACACAAGCTCACAGAACGGGACCTCTGAGTGCTGAAGAGCGTAGCGCGTAAAAATTGTCTGTCCTCGATAGCAACACTCACTACCGAGTTCCAAACTGCCTCTGGAAGCAACATCAGCACAATAACTGTTCGTCGGGAGCTTCATGAAATTGGTTTCCATGGCCGAACAGCCGCACACAAGCCTAAGATTACGATGCGCAATGTCAAGCGACGGCTGGAGTGGTGTAAAGCTCGCCGCCATTGGACTCTGGAGCAGTGGAAACGTGTTCTCTGGAGTGATGAATCAAGCTTCACCATCCGACAGACAAATCTGGGTTTGTTGGATGCCAGCAGAACGCTCCAATGCATAGTGCCAACTGTACAGTTTGGTGGAAGAGGAATAATGGTCTGGGGCTGTTTTTCATGGTTCGGGCTAGGCCCCTTAGTTCCAGTGAAGGGAAATCTTAACGCTACAGCATACAACGACATGGTTTCAACTTTGTGGCAACAGTTTGAGGAAGGCCCTTTCCTGTTTCAGCATGAGAATGCCCCCGTGCACAAGGCGAGGTCCATACAGAAATGGTTTGTCGAAATAGGTGTGGAAGAACTTGACTGGCCTGCACAGAGCCCTGACCTCAACCCCATCGAACACCTTTGGGATGAATTGGAACGCCGACTAAGAGCCAGGCCTAATCGCCCAACATCAGTGCCTGACCTCACTAATGCTCTTGTGGCTGAATGGAAGCAAGTCCCCGCAGCAATGATCCAACATCTAGTGGAAAGCCTTCCCAGAAGACCAACTCCATATTAATGCCCATGATTTTGGAATGAGATGTTCGACGAGCAGGTGACCACATACATTTCTAGTGTACTTTCTGAAGGTACTGTATATTTTCGCGGACCCCCTGCAGTACCTTGGCGGACCCCAACGGCTACAGAAATGACTTATTTTGTGGGGGATTTACTTACATTTCTCAATCCAATTGATTAATTCATTACTGGTCACAATCAGACCAACTGGGTTTTCCTTCACACACTGAATACAAATTGAATTCTAAATCTATGCCATTAAGCAGACTACCGTGGGGGAGGTCCATCAGCAGACTTGGGCACTGGGGAAGTGCTGACACAGCTACCAAGCCACACAGCTACCCCCAGGAAGAGTCACTGTTTCTGGGTAAGACCCAGCAAATCTACATTTACATTACATTTTAGTCATTTAGCAGACGCTCTTATCCAGAGCGACTTACAGTTAGTGAGTGCATACATAATTTTTTTATTTTTCATACTGGCCCCCCGTGGGAATCGAACCCACAACCCTGGCGTTGCAAACGCCATGCACTATCAACTGAGCTACATCCCTGCCGGCCATTCCCTCCCCTACCCTGGACGACGCTGGGCCAATTGTGCGCCACCCATGAGTCTCCCAGTTGCGGCCGGCTGTGACAGAGCCTGGATTCGAACCAGGATCTCTAGTGGCACGGCTAGCACTGCGATGCAGTGCCTTAGACCACTGCGCCACTCGGGAAATCTACCCCTGGTGAGTAGTACCTGACTGGATAAACTGAGCTGTATTTACTCTAGTCCTAACCGTGGCTATATTTTCAACATACTGCCCTCCATAATCCTGTCTATCTCTATAAAACATTTAGTGGAACATTTTAGTTAATGCTCCATCAAATCACTCTGTACTCAAATCATGTACTCCTTACTACCACTACCCTCACTCGTCAACTCAACTAGGCCTTTCTATGAAAGGAAGATGTGGTTTTCCATGTGAGCTCACATTTACCCTAATTAGATTCCATTAAAACGTCCTCTCAAATGTGTCATAGGGTAGAGGAGACTTGAGACGGACCGTGCTTCTTTCTCCCTCTGCGATCTGGAGTGGCTTGGTCTGTAATCTGATGAAGGGGGACTGCCTGATTAAAAAATAGGTTAGCATTTTGGAGGGTTATGCAATGCTGTATTGGTATTAGCCAACTGTTTTTTTTTCGGAGTGCAGTGCTGGGTTTGTGATAGTGGGGTATTGGGGTACGAATGCTGAGAGGGTATTCTGTACTGCCTGGTTAATGGATTTATAGGAGATGTAATTTGTGTGCCCCCTGCCGATGCTGCTATGCTACATACTTGTTATTAACCCGATGGTAAGGTATCGTTGGTTGAATGAGTGTGTGTGTGTTTATAGGGGTGGTATCAGGCACGGGCTTCTGCGTGCCCATTTACTGCAGCCAGTCGGATCATCTGCTTGAGTCTCTTTCGCTCTGGTTCTCTCCGTTCATCACTCCCTCCTTTCCTCTCTCTTTCTTCCTCTATCCCTGAAGTCTCAGCTTTCAGATCTGCTGCCAGTCAATACCACAACAGGGATACACATATAGGGATAGATACTGTAGCTCTAACATCTGGGTCCAATCTTAACTCGCCTTTATGCAAATAGATTCCAGTTCAACCCAGTACAGGTTAAAGACTAGTTCTTCCGCGAAACGTCCGGTCCTGGATAATTAGTTCTAGCGACTTTTGACGTTAGTTTAGTGTGTTTTGGGTATTTCGTGGCTGTTGAGTGTGACAATACACTCATATTACAGCCATTGTTTTCATCATATCCTTATGTATTTAATTGATGTGAAATGATAGGTCATATGAGAACAGCAGAGAGGTGAACCATAGTACGAGTCAACCTCAGGCATGGCTGCTAGTGCACTGTAAATTTTAAACAATTTACAACTCATTAAATGTGTTTATGTGAAGAAATTAGCAGGAATTGCCTAACGAACGTGGAACTATAAATAAATCAACTATAATCTCTCTCTGTCTTTCTCTCTCCCTCTCTCTCGCGCTCTCTCTCTGTCTTTTTCTTTCTCTTTTCTGTACCTCTCCTTCTGAGATGAAGCTGTTGACGTTCCCCAGAGGGTTGTGTGTATTCACGTCTCCACGTGTGTGCTGACTGAACACCCTCTTCCTCATGTGTTTTACTGCTCAAGCTTTCAGTGTTCTGGAAGAGGATGCGAGGACGCTGCATGGTTGCAGCTGTTTAGTTGCTGGTCACACTGATGTCATTGTTAGACATCTGTCCAAATTGTAATGAGCTCAGATTCAGATGCACTTAGCTGCATGGGGTTTGGTGTGTGTGTGTCTGAGTTTTGCCATGATCCTCATTATAGTAGCCAGAATCATTCACCACCATACTGTACTGCAGTGTTCTTTCTTACTCAAAAAAGCCAGTATGTGGTAAAATCCGATAAGCAGGCTTAAAATCTTATCTTGGTGTAATTTCTCCTGCAGTAGTATGGTGTGTGTGTGTGTGTTCGCTGTCTGGTCTAGGGATATTTACAGTGTGTACAGATCGTGTCTCTGGTCCAGCAGTGATATGGAATTTATGTGTGCTTGTTTGGGATGTGTCTTCATTTTGTGCCTTGTTTGGTAATCTGCCTAATATGAAATATGACGTGTGTGTGTGCATGCTTGTGGGCTCAGTGTCAAGTCTGGCAGTAGTAAAGGCTCTCTGTCTGTGCTGGCTAACTCAGCGGTATTATAGTAGTTGACCCTGATCCCCTCATCTCCCTCACTGAGCACAGAGGGGTGTGTTTGTGTACTTCATTGTCTCTGGTCTCTCTGTTGCTATAGACAGGCTTGTTGTGTTCACACACACACACACACACACACACACACACACACACACACACACACACACACACACACACACACACACACACACACACACACACACACACACACACACACACACACATACTTCCTAGCTGGGCGCAGGTGTTTTTGTGAGAAAGCCAACTCTCTCGGTTTGAGATACAATAGCTCTTTATAGTTTGGTTTGTTTAGATCTTGACCTCTGGGCCCAGACTCACAAAACCTTCTTAACTGCCATTTCTTCCTTAACTATAGATTTTTTCTTAAGAAGCTTCTTAAGTTTTTGTGTAAGAAGCGTTTTGTGAATCTGGGCCCTGGTCTGGAGAACTCATCATGCAGTGATTTCAGTCGTCATACTCTGATTGAGCGTGAACTATGTCAATGTCCTATAATTTCTAAGATAATTTCACCCTCCTTTATCTTGGATTCCTGCCCAGGTAGCCAGGTTCTTTGAAGAAATGCCAAGTCTCTCACTCTCTCTTTTTCTTCAGAGTGTTTTGGATTTGTTCAAAAAGGAGGGGCCCTGTCTTAATTTGTTTGAACAGACTGAAATACATTCTTGAGAAAAAAGGAGGAGTGCTATTCCATATCACAGTTTTGCTTCTCAGAAATTCAGAAATGAGAACCATGTGTCTGTCCATCGCTTTTCTTTTAATCTCTCCCTCCCCCCCCCCCCTCTCTCTCTCTCTCTCTCATACCTCTCATATCTTTGTCCTGACTCTTTGTTAGCACTGTCAGTGATGTTTGGATGGGCAGCTCAGGCAGATCAGCACTGATTGTAGAAATATGAATAAGAAAACCTTTTCACTGTATTAAAAATATGCAGCCTGTTCAAACTGGATTGCCATCTCGAAGAGCCAACAAAGAATGTTATGGGTCACACACACAGAGCCAGATCTCTTAGTTGCTTTTTCTATGTTTTTGCATCAATGTGACCAAAATGTTATGCAGCCTTTGTATATACTGTAGATACTGTGTATTTACTAGATGTGTTGTTGTTGTAGTCATTTTAATGCAAAGGCAATGAAAGCGATGATATAGCAGAGAGTGTGTTAACATTGATGTGTAGTGCAAGTCTGAGCTGAGCCAGGATTTATGCATACAGCCACTTCTGGAGCTGGTATCCAACTTTAGGTTTTTACCTCCTTAGCATGACATAACAGATCTTAGATGGATGTAATTTGATCAGTAGAGGCCCAGTTGCCTATATGGACTTATATTAACCAGGAAGGCTAGCAGGGGGAAGAAGAGGCCTAGGCCTCTTGCACTGAATCAGATGCACGATTGGACCTGATTTAGAGGATCACTGAATTTAAGCTTTCCAAATAAAAAAGGGATGAAATTAGCCCATTTGCTAAATGCTTAGGTTAACATCAGGGTGCCCTCTGAGCCATGAATGCACGGCCATCCACAGACGCACGCACACACACACACGCACACACACACACACACACACACACACACACACACACACACACACACACACACACACACACACACACACACACACACACACACACACACACACACACACACACATACATACATACATACATACATACATACACACACACACACACACACACACACACACACACACACACACACACACACACACACACACACACACACACACACACACACACACACACACACACACACACACACACACACAGACACACACAGTCTTGTACAGCTAACCTTGTGGGGACACGCAATTTAATCCCATTCAAAATCCTTTTTTCCCTAACCCCTAACCCTAACCCTAAACCTAACATTAACCCCAACCCGTACTCTTAGCCTAACCCTAACCCTAACATTAACCTTAACCCCAAAAACCTAACCTTAACCCTAACCCTAAACCTAACCCTAGCTCCTAACCCTAACCCTAAAACTAACCCTAGCTCCTAACCCTAACCCTTAACGTAATTCTAACCCTAACACTAATTCTAACCATAACCCTAAACCCCCTAGAAATAGCATTTGACCTTGTGGGGACCAACAAAATGTCCCCAGTTGGTCAAATTATTATTTGTTTACTATTCTTGTGGGGACTTCTGGTCCCCACAAGAATAGTTAAACACGTCCACACGTCCACACACACACACACACACACACACATACACACACACACACACACACACACACACACACACACACACACAGACAGGCTCTGTGAATTGCACCCATTTTCTCCCTAAATAACTACAGTACTCCTCTCACATCAATAAATTACGATGTGCCTCTTTTTAGAGGGAAAAGAGAAAGTATAGCCATCACAAAATATATTTCTGTACCAACTGCCTCCGAGAAGTAATAAGCCTGCCATTCTTTATGCAATTTATAATGTTCTTTTTAATTTCACCAAATATATTAACAACTAATAGAATGTTTCTTATTATCCATAGAAGACAGAAACCAATTACACACAGAACCACTTAGCAAATATATATATATATTTTTTTATTGAATCAAGACTGTTTGTATTGACAGTAATAATTTTCTCATTAGCGATGAAATAAATGTACAGTTCATTGCTGTTGAATGCTGTTAAGGTTCCAAAGTTATCTCTGATTATGTGGTATGCTAATATCTTCCACATTTGAGCATGCCTCTCTATTCCACTGGAGGAAGTTGAGATTGCTAAATTAAATTCATGAATAACTTAACACAGCTTTCCTTTTATGATAATAAGTACTCAAGTGTGGAACCACTTAGTTTCAGAAGTTTATCAATCGGTTTTGTTCTTGTGGTTAGATAAATTATTAATTGATCATAGAGAAATATAAATACAAGTTTTTATTGTTCCGTCTGTGATGAGGCCCCGTGTGTGTGTGTGTGTGTGTTTGTGTGCACGCTCACGTGCTTCCTCATCAGTAGTTTGACCTTGACAATGTTACGTAACAGTACTGTATAGAACAGGAGCAGACACAATGCATCATGGAAGGAAGAGGAGAGGAAGCCCTCATTTTAATTGCAGATTTGTGAGAGCTGTGCCTGGTAGAAGTCTGTGTCTCTGTCCGTGTCTGTGTCGGCTCATCTCTGAGTGGGACCATCCCTGAGAAAGAGGGAGGGAGGGAAGGAGGGATAGAGGGAAGGAGGGATAGAGGGGGAGAGAGAGGGAGAGATGGAGGGAGGGAGGGAGGGAGGGAGAGATGGAGGGAGGAAGAGAAAGCTTCATCATTTCATTGTCATACCTTGATGTTGGGCCAGACGAATGCTGAAATGCATTGTCATCCTGTTCCTCTATGGAACTCTGAACACAGATTGAGCTGTATGTTTGGACCTTGGACAGGTGGTTGATACCTTGAGGGACTGCTGCTGTAAATGAGCTCAAGCTCATGTGGTGTGGTGCATGACAGTTGATGATTCAATGCATGAATGAATGAATGAATGAATGAATGAATGAATGAATGAATGAATGAATGAATTAATTAATTAATTAATGAATTAATTAATTAATGATAGGCCAACTGAGGTGTGTGTGACTCCGTGTCTCAAGTTGTTAGCCAGGTGGTTTATCCTCTCTAGGAACGACTCAAACATGATCTGCTGTCCGGCAAGTGGGGCTTGCAGCAGTTCTGGTTAAAGTGTGTCAGCTGAGTTTAGCCCAGACACTTATAGACCTGGAGATGTAGGGTGTGTAAGGAGCCCTCAGCCCTGGATATCAAACACTATTTGCTCCGTGATCTATTTAAGACTAAAAAGTGTTCACCACCACTTAAAATCCCTTTACGTCTCCACTCAACCCAGACACCTTGATTAAATGGGCCTCTTAGTATGGGAGACAGGAGAGAAGACTACTGTGGAGTCCTTCACCACTGGAAGGGCATGAGCCATTCAAAGGGAGAGCCTTGATCTTGAACTAAGAATCATTAGTGCAGTGTATAGCTGTCAAGAGATTTACCTGCAGCTATTGATTACTGTACTATCAATACATCCATTGAACTGTGGAAACCTATAAAATCTTCATTTGTATACTGGCAAATGTTAGATGTTAAGCCTATTTTTTAATCACAGCACTGTACTCCAACTATAACTCTAGCCACGTTGTAACCAATGTTCTCTCTAAGCTGTGCGCGTGTTCGGGGCTCAGCTCCCCCATTACTGCCGGGCAGCTGAAATATCAGCCCGCGCAGAGAAGCACGAGATTGGACTTCACTCAACTCTCTAGAGTTTTCCCCATTAGTTAACACTATCGTTTCCATTTAATGTGGGAATTGTGATCGAATCAACGCAATATTAGCCATTTTCAACGCAACATACGGAAACAAAACGAACTATGCAAGACTTAGTATGCAAAACTAACTATGCAAGAGGTTTTGTTGTAGACAGAGCGCATCGGAGTAGGATTCTATTGAATTGACACGCATGACTCAGGCCTGTACTCTACACAGACCGGTGTGCCATAACCAATCAGAGCTGCAGGAGGCCTACAGTATATGCAAATAGACCATTGCCATACAGTGCATTCGGAAAGTATTCAGACCCCTTGACTTTTTCCACATTTTGTTATGTTACAGCCTTATTCTAATATTGATTAAATTGTTTTTTCCCCCCCTCATCAATCTACACACAATACCCCATAATGACAAAGCAAAAACATAAATTTTTTTGTGTGTGCAAATGTATTAAAAATGAAAAACAGTTATACCTTATTTACATAAGTATTCAGACCCTTTGCTATGAGACTCGAAATTGAGCTCAGGTGCATCCTGTTTCCATTGATCATCCTTGAGGTGTTTCTACAACTGGATTGGAGTCCACCTGTGGTAAATTCAATTGTTTGGACATGATTTGGAAAGGCACACACCTGTCTATATAAGGTCAGAACAGAAAACAAGCCATGAGGTCGAAGGAATTGTCCGTAGAGCTCAGAGACAGGATTGTGTCGAGGCACAGATCTGGGGAAGGGTACCAAAACATTTCTGTAGCATTGAAGGTCCCCAAGAAAACAGTGGCCTCCATCATTCTTAAATGGAAGAAGTTTGGAACCACCAAGACTCTTCCTAGAGCTGGCCGCCCGGCCAAACAGAGCAATCGGGGGAGAAGGGCCTTGGTCAGGGAGGTGACCAAGAACCCGATGGTCACTCTGACAGAGCTCCAGAGTTCCTCTGTGGAGATGGGACAACATTCCAGAAGGACAACCATCTCTGCAGCACTCCACCAATCAGGCCTTTATGGTAGAGTGGCCAGACGGAAGCCACTCCTCAGTAAAAGGCACATGACAGCTGAGACCTGAAAATAGCTGTGCAGTGACGCTCCCCATCCAACCTGACAGAGCTTTAGAGGATCTGCAGAGAAGAATGGGAGAAACTCCCCAAATACAGGTGTGCCAAGCTTGTAGCGTCATACCCAAGAAGACTCAAGGCTGTAATTGCTGCCAAAGGTGCTTCAACAAAGTACTGAGTAAAGGGTCTGAATACTTATGTAAATGTGATATTTCAGTTGTGTATTTTTAGTAAATTTGCAAAGATTTCTAAAAACCTATTTTTGCTGTGTTGTTATGGGGTATTGTATGTAGATTGATGAGGGGGAAAAAATTATTTAATACATTTTAGAATAAGGCTGTAACGTAAAACAAAATGTGGAAAAAGTCAAGGGGTCTGAATATTTTCCGAATGCACTGTATATGGATTTGTGCCATTCACTTTGAACTGGACTGTTTTACAGCATGAGTGGTCGCGATTATTATGCGCTTGTTTTAAGATCAAAGCGAGAGCTGCATGTAGCCACGTGTGCACATTTGTTCATATTCTTTGCTAGTTAGTGAGTTATTAGCCCAGTTATAGATCATTTGTAGCCAGCAGTGTGGGAGTGATTGCTTCCTACAAAAGCACAAAATGTGTACATTTCTAACCATCTATGAAAAGCAAGTCCGGTAAAGAGCTTTTTTGTGTCTTAAAGGGGCAGTGTTGTATTTTGAGACAGGCTTGAATAAGCTAAGTAGTCAATAGGCAGGGTGTAGCATAATTAGTCTGATTCTCTGTAATAATGGTATGGGAATATTAATGCATTTTATTTTGTAAAGTGGTTTCTTGCATCAAACAACACAACAAAATGTTCAGTCACCTCCTTGTCTGAAGGACAAGTAGATAAACAGGTTAATGTCAAGCCCTGCATGTTTTATTCAAATTCTCATGGAATGTAGGCCTACATTGAACGCCTCACGTTGGCTGCTACTGTAGGCTGAATGATAGAACTGCTATTTCCATGTTAAAATGTTATATGATGCTTTTTCTCCATAGTTTTGTATTGTAGGTCACTCTGGTAGGCACTGAAATAGACACAGTAGCCTACTTGGCTACTGTTAACACCTTAAATTAAAGCAGGTACAGCCTCAGTGTTCACAGTAAATGAGCGCCGGAAGTTTGCGCTCAGCAGACCTGAAATTTGCTGACTGCCAAAAATGTTTTGAGGGGAACATTGGTTGTGACACCTAGCCTATACCAACCAGTCAGTAATTTACTGGCCTTGCGGAGGGAGTTGAACAGAGAGGAAGGGAGGAGATATGAGCATCCCTCTGAGCATTAGCTTGGCACGCTAGCTAGCTAGCCACTCTTATCGTGCCGCCTGGCTGAGGCAGGGTGTAGCATAATTAAAATAAAGTTATTGAGGAAAATGCCAATAAACGCTTGGTCTTTTGCACATAGCTATCAATAGCTCTTTGAATTTGGTAGTTATGAAACTTGAATAACCATGATTCTATGCAGGTTTGTTTTGGGTCAGTCAGTCTGTCTAACAGTCTGTGTAACAGTCTGTCTCACTATCACAGGAGGTTGGTGGCATCTTAACTGGGGAGAACAGGCTCGTGGTAATGGCTGGAGTGGTATGAGTGGAATGGTATCAAACACATGGTTTCTATGTGTTTGATGCCATTCCATTCACTCCGTTCGAGCCGTTATTATTAGCCATTCTCCTCTCCGCAGCCTCCACTGCTCTCTCTCTCTCTCTTTATAAATATACAGTACCTGTCAAAAGTTTGGACACACCTACTCATTCCAGGGTTTTTCTTTATTTTTTAAAACTATTTTCTACATTGTAGAATAATAGTGAAGACATCAAAACTATGAAATAACACATATGGAATCATGTAGTAACCAAAAAAGTGTTAAACAAATGAAAATATATTTGCGATTTTTCAAAGTAGCCACCCTTTGCCTTGATGACAGCTTTGCACACTCTTCGCATTCTCTCAACCAGCTTCATGAAGTAGTCACCTGGAATGCATTTAAATTAACAGGTGTGCTTTCTTAAAAGTTAATTTGTGGAATTTCTTTCCTTCTTAATGTGTTTGAGCCAATCAGTTGTGTTTTGACAAGGTATTGGAGGTATACAGAAGATAGCCCTATTTGATAAAAGACCAAGTCCTTATTATGGCAAGAACAACTCAAATAAGCAAAGAGAAACGACAGTCCATCATTACTTTAAGACATGAAGGTCAGACAATACAGAACATTTCAAGAACTTTTAAGGTTTCTTCAAGTGCAGTCGCAAAAACCATCAAGCGCTATGATGAAACTGGCTCTCATGAGGACAACCACAGGAATGGAAGACCCAGAGTTACCTCTGCTGCAGAGGATAAGTTCATTAGAGTTACCAGCCTCAGAAATTGCAGCCCAAATAAATGCTTCACAGAGTTCAAGTAACAGACATCTCAACATCAACTGTTCAGAGGGGACTGTGTGAATCAGGCCGAATTGCTGCAAAGGAACCACTACTAAAGGACACCAATAAGAAGAAGAGACCTGCTTGGGCCAAGAAACACGAGCAATGGACATTAGTCCGGTGGAAATTTGTCCTTTGGTCTGGAGTCCAAATTTGAGATTTTTGGTTCCAGGTGAAGCTGGTTGAGAGAATGCCAAGTGTGTGCAAAGCTGTCATCAAGGCTATTTGAAGAATCTCAAATATATTTTCATTTGTTTAACACTTTTTTGTTTACTACATGATTCCATATGTGCTATTTCATAGTTTTGATGTCTTCACTATTATTCTACAATGTAAAAAATAATAAAAATAAATAGACTTTTGACTGGTAGTGTATATATATCATTTCTCCAGTCCCAAGGGACACATAAAAAAAACCTTGACCTAAAGCCCGGGCAGCCATTATCCCATTCCACTCATGCTGTAGCCAATGACCCTCATGGCAGTAAAAGTACCAAACTTGTGCTCAGCATAACCTACCTACAGCACAGATCAAATCCTGTAGAAGCCTCCAGAGCAGTAGGACATGGATATAGGCCTGGGACAAACATGGTCATGGCTAGAAGGGATCCAGCTTTTGTCATATTAACGTCAAAAGTTGACATTTTTTGCATTTTAGCAAACCCTAACCCTAACCCTTTTCCTAATCTTAACCTAATTATCCTAACCTGCTACGTTAATTATCCTAACCTGCTGCGTAATTTCTCCTAACCTGCTACGAAACATCAAATCTGATGTTAATTTTACAAAAGCTGGATCCCTTCTAGCCATGACCGACAAACATCTTTGGCCACGTCTGGGTGGCTCCTAATGACTTCACATGCCTTCTGAAGCTACAGTGTAGAGACTGGGGATCTGAGGCTCTCAGGAATGTGTGTGAGGTGACTGAGGTCATGACTGGATGGTCAGCCATAATAACCTGGGTTAATGACCCGTGTTGTGAGGAAGTCTGTTGCAAACAAACACATACAGTACACACACCTGTGGAGACACTACAACATCCACTATCCAGTGTCCACACATTCACGTACATGTAATGAAGCACTAACATCACAAATGCACACACACGCACGCACGCACACACACAACACACACACACACACACACACACACACACACACACACACACACACACACACACACACACACACACACACACACACACACACACACACACACACACACACACACACATCTGGAACAGACTGATGCTGTGCTGCTTCCATTAGCTGTATTTTTATCCTCTGTCCTTACTCACAGTTCCCAGCCACAGGTAGGAATCCACAGCCCTGTGCCAGTGCACTGCTGCTCCAGAGTCCACACATAGTATGTATGTGTGTGTGTGTGTGTGTGTGTGTACTCATTCACCCTCAATCAGTGTGTCACATTCATCCCTAGTGAGCACGAGGAAGCTGAAAACTGAGGCAGGACGTTTGCGTAATACTCAATGTCATAGTGGAGATCTCAGTGTGTGCACTTGGAAACAGGCCACTCACTCAGGAGCTCGCTGGTGCATACAATCCTGGGTCTATTTTGGGTCTGGACTGGGGTGCTTTGACAGAGCCCTGGGTCTGGCCCTAACCTCCCCCCACTCCCCATGTCATGCCACTTCACTCTAACTGGCAGAGAGGGATACTGCCGACGCCTTTGACACTCTGTGTGTGTGGGTGTGTTATGTACTGAACAAAAATATAAAGGCAACATTTAAAGTGTTGGTCCCATGTTTCATGAGCTGAAATAAAAGATCCCAGAATTTGTTTACATCCCTGTTAGTGAGCATTTCTCATTTGCCAAGATAATCCATCCACCTGACAGGTGTGGCATATCAAGAAGTTGATTAAACAGCATTATCATTACACAGGTGCACCTTGTGCTGTGGACAATAAAAGGACACTGTAAAATGTGCAGTTTTGTCACACAACACAATGCCACAGATGTCTCAAGTTTTGAGGGAGCGTACAATTGGCATGCTGACTGCAGGAATGTCCACCAGAGCTGTTGCCAGAGAATTTAATGTTCATTTCTTTACCATAAA